>NC_091106.1:326785-653571 GCF_024713975.1 Paralichthys olivaceus
ACATTGGCCACGAGAACTAAATCTACTTTCCCTCCATGTATCTATCAACGGCCTCTGCCAGGACTGGTTGGGGTGAGTGGAGAAAAAAAATATATATAGGGGAACAAAAGGAAATAAAGGGGGGGTGGAGTCACAGTCTCTGGTCATGGGCTTGAATCCAGCCCGGGAATCACCACCTGGATGTTGGCATGGTCTTCCAAGGGCGCGTTGGTCCCTCCGGGCACTCCTACCTCCCTCATGGTCCAACATGTGCAGTAGTAGTAGTGAACATGGCTCCAAAGGTGAGAGGTCCTCAGGTGAGAGTGCTGGTGGTTGCATGACCCTCCACGTTAGCCCTGCGACAAACCGGTGACCTCACTAGGTCCATCCCTCATCAGGACCCGAGCCAGGATGGGTTCCGGAGAGCCGCACAGCATGGACCAAGGAGGGGAGGAGAAGACCCAAGGAATTAGAGACATGTAATAAGATACGATAAAATAAACAAGGCAGAGAGAGAAGAGGGAAGGTGCTGGTTTCTGGTGCCTGATGGGTGATCCCCCAGCCGTCTAGGCCTATAGCAGCATAACTATGGATGACTATGGCTCATGACGTATCCACGCTTGTAAAGTCATTTTGAAAGAATTACTGGTAGTGCTGGAAGTGTGTAAATCTCAGAATCACTTTCTAGTTAACTTTGAGCCTTTTACCACGATAACAATATACCTCTTCATGGCCCAACAACTCACACCTCGGGCAGGGTGGGGCTAAAAGCCCAGCTGGCCCCTAATGCAAACAACAGACCCAATACAAAAGTGATTTAGACTTGAAGGGAACAGTCTTGATTCTATGAGCTTCTAAAATATACCGTGTAAACAGAATGCTATGCTTGTGTTTCCTATTGATGAACAGTTCTGACTTGCAGTGCCTGCTCTCAATTTCAAGTCAATGTCATTGCCACAAATTTTTCAAAACATGAAAAGGCCCACTTTACTATCTTATTATTACAAAAGTGATATTTCAAGAAAAAAGTTTCAAATGGTTTTCATTGTCTGTTACACAAATAAACCAATTCCAGAAGTACATGCTGACATTACATCTGCTCAACTTTCGAAATACAAAAAATTGGCTAATAATAGTCTATTGCCGGGAATCGAACACAGGCCTTCTGCGCTAAACGTCCCTTACACGTTCCCATTCATTCTCTATGGTAGTGCTAAGGACATAATGCCCCTCCCGGCGACTGAACATTATGGCGCTGTTTCAGCTTCATCTCTGTCTCTCTTCCTCGACTTTTCCTTCAACTTCCGTGACTGAAGAACAACAAACTACAGCAGATGTTGCTCTACAACTACTTTACACATGTGAGGTGCTTTATTCAGCAAAGGTAAGAGACTGTTTGACTAAAGACCAGATAAATGACGGGCAAATGTATGTGTCACAGTGTCTCTTTGTTTTTTATATTAAATTAGATCCATCTCTGTGATTTTCTGTAACTGTATTTGTACATGATTTTTGATGATATATAGGATATATTTCTTGGCTTAGACTAATAAACTCTAAAAAAGAAAAAAAGATTATATCTATCCATGTGAATGTGTACAAATAAAGTCTATTGTTGTCTTGTTGTCTTAAGGCCTCAGCCCCCTCCACTGTCCCCAGCAAAGTGAAAGGACAGTCAAAAGTTTTATTTAACAATTTCTACACTGTGACCCATATGTGTTTTTCAGCATGTAAATAGAATACAAAGTAAATAGAGGAAGTAAACAGTAGTATACTGGATGTAACTGAACCATTGATCTTTTCAGGAATCTACATGCTGAGATCTCCTCTGCCCCTCGTATACGTGAACAACCACACAGTAAGATGTATCGTACGGTTAATCTTGAGTATTATTGGGCCCCAAACCGCTCCTCCTTCAAGATGACCCTCATCCTGCTCATCATGAACAACCTGCTGCCCATCACCAGGGGGACGCCTCTCATCAGTGAGTGTCCGACCCCTGTGATGCTGGAAAGGGAACATTTCTTGGTAGAAAGTAGTTCCACTGAAAAGTGTGTCAATTATTTGGTCAACGGGACAGTGTGACTTTAAAAGAAATTATTAATTTGTTTAATTTATTGTGAACAACAGGTTCCTCGAGTTTTATTGTAAACATCATTTCCAACACAAGATCATAGCTAAGATACATGATGTTATTGAAAAGTTGACTGAACTGTCGTATGTTGTGTCCTGCAGACGTTTTCTTCTGCATCAGTCTCATCCTGATGGTGGCCAGTCTGTTGGAGACGGTGCACATCACTAACATCCAGTTCAGGGCCAGTCAGTACAGTGCCATCCCTCACTGGCTCAGCGTCCTCGTCCTACAGTATCTCGCTGTTCTTGTGTTCATCCCTCCTATGAAGAGGAGCAACACAGTCACAGTCTTCTTTAACCCAGTACTAGAGGTATATTGATATTATCTATACAATTTATATATCTATATCTATATATTATTTATATAAATTATGCTGAAAAAGTCATGAAAACCTTAATCAGACAGTTGGAAGAAGTGGTTCTGACCAAGCAACATTCAGTGGAAGTAGAGCAAAACTGTTGTCCTCTTTCAGATGATATTTCTTCTATTCGTCTTTTACAAAGTACCCTGAGCAAATAGATAATAATGTATGAGATGGAGAACATCTTTTCCTCCTCTACAATCCCTCTTTTCTAGATCCTGTGCAAACTTGATGAATGGAAGGGGAGGAACCCATTTAATGTGGATGCAGGTGTGGATTCAGTTTTTTAATTTTTTTTCACTTTCACAGGAAATTCTCGACATTTTATGTAAAAAATATGTTCCTCTCCATCAGGGAATCGACCCCTGTCTCCCGCGCAGCAGCCGTGGATTGTTTAGCTAAATGGCCCTAAACACATTCCCATTCGTTGTCTATGGTAGTGCTAAACTACTATAGACGTAATGCCCCTCCCGTAATGTCACTGAAAATTTTGGCGCTGTTTCAGCTTCATCTCCAGTTCTCAGGAGTCAGGGTCGAGGTGAAGTCTGAACAAATGAGTCTTGAGTCTTTTGCGGAAGATGGAATGCGATTCCGCTGTCCTGACATTGGTCGGGAGTTTGTTCCACCACTGATGTGCTAAAACAGAGAAGGGTCGCAACTTCGCTGAGCGGGCTTTGTTTGCTCTCAGTGATGGGGGTACCAGTCGGCCAGCTGATGTAGATGAGCAAAGTGCTCTCGCTGGGGCATGTGGTCTGACTAGTGTTTGGAGGTAGACAGGTGCAGTTGCATTGACGGCCTTGAAGGCCAGCACCATCATCTTGAATCGGATGCTGGCCCCAACAGGAAGCCAGTGGAGGTCACGGAGGAGGGGGGTCACATGGGACAATTTGGGAAGATTGTAAACGAGGCGCGCTGCAGCGTTCTGGATACGCTGCAACGGTTTAGCTGCAGAGGCTGGGAGTCCAGCCAAGAGGGAGTTCAATTCAATTCAGTTTTATTTATATAGCGCCAATTCATGATTTACATTATCTCAAGGCACTTTACATTTAAAGGTCAAGAACTTAAAACAATATTAACATAGAGAAACCCAACAGTTCCCACAATGAGCAAGCACAGGCGACTGTGGAGAGGAAAAACTCCCTCATTAACAGGGAGAAACCTCTGGCAGAACCAGGCTCAATGTGGGCGGTCATCTGCCTCGACCGGTTGGGGTGAGGAAAGAAAAGTAAGGGGGAGGAAAGGAGAGATGGGTGGAAAGTGGGGGAGAGAAGAGAGAGATGAGGTGGAGAGAGAGAGACCGGGAACAATTTGGCACCATCAGTATCAAGGCTGAATATAACAATAACAATGTAGTGATCTACAACAGGATTAGATATATGAATGAATTACTGAGTTATTGTAATAAATGATGACAATGGTGATGGTAGTCGTTGTTGTCCTGCAGTCCCGGTGCCGGAGTTATCTGAAACGAGATAGAGAGAAGAGCCAGAGGGACTATGGGAGGACAAAGTGACACTTTGACATGATGACATGTTAAAACTAATAAATAAATAAATAAACAGGTGTGGGGGGGCAGAGAGACAGAGGGAAGTGAAGAAGTGCTCAGTGCATAATGGGAGTTCCCCCAGCAGTCTAAACCTATAGCAGCACAACTAAGGGATGGTTCAGGACTCACCTGATCCAGCCCTTACTATAGGCTTTGTCAAAGAGGAAGGTTTTTAGTTTTACTTTAAATGCTGGGACAGTGTCTGCCTCCCGAACCCAGAGTGGGAGCTGGTTCCACAGGAGAGGAGCCTGATAGCTAAATGTTCTACCTCCTGCTCTACTCTTACAGACTCTTGGAACCACTAGAGACCCTGTGTTTTGGGAACGAAGTGAGCTACTTGGATAATAAGGTGTTATCAGCTCTTTGATATATGAGGGGGCGTGATTGTTGAGGGCTTTAAAAGTGAGGAACAGGATCTTGAATTCTATTCTAAATTTTACCGGGAGCCAATGTAAGGAAGCTAAGACAGGAGTGATATGATCTCTCCTTCTAGTTCCTGTCAGCACTCGTGCTGCAGCATTTTGGACCAACTGGAGACTTTTAACAGTCTTCATGGAGCATCCTGCTAATAGAGAGTTGCAGTAATCTATTCTAGAGGTTACAAACGCGTGGACTAGTTTTTCAGCATCCTGCTTAGACAGGATGTTTCTAATTTTGGTAATATTGCGCAGATGGAAGAAAGCCGTCCTAGACACTAGTTTAATATGGGGGTCAAATGACATGTCTTGGTCGAACAACACTCCAAGGTTCCTCACAGTGGAGCTGGAAGCCAGACTGACACCATCCAAAGTGACTATCTGGTCAAACAGTGTTTCTTTGAGATGTTTAGGGCCAATTACAACTGAGTTTAAAAGTAGAACATTTTGGGTCATCCAGGCCTTGATATCTTTGAGACATTCCTGAAGTTGAACTAGGCGATTAGATTCATCATGCTTCATGGAAATATACAATTGGGTGTCGTCTGCATAGCAGTGGAATTGTATGTGGTGCTGTCTGATAATGTTGCCTATCATTAGGCAACATTTGTAGAGGGCAGACCTGCAGGATCGGGCCACAGCAGTGATGTTGGGGGGCGCAGGACAGTCCATCGTCTAGGATTATGCCCAGGTTCCTTGCCGTCGACGAAGATGGTACCGTGACATCCTCGACAGTGACTTACAGGTCCATATGAGGGCAGTATTTCCCCGCGATGAAGAGCAGTTCAGTTGTCTAAGGTTGAGTTTGAGGTGATGCGTAGCTGTCCAAGCGGAGATGTCTGCCAGACATTCCGAGATGCACGTCACAACGTGGGTGCTGGAGGAGGATGTGGGAAGAGAGAGGAACAGTTGGGTGTCGTCAGCATAACAGTGGTAAGAGAATCCATGCGATGTGATTGCAGAGCCTAGCGATCGAGTGTATAGTGAAAACAGAAGTGGTCCTAATACTGAGCTTTGAGGGACACCAGTTTCCAGAAGGCAGGGATTGGACAAGGAGCCATTCCATGTGACCTGAAAGGTGCGATTTGTCAGGTATGATGTGAACCAGGTCAGAGCAGAGTCAGCAATGCCAAGTTCAGCCAGAGTGAAGAGGAGGATTTGGTAGTTGACTGAGTCAAACGCAGAGGATAAGTAAAGGAGAATGAGGACTGACGAGTCGGACGAGGCTCTGGCGGCACCGAGAAACTCAGTCACTGTGAGGAGGGCCGTCTCAGTGGAGTGACGAGTCCTGTAGCCTGACTGATTAGGGTAAAGGAAGTCATTTTCTGAAAGATAGGAGGACAGTTGGTCTTAGACTGCATGTTCCAGTGTTATAGAGAGGAATGAAAGAAGAGATACAGGTCTGTAGTTTCAGATGTCAGCTGAGTCTAGGGTGGGTTTCTTTAGGAGTGGCTTTACCATGGCTGTCTTGAAAGGAGCTGGAATAATGCCTGAAGTGAGGGAGGAGTTGATCGGAGTGGTGAGGAATGGCAGGATGTCATGAGAGATGTCTTGGAGAAGGGAGGAGGGAATCGGGTCAAGGGAACAGGTGGTGGCACGGTTAGACGTCACTAGCGTGAGAACATCTTCAGAGGAGAGAGGGCTGAAGCAGGTAAGGCCATCAGAGGTGAGGTTTGGGGGAGGTGCTTTCTGGATGGGCATAGGAGTAAATGAGGAGCTGATGTCTTTTACTTTCTTGGTAAAGTAAGTTGGAAAGTCATCAGCAGTGAGGGAGGAAGGAGGGTGAGGAGAAGGAGGGGTGAGGAGAGAAGAGAATAAGCAGAATAGTTTCCTGGGGTTGGAGGCAGAGGAGTTGATCTTTGACAGGTAGAAGGCAGATTTAGCTGCTGATACTGTTGAGGTGAAGTCAGAGAGGATGTGGTGCTAATGGGCAAGGTCATCAGGATGATGTGATTTTCTCCATTTTCTCTCTGCTGCTCGTAGCACCGATCTATTGGTTCGCAGAGATTCAGACAGCCAGGGAAGGGGGGGGTGATCGTGCCGGTAGGTAGGTGAGAGGATATAGAGCATCTAAAGAGGACAAGAGGGAGGATAGCAGAGTGGAGGAGGCTTCCTCAGTGGACATTAGTGAAAATTGGTCTGTAGATGGTAGTGAGGAAAGAACAGTAGAGGAGAGAGCAGAGGGAGAGAGGGATTTCAGATTGCAGCGGGTAATGACTGTGTGAGGCCTGGGGGCGAGGGAGGTGGTGAATTTTAAGGGGAGAGAGAAAGTGACAGCGTGGTGGTCAGACACAGTGAGTGGGGTAACAGAGGGTGGCGAGGTACTTCAGGATCTTGTGAAGACAAGATCGAGTTGGTTCCCAGCCCGGTGGGTCGGTGGAGAGGGGAAGAGGGTGAGGTCAAATGTGGAGAAGAAGTCAATGAATTCAGAGGAGCGCAGCTTCTCTGGGGGATGTTGAAATCACCCAGGACAACGAGCGGTGTGCCATCGTCAGGGGAGCAGCTCAGGCAGTGTTTTCTGGAGTGATCCAGGTCTCGGTAAGGGCCAGGAAGTGAAGAGTCTGCAGGGAAGCATAGTAACATAATTGACAGATATGTATGTCACATTGTCTTAGGGAAAGTCTTTGCATTTTATATATAATAACATCGATATGTGTGCGTTTCTGTTCCTACTGCATATACAGTATAAAGTAGCTTGAGCTTAACTTAGCAACACCACAACAAAACTTTACTGTAAGGTTATAAAGTTAATGTTATTTCCGTGGGACATGAATTCAATTCAATTCAATTTTATTTATATAGCGCCAATTCATAATTTACATTATCTCAAGGCACTTTACATTTAAAGGTCAAGGCCTTAAAACAATATTAACGTAGAGAAACCCAACAGTTCCCACAATGAGCAAGCACAGGCGACTGTGGAGAGGAAACACTCCCTCATTAACAGGGAGAAACCTCTGGCAGAACCAGGCTCAATGTGGGCGGTCATCTGCCTCGACCGGTTGGGGTGAGGAAAGAAAAGGAAGGGGGAGGAAAGGAGAGATGGGTGGAAAGCGGGGGAGAGAATAGAGAGATGAGGTGGAGAGAGAGAGACCGGGAACAATTGGGCACCATCAGTATCAGGGCTGATTATAACAATAACAATGTAGTGATCTACAACAGGATTATATATATTAATCAATTACTGAGTTATTGTAATTAATGATAACAATGGTGATGGTAGTTGTTTTTGTCCTGCAGCCAGAGTTATCTGAAACGAGAGAGAGAGAAGAGCCAGAGGGACAATGGGAGGACAAAGTGACACTTTGACATGATGACATGTTAAAATAAATAAATAAATAAACTGGTGTGGGGGGGCAGAGAGACAGAGGGAAGTGATGAAGTGCTCAGTGCATGATGGGAGTTCCCCCAGCAGTCTGCTGTGGTGCTGTCTAATAATGTTGCCTAAGGGGAGCATATATAAGGTGAAGAGTATTGGTCCAAGGACAGAACCTTGTGGAACTCCATGATTAACTTGCATGTGCATGGAGGAGTCATTGTTAACGTTAACAAATTGGAATCTATCTGATAAATATGATTTAAACCGGTGTAGTGCTGTTCCTTTAATTCCTATATGTTGTTCTAATCTCTGTAGCAGAATCTAATGATCTATTGTGTCAAATGCTGCACTAAGGTCCAACAAGACGAGGACAGAGACAAGTCCATCATCTGATGCCATAAGAAGGTCATTAGTGACTTTCAATAGTGCTGTTTCTGTGCTGTGATAGGTTCTAAATCCTGACTGAAATTTTTCCAATAAACCGTTACTATCTAAGTATCTAAGTAACCACACAACTGGTTAGCAACGGCTTTTTCTAGGATTTTGGAAATGAAGGGCAGGTTGGATATGGGTCTAGAGTTAGCTAAAACCTCTGGATCAAGCGTAGGCTTTTTAAGCAGAGGTTTAATAACGGCTACCTTAAAAGCCTGTGGTACGTAGCAGGTTAGCAAAGACATATTAATCTGATTTAAAATGGAACGGTCAATTAGGGGGAGGACTTCTTTAAAAAGTCTAGTTGCAACAGCTGACAAGTAGTTGGTTTAGATGATGAAACTAACGAGGTCAGTTCAGGAAGATCAATAGAGTAAAATTTGTTTAGACATAAATCTGGTGCTATGGTTTCAGGACCAAACAATGTATTAGTGTTATTCACTGAGAGGAGGTGGTGGATTTTATCCCTGATGGTTGTAATTTTATCAGTGAAGAAGCTCATGAAGTCATTGCTTCTCAGATCTAGAGGAATAGATGGGTCAGTAGAGGTGTGACTTTCTGTCAGCCTGGCTACAGTGCTGAAGAGGAACCTGGGGTTGTTCCTATTTTCATCTATTAGTAATGAATATTAAGAGGTTCGGGCATTTCTAAGTGCTTTTTTGTAATTTATAAGGCTATTCTTCCAGGCTAGGTGGAAGTCTTGGCGAGTGGTGGAACGCCACTTCCTTTCTGGCTTCCGAGATGTCCGTTTTAGAACGTGCGTTTGGGAATTATACCATGGAGCTAATCTCCTCTGACTTACTTTCTTCTTTTTTAATGGGGCGACAGCTTCAAGTGCTGTTTTTAGTGAGGCTGCAGTACTATTTACAAAGTTATCAACTAGTGTGGGAGTAAGGTTTTGATAATCTTCTTGTATTGTACTGACACATGGCTGAGAGGGAAGGGAAGAGGGGAGCAGTTCTTTAAATTTGTGAACAGTTTTGTCGGATAGACATCGACTATAATAGAATTTCCGTCCAGAATTGACGTAATTAACAATTCTGAATTCAAATGTAAGTAAAAAATGGTCAGACAGAAGAGGGTTCTGTTGGAATAGTTATATTTTCTATGTCAATGCCATATGTCAGGACAAGATCAAGAGTGTGATTCAGGCAGTGGGTCGGTTGATTCACATGTTGAGTGAAACCAATCGAGTCTATTATTGATTTAAATGCTGAACTAAGGCTGTCATTGGCAACATCTACATGAATATTGAAATCACCTGCTATAATGATCTGATCTGTTTTAAGAACTGTTTTAAGATAATTGCATTTATCACTGCAGAAATCTTTTGTGATTTACCTCTAAACCTCTGATTAAATTATTATTATTATTGGGATCAGATGTTTTTTCCCTTCCCATAACCCCTTTTGGTCCAAAGTTCCAAAACTTTCAATACCAATTGTTTTTGTTCTCCTTTGCCTAATAGAACATGGAGATCAGAATTTGATACCTTTCCAGTGAATCAATCTAAGCTACTGAGACAACACAGTGATTGAACACACAAGAAAGTGTTACTTACAGAGGTGAGGGAAGAGTTAAGAATCTTCCATTGATATGCATATATCAAATCCTCTAGTTACATCTACACCTTGTGATGTTAAAATTAGCATATTACTCAATGAACACATCAAATCTCTACCAATAAAATCTATCAGCCAGCGTGGTGACAACAAAAATTAATGTTTAAAATTTCCTTAACCTCATTTTAACAAAACAATGGTACAGTGTATCTCTCTATATACTGTCCCCAGCTGCACCGCTACTCAATCGCACTATGTGTATTGGTTCTCAGGACAATCCCTGATCTAATGTCCAATTTTGCCACATTTGAAACAAGCGTCAGTTCTTCCACGTCCCCTTCCTCTCCGTCCATGACCTTTCTTGTGCCCGCAGACTTGGTTTTGATATGCTGCCAGCTGTCCTTTTTCTTTTTCTTGCTGTTCAAGAGTTTTTCTGCATGATCAGCATGACCCCATGCTGGATTCACCATTCTCCACTCCTGTGCAGAGACGGATCTTGCCACTTTCGAATACTGAGTCCCCATCTCAGTCATCAGCAGTCTCTGCTGTTCAGTGCTGGTTCCAGTTGAACTGCATACCACTCCCCCACTTAACACTTGTGGGAGAGATCAAATGGTAGGTTCTTTCATACTGGTGAATGTCCATGGTCTGGAGATCAGCTGAGTGTTTCCATCTCCCGCAGCCACCTCCACCATCAGTCCTTGCAGGGTTGCATTCAAATCATAAATTGCCTCCTTCCTGGTTCGCCGTGGAGTATGTGAGTGGTGCATGATGGAGGCCTATCCACCTCCTCTGCTGCAACAAGGTCGAGGTCTGGATGGAGGTTAGGGACACTGCACCGCTGCTGGCTGTAGTTGTCCTCTCGGTGGAGCTGAGTCCAGATCAGGGTCTAGTCGGACACACTGAGACTTGGAGATTAGTTCAATGCCTACCTTCTGTAAACTGTCCCTGATATTCACTTCAGTTAACCAAAATTCACACGCTCCAGTACAAATATCCCTACATTTCTTTTTTCCTTCTAATTTGTCCTCACTAACTCGTTCCTCTCTAACTCTACACTTACCATCACTTATTAACATATACTGAACATTAAGAAAAGAAAGTGGATTAGCATTATCCTCATCTTTCTTTCCTTTACCAATGTTTAAACCCATTTCTCTAATAGGTTGTCTCAGCAGTTTTAACATAACTCTTATTTATCAATTTAAACTCCCCATTTGTTCAACAAAATACAAAATTTGGAGGACCAAAGTTATGCTGATATGGGAAAAGACATTTAGAAATTCCCTAATTTATTTTAATCCGTTCTTTTTAATTTACTTTTGTTAAAAATTTGTTGTTAGGATTTTAATTTTAGGATTTAAGTCTTTCTTAATAACCTCAAAAAGCCAATTAGACCCATAATATACTTAAGTTTACTTAAATGTACTTACCTTTACTTACCTTTGGGGGTTGAGAACTTCTCTTAAAGCAGATTCATCGCAGTGTCGAGATGATCCTGGCTCAGGTCTCAGTCCCATCTCCAGTGCAAAACTCTATTTACTATATTATATCATAGTTTGTTAAATCATGAACTCGACGTCAGAACCCAATATAACAAGTTTATTAAAATCAACAAACACTCCGTATATTCCTATTATTATATCTTGTATATATCAATACTCCTTAACTCTGTGACCTCCTCTCGGATCACCAACCTGCTTATTCTAATACCATACTCATTAGTTCCCAATTAACTATGTGACCTTCTCTAAGATCACCAACAGGCTTATTCTATATTAACTCTGTGGTCTCCAAGACCACCCGTGATCTCCAAGATCACCTGAAGCTTCCTTGATTCTACATCGGTTCCAAACCTTGCCATGCCGACACGTCTGTCACTCACCCTGTGAGAGAACCGTTTCCCTTCTGAATTTGTCTTCCCAGAAAGACAGTGTCTTTGTGCTAAGTGGTCCACTGGATCACAGCAGTGAGAGCACTCTTTGGTTTTCAGGCATCAGGCCCTCACGTCTCTACCTTCTTT
Source organism: Paralichthys olivaceus (assembly GCF_024713975.1). Lineage (NCBI taxonomy): Eukaryota > Metazoa > Chordata > Actinopteri > Pleuronectiformes > Paralichthyidae > Paralichthys > Paralichthys olivaceus. The sequence goes on from NC_091106.1 coordinate 338,558, forward strand.
TCTCAGGGAGGTTGAGGTCAGAGTCCCAGACTCCCTGCGCAGTTTTACCTTTCAGCCCTGAGATCCAGAGTGTCTTCTCACAAGAGTGATCCTGCCGACAACACCAAAATTGTGGTGGCAATTTCTGTGAAACAAGCACAAAGTCAAACACTTCTTTCTGAAAGTTTAATTCAGCATCTGCAGATGGACTCATCAGTACATATCATCTGAATGACATGCACAAATGAGCAAAGAACATAGGAGAATCAGTGTTCAGTGTGAGATCCCAATCAGAGATACCAAGAGATACCATAAAGTTGTGGTTTCTCGAGGCCATAAAACTCAAGTCTCTTAAGCCACCATCATAATCCTTACGGTTACCCTTTTAGATTAACAATTTGGTCAACTCTTTGGTCAGTCATTCACATACATACATCATGCAATTAAACATACACAAATGTAAAAATTTCCATTACAGGAGCAATGTAAGCCATGCTTCGGCATAAGGTCATATATCGTCTGGGGCTTAGTGCATCGCACTGTGATCATGTTGGTGGCAGACCCAGGTGGCAATACTACCAGGCTGTGGGGTTCCTGTCAGGGTGACATGAAACAAACAAACGATTTGTGGAAAAGGAGTATATAAACTTTTCTTTTTTTTTTTGAGAAAAAAAAAGTTTAAGAGAGGATGTGCTCAGTACTTACATGTCTGCAGGATAGCTTAAACATCATCCTATGGTCTGCAACGGTCAGCTCTTTTCTTAGGGTCCGACTGCACGCTTTCACCAATGCTACTGTCTTAATGACATTTTCGTAGAAGCTAACTCCTGGCTGAATCTCAGTGTATGTGACAATATATTGGTTGACAATTTCAGTCAATGGTTGTTTATCTGTCAACAATAACTCAAAAGCTCCAGAGCCCAATAGATTAAACCTTGGGTCTGCCCATAGCTTCTTCATTGTAGAGAACAGTTTGGCTATATAACTCCAAACACCAGCGCTGGATAGGTAAGCGCAAATAACTCTCAAATGCTGGGTCTCATTTTCTGTACAGTTCCACCTGCTCATGTACCACCAAGACCTGATGTGGGTTAATTGATGTGAGGCTGGGGCACACGGCACCATCGGACAACCACTGTCATGTACTCCATCATTTTAAAGCTTGTCGAGCAGACAGAGATCTGTTTCTGAGGAGAAACCAAGCACAGAATGATCTCTTCTGCTTTTATGCACTGATGAGGACCTTAAAATGTCCGTACAGATCTGAATCATCCCACTTCATAAATTTATCCAAACACCCCTTGTTTGTCTCACCAAGGTTTCTCATTTTTTTAAACGAAATGTGGTTGGATAAATTACAAAATATCTGGTTGGATATACAACATGTGATTGGATAAATGAGAAACCTGGTCGGAGCAACAATGTCCGGTTGGATAAACGAGAGGTGGTCGGATAAATGAAAAAACATCTGGTTGGATATTGTGGTGGCAATTTCTGTGTCTCTTAAGCCACCATCATAAACCTTAAGGTTACCCTTTTTAGATTAACAATTTGGTCAACCATTGTCCGCTCATGCAATTAAATGTAATTTCCATTACAGGTTAAAACAAATAGGAGAATGTAACAAACTTCAGGAGCTTGAAGTACCATTGTAATCTTTTTTTTTTAATTTTAACTGAATTTTGGAGAAGAAGATTGTCCTCAACTAGATGCATTGGATAATCCATAGTAGAAAACAGGAGAGCTGACAGAGAGCTTTTTCTTGCAGCATTCAATTCCATTGCCATCTTCTCCTGAGCCCCCTGTGCCTCGACAGCAACGGCAGCTGCCATCTCTTCCAGAGCCTCCTGTGTCTGGACAGCAGCGACAATGTCAGCTGCCATCTCTTCCAGAGCCTCCTGTGTCTGGACAGGGAGAAGGAACTCTGTCTCCTGAAGCCCCGTAAATCACCTTTCCTTTGCTACATGAACACAATCAGACACATTAGAAGACAGATACAAACGGAGGCTCAGAGGTAGGTGTGTGTGTGTGTGTGTTTGCATTAATGTGTGTGATACTTACAATAATCCAACAGGAGCCAGCCTCACCTCCAGGTGTTTGGTCAGCTTCACTGCTGGCACATTGTTGAACTGGAGACAAGACCAGACACAAAATAAGAGATAAGACAACCTGCATCATCTGTGTCATCTGTCCCCTTGGTGTCAGAGAGTTAAAACCACAACCTGTTAGTTATAATAGTTTTCAGGATTGTATCAGTGCCTCATCCATAAGCAAGTCATACACTATACTGAGCCTTTATAATCAGTATCAAAGTCCCCGTCTCTTCTCTGCCCACTTAAATACTTCTTATTCATCCAGTAATGAAATGTAACAGAATACTTTATATTAACAAAAGTAAAAGTAAAGTCACATTATTAAAACCTACTCTACTATAAGAAAAGTAGGTCATTAAAATATTTGCATAAATACATTTGGTCAGAAGTATAAATGCATGTATATCTGTATGTATGTATATGTATGTATATATACTGTATATATAGTATTTTTATAAATGCGATTTTAATTTTATTTCGGTAAATCATTTGTTTTATTATATTTCTAATATCTATTTGGTATGTATCATAATCAACAATGAACTGGTGTCTTTCTTGTTTTGCACAAGTTAAATCTGGGTATATAGATGTGTCATGATGTCAAGAATTATAGTTAGAGAACAGTTTTAGAAGTGTGGTCATAGACACAGCTGGATGAGGTTTGTGTGACACAGAGTCTCAAACCTACAAAGCAAAGACACATACTCTCTTTTCAACGTTGGGGTCAACGACTGCACAGTCAGGAGTTTCGAGCTCAGCAACAGTGTTTAGTGTCTGTTCCGTCTTCGAAAGCTTGACATACGGCATGTCATCATCCTGCTAGCTCTCACATTTTCTCTTTCTGTGGAAAAACAGAAAAAACACAGAAAGCATGAATTACCAATGTTTAAAACTGTGAGGAAAGAAAAGAACATGAAAGTATCTCAATGAAAGAAATATAAATTCATGACAGAAAAGGTGACTGTGAACTAGTCAGGCAGACTTACTGTGAGTGGCGGTTGTTCACGGGAAAAGGAAGTCTGTCTCCTGGAGCCCCGTAAACCCCCTTTCCTTTGCTACATAAACACAATCAGACACATAAGAAGACAAATAGAAACAGTAGCTCAGAGGTGTGTTTGTGTGTGTTTGCATTAATGTGTGCGATACTTACAATAATCCAACAGGAGCCAGCCTCACCTCCAGGTGTTTGGTCAGCTTCCCTGATGGCACATTGTTGAACTGGAGACAAGAACAGACACAAAATAAGAGATAAGACAACCTGCATCCTCTGTGTCATCTGTCCCCTTGGTGTCAGAGAGTTAAAACCACCACCACACACATTTATACCTAACCCAGCCTTGTATAATCTCTGTCCTGATCTTAATATTGTCCTCCTGAACATGATGAACCAAAGATGAATAATATCTGTAACCTGTAGTTGCTCTGTGGTGTTTCCCAGAACTCTAAAGCACAGCACTATCACTGACACCACTGATTCTTTAATCAACCACAGAAGAAATCAATCATGCACAGTTTTTACAATTTAATGAAAGAAGAATTTCTTCGTGCCAAACGGGAGGTTTCTACCAATGTAAACGTTTCTATACTCGGTCAGGTTCACTACTCTGAGTACTCATGAATTACCCCCTCCTCCATTAATAAGTATCTTTCTTGATACAGGTATTGATAAAGTTCCTCTGAATCGCTCTCTAACCTATAGTTAGTACCTTACCTGTGTCTGGATGTGAGGCCCTGCCTGGCTGAACACGGGGCCTGACTGCAGGACACTTGCTGGTGGTTTATGGCAGCAGCCAGTTCACCATTGGGTTTCAGGAGGATGCTGCTCCAAGCTGAGAGGTGATGCTATTAGGGGGGGGGTCCTCATCAGAACCAGTCCAGTTGAACAAGTCATGCCATTCCTGAGCAGGGACATCTTGAGGAAGTGGATGGTTATTTGTGCCCTCTGACAATTTGTTGACCACTACCCAGACCATGTCCAACAACTCTTTGTCGTCCATCTCCTCCAAAGTAAGGTCACTTTCTGCCCTCAGGTCCATACAATTCTGGTGTGTAGCCGTCCATTTCATTGTTGTTCTTCTGTGACATTGATGAAAAACTGGGTTTGAGACACTGCAACAAGCTTACATGCTGATAAATACAAATGAATGATCCAATATTATCATGTATTATGAAATAAAACTAAACAAGTGTAACCCTTCTGAGAGGAAAAGAGAATAGTACTGAAAAATAGTAACTAGGTTCAATAACCAGTGAAATCAGAAGTTCTAAGATCGACTATGGAGCCCAGGATTGATCAAACGATGACGCAGGAGTATACGCTTCCCTATTTATTACAGGATGGGAAGGATGAATAAAAACATCAATCACACAAATTATCACAACTCTTACCCGGGTAAGTATAGAAAATAAAAAATAAAATAAAGTTTTGCAGCTGCGTTTTTTCTAAAGTTCAGTTCACCTGTTTTCAGTCACTGTTCAGTCAACACCGTGAAGGTGGAAAATCAGTCCCACCGCACTGTTGCGTGGATGGTGTGTGTGTGTGTGTGTGTGTGTATGTAAAGTGTAAAAGGATTCAGGTTCCACGGCGTAGTATCTCTAAGTATCCTCCGGGGTCTGGCTCGCCATCAAACTTTGACTGGCTCCAACATCCAGGTAGGTCAAACTCTCAATGGGTCCATCAAAAAACCTGACCTACGATAAGTTGGATCAGAGCAATCATCTTAATTTTCTCAAATCTCAAAAAATGAATTATAGTACATTAATCATGTTAAATCTACATAAACTCTTTATCAATAGAGAATAGGCCTGGGCCGATAATCAATAAATCAATTAATCGCACGATAAATTAAAATGAACTCGATAATTTTTCCGGCCTCGATTTATTGCCATGTGCATGCGCGTTTGTTTTCCTCTTCTCTCGCCTCCAAGCAGGCTGGATGACAAGAGGGTTCACTCTGAGCTCGGTCTCAGCACCTGGGGGCGTTTGTTCCATAGCGGAATGAACCCTCTTGTCAGTCATCCAGTCTCTTTGTCTCTGTGGGGGGAGGCAGGGCCGCTAGCATTGGCTCCACACCAAGCGGCAACATCCCGGGCTGAGCGCTGAGGCCAATGCTGAAGTGCAAAAAACTGCAGTTCACTGGGTGGCCACTTGAGGCTGGCTCCAAGAGGGAGTCAATGGGAATTGACTCCCATGTTAAAACGCCAGACTTTAGAGCAGAATTAAACTTGTTTACAGCCTGGTTCAAAATACGGTTTTAGACTCAATCAGTAAGTTCTTCCTTCATGACAACTATGTATTATCTGTTTAGATAATACAGAGGTTTGAAATTGTGAATAATTATCACTTGATTGACACGTGACGTCACCGTTAGCTCGTCACTCTGGCTGTTAGCCTGTGGTCTGCTCGGCTTCACCTGAGCTAACAGGCTAATCACTGTCACCGAACGCGACCGGGTCTGGGGAGGAGTTTTCACTCACATGTGAATATTATCGTTTGTTGTTCGGCTGATTATCCTGACGGAGAAGTGTCTGTGGTGTGTAAAGTTCTGCCTTTTATTTACGTGTCAGTAGTGATGAGCAGGTATCATTGTCTCTGTACCTGGCTGGTTAGCTTAGCTCCGCTAACCTCCAGGCAACATACCAGCAGTAATGGCAATGCTAACGGGAGCGGCATGACATGAAGCGGTTCACAAAGTGGAGAGAGGAGCGTTAGAGTTTATGGTGATAAATCTTTTAAACTGAAGGCGACTGTGTGTTTAGTGAATGAGCTCCACCAAGTTAGATATTTAACGTTATGTAAAGTTGTTCAGCTCCCCAACCTATTTGGCTTGACTACGTTACTGTGGGTAACTTCAGTAATAATGTTTTATTAGATTATTGGTTCAGAAATAACGTTAGTGCACCTGCTGCAGTATGAAACTTGTTGAGCTGGACTTTATTTATGAATGAACAGTTTACCTACCAGGTATAGACCTGTTTTCATAACTTACTAACAATTAAAGCAAATGATTGCACATGATGCATTACATTATAAATGCAATACTTTTAATGTGAAAGAACTCCATACTGCACATTCATTGTAGTACACTGTTTAATCCCAAACCATATTCAAATACATAGTTGAATATCCACAGAATATAAGGACATAGACTTTGTTTGAAAGTAACACTTATCTCGGCAATAATGCCATACTTTATGTTTCCTGTCATTTTATTAGGGACGGACGAACCTGAGGGACACAGCTGTGCTGACCGCGTTCTGTCTCTTATGACAAAAAAGAAAAGACAACACTTTTTATCTAAAGTTTATCAAATCAGAAAGTAAAAGATGAACATTGTTGTGATAACAGTGTTCATTTTACCAACCATAATGGATATAGAAATTGACTCAATATTAACATGTTGACCAGCCTGAAGCTGCCGATCTCCAGCTTGTTGCTGCTGCCACAGTGGATTCAGAGGACATCAGGTGTTGCAGTGCTTCATGTAATGAAATGAAAAAAGTCACAGTAAAGGATGTTTTATGCTGAAATCATTGTCATATCTGTAGATATTAAGGAACAGAGGAGAAACACGATTATTTACAGATACTGTACAATACAATAGCCTACAATAATTTTTACACATGTAATATCAGCTGTGTTAAGCAGCCAAGACTGGTACTTATAGTTTATTCTGTGTTCAGCAGGTGGAAGCACCACAGATTTCAGCCAAACTGATGTACTAAAAAAAATAAACATTGTACAAAAAAATGTCTTTCTACCACATCTGTAATAACCGAATGAGCAAGGTGAGCCCATCAACACGGACGAGCCAGTTCAAAAGTGGTGGCAACAAAAAAAAGCATCACAACAAAGTTGCATGCCCACCTAAAGCACAACCACCCGACCCAGTGTTCCCAGCTGGGGAAAAAAAAAGTGCACCTCAAGATGCAGAGCCTTCGTCCCGAAAGTCAACACTCAGTGAGGCGTTTGGTCGACAAAGTAAATATAAATGGAGCAAAAATGGTGTGCGCTCACAGAAAGTGTAGTTCGCTGCATCGCAAAAGAAATGCTGCCCTTTAGTACAGTTGAAAAACCAGCATTGAGAGAGATGCTGCAAACGTTTGACAGACAGAACGAATTGCCTGCGAGAAAATACATGTCACAAACGGCCTAAATGTTCAGTATTTATTGAAGTGCAATTTTGTTAATCGAGACTTGATAAGCCATTTTATTTATTGTCTTGGTTGTGTGTGGTTTTATATTTGAGTGCTGTTTTTGCTAACAGAGACTGAGAGTCCATTTTATTTTTTGTTTGTTTTATTTATTTAGGATATTTCAACGTTCCTGAAATTACAATTACGATGGTAAAAAATTACTGAAAAATAAAAGTTTATTGTATTTGAAAGGGTGTGCATTATTATGATATATTATCATGTTGACAATCATATCGTTTATCGGCAATACATCGTGGGACAATATATCGTCCAGCAAAATTTGTTATCGTCCTAGGCCTAATAGAGAATAACAGTTTTACTCAATTACTGTTGCAACATGCTATCACAATGTTCAGTAATAAAATAAGCAACACTCAAAATATCACATTATGTTATTGAAATAATCTTCCTCACTCCAAATCAACAGTATCAAAATATCCTGTGCTCTTTACATCGTAATTAGCACATAAAACAATATCAATCATCTAGAAAGAAAAACATGTAATGTGCACAGCTAATAAAATATGGCTGGATGAGCTTAGAATGCACAAATAAGGTGCTAAACACACACATAATACAGCTCTATGTGCAACAAAGGAGCAAACAAATGTCTCACAATGCACCTTTAAAATGTCGGATCAGGGCTTCAGCATTAATGTGTGGTGTGTCGTAGTGTGTCTCTCTCGCGCCAATCAGCACCGGAGCTAGGTGCTCTGATGTTAGCTCCTATGCTAACGGTTTAACTCGTTGCATTAGCTATTAGCCTAGCACATCAAGACGGCCGCTCACCGATGCGTTTCTCTTCCCGAGAGGTTCCTCCGACTGTGCTCACACAGGTCCTGGTCGTCCCGGGAGATTTCTTCGGCAGCTTTTCCGAGTCTGATCCACTTTTCTTGTTTTATCTTCCTATGGTGAGTGTCTGTTTAATGCGCCTTGCTCTCTCTCTTCCCGGCAACTTCAGAGGAAGTGAACCTGCTCCGATCAGCTCAATGGGCGGGGCTTCTTTTCTGATTGGGTGACAGACCGTCTCCAACCCGTCTCCTTCAAACTAAAACTCTCTATAAATTATTTTATTATGGTTCTATCTCTCCTTTTAGATAAACATCTGTTTTTTATTATTAACCAAAACGTAGTATTTAATGAATTGATTTTTCCACCATGAATTTCACTTTTCTTCATTCAATCAACTAATTTATTGTTTTTAATACAGATTTTTAACCTGGGTTACACAAGAATCTAATACTTTTATTTAGAAGCTTTTTTGTTGTGATATTTTTCACTGTGATTTTGAGCTAAATGGAGATATGGACACTTCCTATACTTCTATATACTATATACTATACATCCACTGTCATGATTACACCTGATTTCTTTGGAACTATGTTCTTTCAGATACAAATAAAAACATCTATTCTATAGTTATCTTACAGGATCACATAACTGCCTCGTCCATAAGCAACTCATATACTTTACTGGGCCATTATAATAAGTCTCTATACTCAGTCAGGTTCACTACTCTGAGTAATCATGAATTACGACCTCCTCCATTAATAAGTATCTTTCTTGATACAGATATTGATAAAGTTCCTCTGAATTGCTCTCTAACCTATAGTTAGTACCTAACCTGTGTCTGGTTGTGAGGCCCTGCCTGGCTGAACTGGGGGCCTGACTGCAGGACCAGCTCTGTCTCCCATCTAGCCCCAATGTAATCAGTTGAAGCACTCGTACAGTCTGTAAGGTTTTATATAACACAGATACCACCTTGATTTTTGACCCATTATATACTCGCATTAGAACATCTATCACTCCGTTTAATATTTTTGCGCTCCCTATTTCCCTTATAATATAATCCCTTAGCTGTAGTTATCTAAAAAAAATCCTAATTTTTTAATCCATACATTTCTCTAAGGTCCTGAAAAGACATTATGTTTCCATTCTTTAGTATTGTACACATGGCAGTGATTCCCTTCCTCTCCCAGTTCCTGTATGTCAGGTCACTCAAGTTTGGCCTGAATCTTTCATCATATGCAATCCAGCTCAACAATCTCACTTTCTTTTCCAATCTATGCCTTTTATTGAAATCAGCCCAGATAGTCAGTGTGTGGGAGGTTATTGGATCTATTGAACCTTTTAGTAGTTTTTATCAATGTAATGTTGCCCAAAAGGGATTGCACTGGTTTGTTAGCCACCCTCATCTCAATCTCTTTCCATTTGGAGTTATAATGCTTGTCACACCACTTGACCAAGTTGTGCTGCCTCATAATAATCCTTTAAATTTGGGAGTGCCATGGGAATCCCCCCCGATTCTTAGCCAGTTGTAGCGTGCTATATTTTATTCTTGGTTTTTTACCACTCCAAATGAACCGCGATATCATTTTGTCCCAGGTTTTAAATCTTTCTAACTGTATCTTGACAGTAAGGGATTGGAAGAAATACAATAGCCTCAGGAAAATGTTCATTTTAATAATGTCAATCTTTGAACTGAACTCCAGTGATATGGTCGACCATCTCTCAATATCCTCTTAATTTGTATATGAATCTGATCACAATGAAAACATGGCTGGAATTATCTTCTGAAGATGGCTTATCTGTTTTGTTAGGGTTACCCCAAGATATTTTATGCTTTCTGAGTTCCATTTCCATTTATAAGCATTTGCAATTTCTTGGGAAGGGGTATAATTAAAAGCCAGAATCTGTGTTTTATTCACATTTGTTTTATATAATGAGTGGTCTCTGTATATACTTATATACTTAAATGTGTTAGGTTTGTATCAGGTCTTTCTAAATATATTATTACATCGTCTGCAAACAGACTTATTACATGTTTTTGTTTTTTAATATGTATTCCCTTTATTTCCTCAAACTGTCTTATAGCCTGCGCCAGAGGTTCAATGTATAAGTCAAAGAGGATAGGGGACAGGCAACATCCTTGGCGTATTCCCCTCTGTAGCTTTATGCTTTTTGTTAGACTACTATTCATTTTTATTCTAGCTATAGGATTCTGGTTTATTGTATTGATGCATTTAATGGCGAAAGCCTTTTCGCCATCAAGACTCAGCAATATAGCCTTAGTTTCCTTCATTTGTATCGCGTTTACTATTTGCAGGGTCCTTCTTATGTTCGCTAATGTTTGTCGTCCTGTAGTAAATCCAGTTTGGTCCTCGTCAATTAATTCTGTCAGGAAATTCTGATCTCTCCTTGCTATAATGGATGTGTATATGTTGTAATCTACATTGAGCATAGAAATGGGTCTGTAATTGTTACAATATTCTGCGTCTTTACCCTCCTTGGGGATTACAGATATGATTGCTTCATTACATGACGGTGGCAATCTACCTTCCTTAAGGGCAGTGGCGGTTCTACATTGAGTTACTCCCCGGGCGAGGGGGTGTTATATAAAGTAGAGTTATGTGTATAGTCTTTTTCCTTCGGATGCAGTTCACACCATACATCAACCAGTCCATGTTCCTTCAACGACATGTTTACAAATTTAGATATATGTGTCTTATTTCTTTTTATACTTGTTGTGTCTACCCTATGATCCATTATCATATTAAAATCACCAGCACATATCACTATACCTTCAGATTTTAAGGCCATGACTGGGAATAATGATTTAAAGAATTGTTTAGTACTCTCTGGAGGGGCATATACATTAATTAACGTAACCATCTCTTCCTGTAGTTTCCCCTTCACTATAATATATCGTCATTCTGTATCCTTTATTTCTTTTAGACATTCAAATTTAGTTGAGTTTGTTAAGAACCGGGCTTGGACACAGAGGCAGAGGCTGAGGCAGGTTTCAAGTTACTGAGTTTATTGGAGAAGTCCAACAGTATGAGCAGGCAGGCAGGCAGGCAGGCAGACAGGCAGGCAGACAGGCAGGCAGACAGGCAGGCAGGCGGGCAGGCAGACAGGCAGGGCTCTGGAACTGGAGACAGGGCTGTAATCCAGCTGCTGGTCCTGAGCAGGAATACAGAGAAGTTAGGTTGCAGGCTTGCAGGACGTATACAGAAAGTAATAGTTTTGAATAGCCGCAGCTATCACTAACTTAACGGAGTCTATAGTCCGGCGCCGACTGAGAGCAGTGGTTGAGCTTAAATAGGCAGCTGGTCAATCAAGACCCCAACTCCAGCACACCAGGTTCGCATGATTAATCAGCCCTGCACCTACACACCAATAGAGAGGGAGAGAGAGAGAGACTAGTAGGCAGGTGAGGAGGAGGGCATGACAGTACCTCCCCCTCTACGGGCGCCACCTGGCGCCCTCAGGAAGCGGTCGGGGTGATCCCGGCGAAAGTCCGTGATGAGGGAGGAGTCCATGATGCTCCGCCGGGGAACCCAACAGCGTTCCTCCGGACCATAACCCACCCAGTCCACCAAGTAGTGAAAGCCACGCCCCCTACGCCGCATGTCCAGGATGCGACGCACCGTGTAAACTGGACCACCGTCCAACATCTGGGGGGGAGGGGGGGCAACAACAGGAGGAGATAGGGCACTGGACTGAACCGGTTTTAATTGTGACACATGAAAAGTGGGGTGAATCCGACGAAAGGAGGCAGGGAGCTTCAACCGGACCGCACAGGGGTTAACAATAGCCTCCACCTCAAATGGACCAACATACCGAGGGGCAAGCTTCCTAGAGTCCACTTGAAGAGGAAGATCCCTGGAGTGTAGCCATACTCTGTCCCCTGGAGCATAAGCGGGCGCTGGGGTGCGGCGACGGTTGGCCTGGACCTGAGTCCTGGAGGAAGCACGGAGCAGGGCAGCACGAGCACGCCTCCAAGTGCTATGGCAGCGACGCATATTGTCCTGGACCGAAGGGACGGTGATCTCGACCTCCTGATCAGGAAACAGTGGGGGTTCATAGCCCAGAGAACAGAGGAAGGGAGACATACCTGAGAAGGCGTTAGGGAGTGTGTTGTGGGCGTACTCCACCCAGGGCAGCCGAGCACTCCAGGACGATGGCTCCGCAGCAGAGACGCAACGGAGTGCCGCTTCCATCTCCTGATTTGCCCGCTCAGACTGGCCGTTGGATTGGGGGTGATAACCCGACGTCAGGCTGGCGGTTGCTCCAATGGCTGTGCAGAAAGCCCTCCACACCTGAGATGAAAATTGTGGCCCTCTGTCGGAGACGATGTCTGATGGCAACCCGTGGATGCGGAATACATTATGCACCAATAGATCAGCAGTCTCCCGAGCAGAGGGTAGTTTGGGCAGGGCAATGAAATGGGCCGCCTTGGAGAAACGATCAATAACAGTAAGGACCACAGTATTACCTTCAGATGGGGGAAGACCGGTTACAAAGTCCAGGGCAATGTGGGACCACGGACGACCAGGGATCGGTAGAGGACGGAGCAAACCAGAACTGCGCTTGGTGGAGGTCTTATTCCGGCAACAGACGGTGCAGGCTGCTACGAATGAGCGAGTATCCGTGTCCATGGTCGGCCACCAGAAGCGTCGCTTGAGGAATGAGATGGTGCGGTGGATCCCCGGATGACAGGTAAGGCGGGAGGAGTGTGCCCACTGCAGTACCTGAGAGCGGACAGAGTCTGGGACAAAGAGACAGTTAGGAGGTCCAGTACCTGGATCGGGCTGGGTGATCTGAGCCTGACGGACCGTGGCTTCGACCTCCCAGGTGAGAGCAGCGATGATGCAGGACTGAGGGACGATAGTCTCTGGTTCCGCGTGGAGCTCCTCCACCGTGAACTGGCGGGACAGGGCGTCCGGCTTCACATTCCTGGACCCTGGACGATATGTCAATGTAAAATTGAATCTACCCAGGAACAGTGCCCACCTTGCCTGACGAGAGTTAAGCCGCTTGGCTGTCTGGATATAGGCAAGGTTCCTGTGGTCCGTCCAGACAATGAAGGGATGCTCCGCACCCTCCAGCCAGTGTCGCCACTCCTCCAATGCCAACACCACAGCAAGTAGCTCTCGATTACCAACATCATAGTTCCTCTCCGGGGGATCAAGCTTGTGAGAGAAGAAAGCACAAGGATGCATCTTGTTATCTAGGGGAGAGCGTTGGGATAGTATAGCACCTACCCCAGTCTCAGACGCATCCGTCTCCACAACAAACTGAAGAGATCGGTCAGGGTAGACGAGGATGGGAGAGGAGATGAACAGGCGCTTGAGGTTGGGGAAAGCTGCCTCGGCCTCAGGAGTCCAGCGGAATGGAACTGAGGAAGAGGTGAGCGCTGTCAGAGGAGCTGCCATGGTGCTGTAGTTCCTTACAAACCTCCTATAAAAGTTGGCAAAACCGTTGAAGCGCTGCAGCTGCTTGCGATTGGTAGGAGTTGGCCAGTCCGCGACAGCAGAGACCTTGGCAGGATCCATCCGGAGCTCCCCCTGAGAGATGACGAAACCAAGAAAGGAAGTAGTAGAGGCATGAAACTCACATTTCTCGGTCTTGACAAACAGCTTGTTCTCCAGGAGTCGCTGCAACACTGAGCGAACATGCACCTGATGATCCTGAAGAGAGCGGGAGTAGATAAGAATATCATCCAAGTATACAAAAACAAAACGGCCTAGCATGTCACGGAGCACATCATTAACTAGGGCTTGGAAGACTGCTGGGGCATTTGAGAGACCAAAAGGCATAACTAAGTATTCGAAATGACCTAACGGGGTATTGAATGCGGTCTTCCATTCATCCCCCTTCCTGATGCGCACCAGATGGTAGGCGTTGCGCAGGTCCAGGGTGGTGAAGATGGAGGCTCCTTGAAGAGGGACAAAGGCAGAGTCAATGAGAGGCAGAGGATATTTGTTTTTTACTGTAATGTTGTTAAGACCTCTATAGTCCACACAAGGTCTTAAGGTGCCGTCCTTCTTCCCGACAAAGAAAAATCCAGCACCCACTGGAGAGGATGATGGACGGATGATCCCAGCCGTCAGGGACTCCTGAATGTACTTCTCCATGACCAGTTGCTCTGGACGATTAAGTTTGTACAGTCGGCTGCTGGGATGAGGAGCCCCAGGCATGAGCTCAATGGCACAGTCATACGGCCGATGAGGAGGATGAGAGAGAGCCTGCTCCTTGCTGAAGACTGGGGCGAGGTCATGGTAAACTTGGGGAACCGAGGACAGGTCCGGTGGCACCGCTACAGGCGGTGGCTCAGATGTGGGACTTTGGGCAGAACGGAGACAGTGAGAGTGGCAATATGGACTCCAGGAACAGATCTTTCCTGTAGTCCAATCAAAATGGGGGTTGTGGAGTTTCAACCAGGGAAATCCCAGGAGTAGGGGAACGTGAGGAGTGTCAATAACATGAAAACGGATCTTCTCCTGGTGATTTCCAGATAGATGTAAGGGAATGGGGACAGTTCTACGGTCAACCCTGGCCAGCAACATACCATTCAGGGCCTTGGTATCCAGTGGAACATCGAGGAGCTCCGTTTCGATGCCCAACTGCTGACAAACCCTATTGTCAATGAAACTCTCATCAGCCCCTGAATCAATTAGTGCTGTGAACGGGAATGCCCTCCCTTGCCACAAGAGGGAGGCATCGAGTTGCGGACGTTCGGGGGGAGAGGAACTCACAACACGACTCGACAGTAACTCTCCCACTACTGCCGAGCCGGACCTTTTACCGGGCGGATGGGGCAGTTAGCAATGAAATGACCAGCTCGGCCACAGTACAGGCAGGACTGGGTCTTCATTCTGCGGTCTTTCTCACCGGAGGACAGACGGAGACCGTCCATTTGCATGGGCTCTGGTTCGGAAATCACCGGCTTTTCTCGCTGGAACCCGAGGGAAGTCAGCTGTTCAGAGCGACAGTAACCCGGGGAAACAGCGGAGTCCTCACGCCACAGCAGGAGTTGATCGCTGGTTTTAATGGCGAGTTGAATGACCTCATTCATTGTCTTGAACTCTCCCCGGAGTGCAATCTCCCTCCCAATGTCCCGGTTTAAGCCATTCTGGAACGCCGTGATCAGTGCGGCTTCGTTCCAGCCCGACTCCACCGCCAAACCTTGGAAGTGAATCACAAACTCCCGGACTGTCAGACCTCCCTGGCGAATCCTTGAGAGCTGCTGCCCGGCTTGCTGACCCCGTATCGGGTGATCAAACATCCGCTTGAGCTCAGTAGCGAAGGCATCGGCAGACACGGCCAGCGGAGAGTTTTGCTCGAAGAGGGCATTATATAAGCTGAGCGGACGGCCCTCTAATAAGTTAACCAGGTAAGCGATCTTAGCATTATCACTAGCATATCTAATGGGTTGTGCATTGAAGGCTAACTGGCATTGGGTGAGAAACTGGCGACAGGTGTTGGGATCCCCAGAGTACTTAGCTGGTGGAGGAATCCGGGGTTCCAGGACAGCAGAGGCAGGTTGTGCGGCTGGAGGGGCTTGTTGAACTGGAGCAGAGACCTGAGCAGCGGGGGTAGGAACTGTGTCCAGCCGAACGATGAGAGCCGACAGGGCGGTGGTGATCTGATCCAACCTGTCGCTGATATCCGTCAGAGCCTTGTCGTGATGACCCAGATGTGCCTCCTGGTGAGTCATTGCCTCTCTGAGGGACTCAGCTTGCTCTGCCAAGTCCATTGTGGCCGGACTATACTGTTAAGAACCGGGCTTGGACACAGAGGCAGAGGCTGAGGCAGGTTTCAAGTTACTGAGTTTATTGGAGAAGTCCAACAGTATGAGCAGGCAGGCAGGCAGGCAGGCAGACAGGCAGGCAGACAGGCAGGCAGACAGGCAGGCAGGCGGGCAGGCAGACAGGCAGGGCTATGGAACTGGAGACAGGGCTGTAATCCAGCTGCTGGTCCTGAGCAGGAATACAGAGAAGTTAGGTTGCAGGCTTGCAGGACGTATACAGAAAGTAATAGTTTTGAATAGCCGCAGCTATCACTAACTTAACGGAGTCTATAGTCCGGCGCCGACTGAGAGCAGTGGTTGAGCTTAAATAGGGAGCTGGTCAATCAAGACCCCAACTCCAGCACACCAGGTTCGCATGATTAATCAGCCCTGCACCTACACACCAATAGAGAGGGAGAGAGAGAGAGACTAGTAGGCAGGTGAGGAGGAGGGCATGACAGAGTTTTGTATAAGTATTGCCACACCTCTTTTGTTCCTTTGTTTACAAGTACTGTAATAGGTGTTTCTAAAACCAAATTTCTTCAGCTTTTCATGCTCTTCCTGGAAAAGGTGTGTTTCCTGCATGAAGATAACTTGAGCCTTAAGTTTTCTCATTTTCAAAATTATCTTAGTCCTTTTAATTGGATTATTTAACCCATTAACATTTAACGACACTAACGATATGCTGTTCATTTATAGCTTTGGAAAATGGCATTATACTCCATGATATATATATATATATATTATATACCATGAGAACAAACAATAGCCCAAAGAACATTGAGCAACTCAGCAATAAAAAAAAAATCGAACTAAGAATACAACAGTAGGCACTTGCCCCCCACGTTTCCCCCGTGGGTTGAGGGGAAATTCAGATGAAATATGGGGGCCCCTCCTTAGTGAGGTCCATTCTTGTTATCCAGATTCTCTTGAGCATCTGTCTCATTAATTCAATTCAATTCAATTTTTTTTATATAGTGCCAATTCATAATTTACATTATCTCAAGGCACTTTACATTTAAAAGTCAAGACCTTAAAACAATATTAACGTAGAGAAACCCAACAGTTCCCACAATGAGCAAGCACTGTGGGGAGGAAAAACTCCCTCATTAACAGGGAGAAACCTCTGGCAGAACCAGGCTCAATGTGGGCGGTCATCTGCCTCGACCGGTTGGGGTGAGGAAAGAAAAGTAAGGGGGGAGGAAAGGAGAGATGGGTGGAAAGCGGGGGAGAGAAGAGAGAGATAACAATAACAATGTAGTGATCTACAACAGGATTATATATATTAATGAATTACTGAGTTATTGTAATTAATGATAAAAATGGTGATGGTAGTTGTTGTTGTCCTGCAGTCCCGGTGCCAGAGTTATCTGAAACGAGAGAGAGAGAAGAGCCAGAGGGACTATGGGAGGAAAAAGTGACACTTTGACATGATGACATGTTAAAATAAATAAATAAATAAATAAACAGGTGTGGGGGGGCAGAGAGACAGAGAGACAGAGGGAAGTGATGAAGTGCTCAGTGCATAATGGGAGTTCCCCCAGCAGTCTAAACCTATAGCAGCACAACTAAGGGATGGTTCAGGACTCACCTGATCCAGCCCTAACTATAGGCTTTGTCAAAGAGGAAGGTTTTTAGTTTTACTTTAAATGCTGGGACAGTGTCTGCCTCCCGAACCCAGATTGGGAGCTGGTTCCATAGGAGAGGAGCCTGATAGCTAAAAGTTCTACCTCCTGCTCTACTCTTACAGACTCTTGGAACCACTAGAGAGCCTGTGTTTTGGGAATGAAGTGATCATTACAGCTCACACATACAGCGTCCGATCAGTCCTAACAGTGAAGACTGAAGACCTATATACAATCTCTTAGACTATTTGTCTTCAGTGTCTAACATGTGTTATCTTTCACTTACTTATTCATTTAGATGCACTTACATACTTTATTTGTCCATTCCTCGGTATTTCTGTAGTTTATGTTTTGCTCGTGTTGCGGTGTCCTCTTTGTTTCCTACCTGTTGCCATGGCCATGTCCCAGTGTATCCTCATTCTGGCCATAGGTGTCTAGAAACGGATTCCTCTCTCTTTTAAAACTTTCTTAATTCCCGCGTACTCCTTTCTTTTCTGAATTATTTCCGTGGAATAGTCACATTATTGGAAATAGTATTAGTTAGGTGATAAGTTGCAACATCATGTCCCAATTGGAGATTAGCCATGCTGCACTGCTGCTGTGCCTGTGGAACAAAGAAGAAATGAACAATTAAGCCACAGTATCACTAATTCCAGCTCTGTCCAACAATCCATATATAATAGCTCCAAAGACTCCTGGAAGAGAAATTGTCCTACCCTGAAGAGCAGTCATCCACAGGAGGAAAACACAGAAGGTGGCCACCTCACAGCCCCAGTGGTGTGACTACTCTTGAAGATTCTCCCATCACAGTGTCCTCTCCATGCAGTCTCTCTGAATCTTCATCTGACGTGGCTGGCTGGAGGGGTGCGTGGACCAGTTCACATGTGAGAACAAAGCCTTTGCAGGGACTGGAGAATATGCTCTGCCTTTTGGGTGAGGATAAATCAATATTTAGGCGGAAAAAATGGATGCGACTAAAGAGGAAGATGGAGAGCCCGTCATCAGTAGCGATCACTTAAATAACGCTGACTGTTGTGCTGTGCTCCACGATGAGTCAAAATAATGTTATTATTCATGACTTTGCCTCACACAGAGCACCAAAAATGTTGTGATTATGTACTTTCCCTTGCGCGGGGTACGATTATGTACTTTCCTTCATGCGGGGCACCATTAAATGGTGTGCTTTTGGGCATTCAATAAATGTGGCTATCAGAGAAATATTAAATATTAATATTAAAAATATTAATATTAAACTGATAAAGGATAAATCGGGGCACCACCCTTCAAAGGAAGGGAAAAGATAGCCAATTTAAGAAATAAGTCTTACTGACTACAAATTTGGAACTCTGATTAATAATTAAATAAACAACTATAACCAAAATTACCACATCAATAGCTAGCAAAGTTGAAGGATATGGAGTTCTTGACAGTGTAGAGGTTGGCAAATTCACACTTATGCAACATTAATGAAGATGGAGTTTTGAGACCATGTGGCTGAGATCAAATGTATGTGTTAAGTTTGTGGAAATGAGTTTGTGAGGTGTTGGTGCCAGGTTAAAGAAAGTAGTTAGATGCATGCAAAGAAACTGATCAGTATAACAGAACTAACATTAACTTTCGAATGACATATTACCAAATATCACAACAACACAATTCAAACTTATAAACATCACATGAAATAGAAATAGGACTAAACAGTCCTTTGCTTAGCCTAGCGTAATAATAGAGCCCAGTTGTGTTACCCGTCCATGAAAAAGAGGGAAAGTTCCTTTTTGGATGTGCTGTTTGAAGTCGAGTGAAGTGGTCTTGTTGGTTTGTGGCTCCTGTTGTGCATCTGGTGGTCAGACCTTGTGTCGTGGCCAATTGTGCTGAAGTTCTTAGGCAGGCTCTCGCGTCACTGCCTTTGGAAGGTTTTAGCAGTCTGCTCCAGGCAGGCCTGCTGGAAGTTGAGGAGCTTGAGTAGGGAGGAAGTCTCCCTGGCTGGGAGAGCAGGGACAGAACCTACTCCACCAGGAGCGGTCAGCAGGGGAAGAGGCAGAACAGAGAAGAGAGCTAGGAAACTTGGCTTATATTGGCCTTGTGACCTCATGGGTCATGGGGCACACAGTGACCAATAGTGGTTGAGAGTTGTCTTCTGGAGCAGTTTTACCACCTATATGTGAAGATGAAGAACCCTGGGAGACTGAGTTCTGGAAGCTCTCCTTTGTCTCCAGAGCAAAGGAGACATGCGGTCAGGCTTTTGACTACACATGTAGGCCCAACTATGGTTCACAGATACCAGGTCCCAACATGACATTATGGCTTCATTGAATGAAAATGTATTTAACTTATCTCGATGTGCTTCTTCAGGTTGGACGGGGAGTTTTTGAATGCCAATATTTCAGTCACTCTCTGTAGGCATAACAGGCACTTAATCTGGTAGGAAGAATCTTTCACTCCAACGTACGAAAATATTTCTTGAAAATACGGTAACGTGTAACGTTATCTTCATCACCACCACGGAGTTCACCAAGTTCGTCACTTTAGTCGAGATGCTCGTCATCTGCTACTGGAGCATGAACGTAAGCAGCAGAGCCGGCAGCAAGTGCTTCCATGATGGCATCAATAATGTGACATGCCCGTGTAGTAAAATTTCTGTTCATTACACTGTGTCACATATGAATGTCACTATGTACCTTTAATCTGCACTGCAAACTGAGGAGTGATTATAACATAAATTGCTAATGATTACAATAAGTTTAAGACAGATATTACGAATCATCAAACGAATCAAACAATATACTCTATGTGTAACAATCAGTATGTAGTGTATGTATAACTTGTGTGAAGAAATGATAATCTTTTTTTTTTTTAAAGGCAGTCTGATATTATGGTGTAAAATCAGAGACAAATATCTTTTAAAAAATAGCAAATGGTTTGGACGGTTATAATGGTGTCAAGAGTAAGAAAAACTGTGTAAAAGAAAAAGAGACTCATCATGGTACGGTAGGGGCTCTCCAGAGGGAAAGTCCCAGCTCCAAGGCCAAAGCAACCCAGGTGTTTGGAGGCTTTCCAGGGGTAAATTCAAGCCCAACGTACGCAAGTAACCCCGGTGCTTGGAGACTTTCCAGGGGGAAGGTCGTAACAGGTGTGGCCCTTAAGGATAGATAAAGCGGAGCAAAACCACTGTTAGTCAGAGTTCTTCTGGTGCAGCTCCGGCTCGCTACTGAATGCTCTCAGGTTTTGTTGTCGACAATAAAACTCTGCGGCTTTTAAGTTGACTTCTACTGCTTTTTTATTTGACTGAATTTTTGGAATTTTTGGACCACGAGTGGAACTTAGTTTTTCACCACAACACCCAGACAAGCGGAACTTCTTCTTCTTCGTGCTTGGCGGTTGACATGACAACGAATGTGTTGTGTAGTGTAAATGAAAAAAGAAGCTAACAGGCAAGCTAATTCAGAGGAACAAACTTTACTCTTTCTTATTCAGGTACCAGTCACAGTCACTCTCTTCTTCATGGGGTACATCGAGTGACACTGCCACCCACTGGCATAATATATATTGCAGGCACACGTATATACCACAAAAAGTTTCCGGCATTACGTCACCAACTCAAATTTCTTCTGATTTTAATTTGTAGTAATGAGTAACGAAGATGGTTAGGAGAAATGTATTGGAGTAAAAGTACACATTTTACTTAGGAAATATAGTGGAGTAAAAGTGAAAGTTGTCAGAAATAAAAATAACAAAGTAAAGGACAGATATGTGAAATTTCTACTTAAGTAGAAATGTAAAGAAGTATTTGTACTTCGTTACATTACAACACTGGGTAAGGTCAGCTCAGGTGCTGTTGGATGGGCGCTGCTGACTACTTCCAACACTGTGGTTTTCTCAACCCCAGAGCGTGGCGGATTCTCTTCCAGAGTGAAGTCTTCTTTGGTTTCTCAGGGAGAACACTGGAGAGAGACTTCTCCTCAGTGACATCATCCTTATTCTCTCCATTGAGCTCCCGACTGGAAACTTCAGCTTCATGACAGTGGCAGACCACATTGTAAGAAGCTTTGAGCTTCATCAGCTCTTCTTGGAGAACCTTCTTCTCCTGGAGCTCAGTGTTGAACTTCTCCTGGTTGGTAGTCTGATTTTGACAGACCTCATGATAAGAATCTCTGAGCTTCATCAGCTCTTCTTGGAGAACGTTCTTTTCCTGCTTCTCCTCCTGGAGTTCAGTGTCGAACTTCTCCTGGTTGGTAGTCTGATTCAGACAGACCTCATGATAAGAAGCTCTGAGCTTCATCAGCTCTTCTTGAAGAGCATTATTCTCATACTGAAGCAGATCGCTGGTTTGAGTCTCATTGTCCATGGAGTCAATCTTTTGGCTGTGAGCTTGCCTTTCCTCCATCTCTGTCACCACAAGCTCAACCCTGCTCAAATCCCTTTTCAAAAGGGCCACCTTCTCCTTCAGAGCCACATTGTCCTCTTCCAGAGCCTTCACCTTGTTGCTTTGTACAGCGAGTTTGCCATTGTGGGCTTTAGAGTGAGCTGTCATTTTCTCCTTCTCCCTAATCAGAAGCTCATCGTTCTGTTTGAGCTTCTCTTCCAGAGCCTTCACCTTGTTGCTCTGTACAGCAAGTTCAGCCAGTTTACCATTGTGGGCTTTAGAGTGAGCTGTCATTTTCTCCTTCTCCCTAATCAGAAGCTCATCCTTCTGTTTGAGCTTCTCTTCCAGAGCCTTCACCTTGTTGCTCTGTACAGCCAGTTCAGCCAGTTTACCATTGTGGGCTTTAGAGTGAGCTGTCACTTTCTCCTTCTCCCTCATCAGAAGCTCATCGTTCTGTTTGAGCTTCTCTTCCAGAGCCTTCACCTTGTTGCTCTGTACAGCCAGTTCAGCCAGTTTGCCATTGTGGGCTTTAGAGTGAGCTGTCATTTTCTCCTTCTCCCTCATCAGAAGCTCATCGTTCTCTTTGAGCTTGTCTTCCAGAGCCTTCACCTTGTTGCTCTGTACAGCCAGTTCAGCCAGGACACCAATGTGGGCTTTAGAGCGAGCTGTCATTTTCTCCTGCTCCCTTATCAGAAGCTCATCATTCAGTTTGAGCTTCTCTTTCAGAGCCTTAATCTCAGACTGCATTGTTCCACATGTCTGAAAAATGGAAACATGGAATTCATTATTAAAAGACCTGAACCTGAACATACATTTCTAAAAAAAAAAAAATTCTTACCAGGATGTCCATTTTGGTAAAGGGGATTTGTAGTTATGAGAGCAGTGTCTTCTTGATGAATTTTTACTGAACAAATCAGCGGTTGTCTCCGTAGGCAGGATTGTTGTCTTCACTAATGAGGACTGTGGTCTTCTCAGTTGACGGTCTGTTATTTTCACAAGCTAATAACTTGAAGCAAGGGAACTTGTTATTTATGTTTGCTAGTTCAGAGGACCAAAGAAATATCCTTTAATGTCTAGAGTTTTTGGTTCTTTGATTGGATTTGATAAGGATATGCAGGCCAGCAATCCCTTTGATGGTTGGCCCCTCATCAATCATCAAAGAAGATTTTTAAGAAGCAACTGTTTCCATGGCAATTTTTATAACTCCACAACATGGCGGCCCCTGGGGGTTTATCAGGTTGACTTCTATATGATGCACATCACTGCGGAGCATACACAAATCCTGAGCTAGGCGGCTACTATACACATGTTGCACTGATAGCTACAGTGATCCCTGTCTGAGACTGAGGTTAGTCTCTTGACCAAATGAAGAAAATCAATCAAGGATTTCAGATCCATTAGATAATGTGTGATATGCTTGAGGGAATAAATGAAATATGCTATGAAGTGTTAAATTAAGTATGTAGATATGTACATAAGCATCAACAAAATATAAGTCTATGTGTCAGTAAGTACATAGTGTGAAATCTTAACAGCACAAGCATTATAAAATAAATGTAGTAGGATGAAAATAAAATAATGAAAATGGAAAACACTGTAGAGCAGCTGTAGTCAACTACTTTACCATCACCGGAAAGTGGGTACATTTTTGCAAACTAATTTTTGCATTGTGTGTCACTGAGAGCATGGGGAATTGTGCATTTCTGCAGCATGTTTGGATTCGTGTTTGTAAAAAATGTGTGTGTGTGTCAGGAAAGTGTGGACCTTGATGCTGGCTGGTTTCTAAAACTGATGCGAAATAATTGAGAGGATGTATATTTACATGTTGATCTATGTGATTTTAGTGTGTGAGAGCTATTGATGCACAACACAGGCACTGACATTCTGTGATTAAGCATTGTATTGTTGTGTGTTGTTCATGTGTTCAATGTGATTTGACACTGCAAATAAAGGTTTCATATTTTAATTTCATTCATAGATTCATGGCTATTGAGCAGTGCTTTGTGAGTGTTGGTCGAATACTGTCACTGGCATAAAATATTAATGAAAATGCATATTATTAATATTTGTATGTGTGTATATTAAATCAATACTATTGTCAATGCATCTGCAGATGTGTTTGACTGTTTCCATTTAACTTAATTTACTATGTTCCACTTAATACTGGGCTAAAAGGATTTTTTAATGTAATATTTATGTCTTTGTTATGCACATTAGTCATCCAATCATTACTGATTTGATGATATAGAGCTCAATCTGAATGCAGACAATTATTTCTTCAATGCAAAATATATTTTAAAAATCTTGCCTCCATTTGTTTACATATGATAATGAACAAAAATAATAACCAACAGATTTGACACATCTCACACAATTCATTGACCCTCAACATGCCTTCATCAACCGTGAGTGTGGCACATTATGTCATTCTTTGTCATATATGGTCATCAATAATTTAATAATAATTTATCTCAGACTCCCTCTCCGGAATCGAACCCTGTAGGCACAAAAAGTACCATTGAAAGTTGGCAGACATTCGAATGAGACGTCGCCACCACGAGGGCCAGCGATCAGTTCGAGGTCATCTAGTGTCACCAAAGCAGCCGGGGCACAACGAGTCTGATAAATGCACCCGTTGGGGAAGCGGAGAGCGGGCGAGGAGTGGAGTTCGGTTGGGGGGGTGGAATTTTGCGGGAGTTATTTTATATGCTGCAAGACTCAGCTCAAGTTATTGTGACATGGCCTAATGCTGCTCTCTTGCACGCTGAGACATCGGTGATTGCAATTGACCATGCACGTGCCAGTTGGAATGGCAGTAAGCCAGTTTTCAGACTATATTGTTGAGGGAAGGCTTCTAAGTCAGGCAAATTTATATTGCCAAATTACAATTTGTAATAATGTGTTATCTTTGCTTTTGTAGTGTTGATGCAGCAAAAGAGGATGGGTCACTTGGAAGGCTCGTAAATGACAACCATATGAATCCCAATGCCAAGATGAAGTACTTGACAGTGATAGGGAAGCCCCATCTGTGTTTGTTTGCAAAACGTGACATAAGTCCAGGAGAAGAGATCACCTATAATTATGGTGAATCAGACTGGCAGTGGAAATGCAAGGTGGTCAAAATGATTCTTTGTATAACTGATAGTTCTCATAAAGGACATGCTCTTACCATACAAAAATTCACATACATAAACATATAGTCCATCTTTATACTGCATTAAATACAGTAATTCAAATTCATTTAGATTTAGTGAAATACATCTACACTGCCACATGCACACATGAAAGATATTGACTATATTAGAACATTTATTTTTACTTGATTTCATCAGTCTGATATCTGTCATTAATATCTCCAGACAACTAAAGAAACACCTATGGAGGGGCAACAGGATGAGGTATCATCCATATCGGAGCCCTCTACAGGTACTCAAAAGGCATCAACAAGTCGGCGGCAAAAAACCGGCATCTACGACTGCATCAACTGGTCTTGTCAAAAGCTTTAATCACTTAAGTTAGATTTTCATGCATTATAAACAGGTGAGGGAGGGGATCCCGGAGCTCCATGTCAGCTTTCCCCTCTCTGTCTGCAGTGGATGGGCCAGCAAGGATATATTCTGTATATATTTGACAGCACTTGCACATCAAACACATTGGCCACGAGAACTAAATCTACTTTCCCTCCATGTATCTATCAACGGCCTCTGCCAGGACTGGTTGGGGTGAGTGGAGAAAAAAAAAATATATAGGGGAACAAAAGGAAATAAAGGGGGGGTGGAGTCACAGTCTCTGGTCATGGGCTTGAATCCAGCCCGGGAATCACCACCTGGATGTTGGCATGGTCTTCCAAGGGCGCGTTGGTCCCTCCGGGCACTCCTACCTCCCTCATGGTCCAACATGTGCAGTAGTAGTAGTGAACATGGCTCCAAAGGTGAGAGGTCCTCAGGTGAGAGTGCTGGTGGTTGCATGACCCTCCACGTTAGCCCTGCGACAAACCGGTGACCTCACTAGGTCCATCCCTCATCAGGACCCGAGCCAGGATGGGTTCCGGAGAGCCGCACAGCATGGACCAAGGAGGGGAGGAGAAGACCCAAGGAATTAGAGACATGTAATAAAATACGATAAAATAAACAAGGCAGAGAGAGAAGAGGGAAGGTGCTGGTTTCTGGTGCCTGATGGGTGATCCCCCAGCCGTCTAGGCCTATAGCAGCATAACTATGGATGACTATGGCTCATGACGTATCCACGCTTGTAAAGTCATTTTGAAAGAATTACTGGTAGTGCTGGAAGTGTGTAAATCTCAGAATCACTTTCTAGTTAACTTTGAGCCTTTTACCACGATAACAATATACCTCTTCATGGCCCAACAACTCACACCTCGGGCAGGGTGGGGCTAAAAGCCCAGCTGGCCCCTAATGCAAACAACAGACCCAATACAAAAGTGATTTAGACTTGAAGGGAACAGTCTTGATTCTATGAGCTTCTAAAATATACCGTGTAAACAGAATGCTATGCTTGTGTTTCCTATTGATGAACAGTTCTGACTTGCAGTGCCTGCTCTCAATTTCAAGTCAATGTCATTGCCACAAATTTTTCAAAACATGAAAAGGCCCACTTTACTATCTTATTATTACAAAAGTGATATTTCAAGAAAAAAGTTTCAAATGGTTTTCATTGTCTGTTACACAAATAAACCAATTCCAGAAGTACATGCTGACATTACATCTGCTCAACTTTCGAAATACAAAAAATTGGCTAATAATAGTCTATTGCCGGGAATCGAACACAGGCCTTCTGCGCTAAACGTCCCTTACACGTTCCCATTCATTCTCTATGGTAGTGCTAAATCACTATGGACATAATGCCCCTCCCGGCGACTGAACATTATGGCGCTGTTTCAGCTTCATCTCTGTCTCTCTTCCTCGACTTTTCCTTCAACTTCCGTGACTGAAGAACAACAAACTACAGCAGATGTTGCTCTACAACTACTTTACACATGTGAGGTGCTTTATTCAGCAAAGGTAAGAGACTGTTTGACTAAAGACCAGATAAATGACGGGCAAATGTATGTGTCACAGTGTCTCTTTGTTTTTTATATTAAATTAGATCCATCTCTGTGATTTTCTGTAACTGTATTTGTACATGATTTTTGATAATATATAGGATATATTTCTTGGCTTAGACTAATAAACTCTAAAAAAGAAAAAAAGATTATATCTATCCATGTGAATGTGTACAAATAAAGTCTATTGTTGTCTTGTTGTCTTAAGGCCTCAGCCCCCTCCACTGTCCCCAGCAAAGTGAAAGGACAGTCAAAAGTTTTATTTAACAATTTCTACACTGTGACCCATATGTGTTTTTCAGCATGTAAATAGAATACAAAGTAAATAGAGGAAGTAAACAGTAGTATACTGGTTGTAACTGAACCATTGATCTTTTCAGGAATCTACATGCTGAGATCTCCTCTGCCCCTCATATACCTGAACAACCACACAGTAAGATGTATCATACGGTTAATCTTGAGTATTATTGGGCCCCAAACCGCTCCTCCTTCAAGATGACCCTCATCCTGCTCATCATGAACAACCTGCTGCCCATCACCAGGGGGACGCCTCTCATCAGTGAGTGTCCGACCCCTGTGATGCTGGAAAGGGAACATTTCTTGGTAGAAAGTAGTTCCACTGAAAAGTGTGTCAATTATTTGGTCAACGGGACAGTGTGACTTTAAAAGAAATTATTAATTTGTTTAATTTATTGTGAACAACAGGTTCCTCGAGTTTTATTGTAAACATCATAGCTAAGATACATGATGTTATTGAAAAGTTGACTGAACTGTCGTATGTTGTGTCCTGCAGACGTTTTCTTCTGCATCAGTCTCATCCTGATGGTGGCCAGTCTGTTGGAGACGGTGCACATCACTAACATCCAGTTCAGGGCCAGTCAGTACAGTGCCGTGCCTCACTGGCTCAGCGTCCTCGTCCTACAGTATCTCGCTGTTCTTGTGTTCATCCCTCCTATGAAGAGGAGCAACACAGTCACAGACTTCTTTAACCCAGTACTAGAGGTATATTGATATTATCTATACAATTTATATATCTATATCTATATATTATTTATATAAATTATGCTGAACAAGTCATGAAAACTTTAATCAGACAGTTGGAAGAAGTGGTTCTGACCAAGCAACATTCAGTGGAAGTAGAGCAAAACTGTTGTCCTCTTTCAGATGATATTTCTTCTATTCGTCTTTTACAAAGTACCCTGAGCAAATAGATAATAATGTATGAGATGGAGAACATCTTTTCCTCCTCTACAATCCCTCTTTTCTAGATCCTGTGCAAACTTGATGAATGGAAGGGGAGGAACCCATTTAATGTGGATGCAGGTGTGGATTCAGTTTTTTAATTTTTTTTCACTTTCACAGGAAATTCTCGACATTTTATGTAAAAAATATGTTCCTCTCCATCAGGGAATCGACCCCTGTCTCCCGCGCAGCAGCCGTGGATTGTTTAGCTAAACGGCTCTAAACACATTCCCATTCGTTGTATATGGTAGTGCTAAACTACTATAGACGTAATGCCCCTCCCGTAATGTCACTGAAAATTTTGGCGCTGTTTCAGCTTCATCTCCAGTTCTCAGGAGTCAGGGTCGAGGTGAAGTCTGAACAAATGAGTCTTGAGTCTTTTGCGGAAGATGGAATGCGATTCCGCTGTCCTGACATTGGTCGGGAGTTTGTTCCACCACTGATGTGCTAAAACAGAGAAGGGTCGCAACTTCGCTGAGCGGGCTTTGTTTGCTCTCAGTGATGGGGGTACCAGTCGGCCAGCTGATGTAGATGAGCAAAGTGCTCTCGCTGGGGCATGTGGTCTGACTAGTGTTTGGAGGTAGACAGGTGCAGTTGCATTGACGGCCTTGAAGGCCAGCACCATCATCTTGAATCGGATGCTGGCCCCAACAGGAAGCCAGTGGAGGTCACGGAGGAGGGGGGTCACATGGGACAATTTGGGAAGATTGTAAACGAGGCGCGCTGCAGCGTTCTGGATACGCTGCAACGGTTTAGCTGCAGAGGCTGGGAGTCCAGCCAAGAGGGAGTTCAATTCAATTCAATTCAATTTTATTTATATAGCGCCAATTCATGATTTACATTATCTCAAGGCACTTTACATTTAAAGGTCAAGAACTTAAAACAATATTAACATAGAGAAACCCAACAGTTCCCACAATGAGCAAGCACAGGCGACTGTGGAGAGGAAAAACTCCCTCATTAACAGGGAGAAACCTCTGGCAGAACCAGGCTCAATGTGGGCGGTCATCTGCCTCGACCGGTTGGGGTGAGGAAAGAAAAGTAAGGGGGAGGAAAGGAGAGATGGGTGGAAAGTGGGGGAGAGAAGAGAGAGATGAGGTGGAGAGAGAGAGACCGGGAACAATTTGGCACCATCAGTATCAAGGCTGAATATAACAATAACAATGTAGTGATCTACAACAGGATTAGATATATGAATGAATTACTGAGTTATTGTAATAAATGATGACAATGGTGATGGTAGTCGTTGTTGTCCTGCAGTCCCGGTGCCGGAGTTATCTGAAACGAGATAGAGAGAAGAGCCAGAGGGACTATGGGAGGACAAAGTGATGTTAAAACTAATAAATAAATAAATAAACAGGTGTGGGGGGGCAGAGAGACAGAGGGAAGTGAAGAAGTGCATAATGGGAGTTCCCCCAGCAGTCTAAACCTATAGCAGCACAACTAAGGGATGGTTCAGGACTCACCTGATCCAGCCCTTACTATAGGCTTTGTCAAAGAGGAAGGTTTTTAGTTTTACTTTAAATGCTGGGACAGTGTCTGCCTCCCGAACCCAGAGTGGGAGCTGGTTCCATAGGAGAGGAGCCTGATAGCTAAATGTTCTACCTCCTGCTCTACTCTTACAGACTCTTGGAACCACTAGAGACCCTGTGTTTTGGGAACGAAGTGAGCTACTTGTATAATAAGGTGTTATCAGCTCTTTGATATATGAGGGGGCGTGATTGTTGAGGGCTTTAAAAGTGAGGAACAGGATCTTGAATTCTATTCTAAATTTTACCGGGAGCCAATGTAAGGAAGCTAAGACAGGAGTGATATGATCTCTCCTTCTAGTGGCTGTCAGCACTCGTGCTGCAGCATTTTGGACCAACTGGAGACTTTTAACAGTCTTCATGGAGCATCCTGCTAATAGAGAGTTGCAGTAATCTAATCTAGAGGTTACAAACGCGTGGACTAGTTTTTCAGCATCCTGCTTAGACAGGATGTTTCTAATTTTGGTAATATTGCGCAGATGGAAGAAAGCCGTCCTAGACACTAGTTTAATATGGGGGTCAAATGACATGTCTTGGTCGAACAACACTCCAAGGTTCCTCACAGTGGAGCTGGAAGCCAGACTGACCCCATCCAAAGTGACTATCTGGTCAAACAGTGTTTCTTTGAGATGTTTAGGGCCAATTACAACTGAGTTTAAAAGTAGAACATTTTGGGTCATCCAGGCCTTGATATCTTTGAGACATTCCTGAAGTTGAACTAGGCGATTAGATTCATCATGCTTCATGGAAATATACAATTGGGTGTCGTCTGCATAGCAGTGGAATTGTAGGTGGTGCTGTCTGATAATGTTGCCTATCATTAGGCAACATTTGTAGAGGGCAGACCTGCAGGATCGGGCCACAGCAGTGATGTTGGGGGGCGCAGGACAGTCCATCGTCTAGGATTACGCCCAGGTTCCTTGCCGTCGACGAAGATGGTACCGTGACATCCTCGACAGTGACTTACAGGTCCATATGAGGGCAGTATTTCCCCGCGATGAAGAGCAGTTCAGTTGTCTAAGGTTGAGTTTGAGGTGATGCGTAGCTGTCCAAGCGGAGATGTCTGCCAGACATTCCGAGATGCACGTCACAACGTGGGTGCTGGAGGAGGATGTGGGAAGAGAGAGGAACAGTTGGGTGTCGTCAGCATAACAGTGGTAAGAGAATCCATGCGATGTGATTGCAGAGCCTAGCGATCGAGTGTATAGTGAAAACAGAAGTGGTCCTAATACTGAGCTTTGAGGGACACCAGTTTCCAGAAGGCAGGGATTGGACAAGGAGCCATTCCATGTGACCTGAAAGGTGCGATTTGTCAGGTATGATGTGAACCAGGACAGAGCAGAGTCAGCAATGCCAAGTTCAGCCAGAGTGGAGAGGAGGATTTGGTAGTTGACTGAGTCAAACGCAGAGGATAAGTCAAGGAGAATGAGGACTGACGAGTCGGACGAGGCTCTGGCGGCACCGAGAAACTCAGTCACTGTGAGGAGGGCCGTCTCAGTGGAGTGACCAGTCCTGTAGCCTGACTGATTAGGGTAAAGGAAGTCATTTTCTGAAAGATAGGAGGACAGTTGGTCTTAGACTGCATGTTCCAGTGTTATAGAGAGGAATGAAAGAAGAGATACAGGTCTGTAGTTTCAGATGTCAGCTGAGTCTAGGGTGGGTTTCTTTAGGAGTGGCTTTACCATGGCTGTCTTGAAAGGAGCTGGAATAATGCCTGAAGTGAGGGAGGAGTTGATCGGAGTGGTGAGGAATGGCAGGATGTCATGAGAGATGTCTTGGAGAAGGGAGGAGGGAATCGGGTCAAGGGAACAGGTGGTGGCACGGTTAGACGTCACTAGCGTGAGAACATCTTCAGAGGAGAGAGGGCTGAAGCAGGTAAGGCCATCAGAGGTGAGGTTTGGGGGAGGTGCTTTCTGGATGGGCATAGGAGTAAATGAGGAGCTGATGTCTTTTACTTTCTTGGTAAAGTAAGTTGGAAAGTCATCAGCAGTGAGGGAGGAAGGAGGGTGAGGAGAAGGAGGGGTGAGGAGAGAAGAGAATAAGCAGAATAGTTTCCTGGGGTTGGAGGCAGAGGAGTTGATCTTTGACAGGTAGAAGGCAGATTTAGCTGCTGATACTGTTGAGGTGAAGTCAGAGAGGATGTGGTGCTAATGGGCAAGGTCATCAGGATGATGTGATTTTCTCCATTTTCTCTCTGCTGCTTGTAGCACCGATCTATTGGTTCGCAGAGATTCAGACAGCCAGGGAAGGGGGGGGTGATCGTGCCGGTAGGTAGGTGAGAGGATATAGAGCATCTAAAGAGGACAAGAGGGAGGATAGCAGAGTGGAGGAGGCTTCCTCAGTGGACATTAGTGAAAATTGGTCTGTAGATGGTAGTGAGGAAAGAACAGTAGAGGAGAGAGCAGAGGGAGAGAGGGATTTCAGATTGCAGCGGGTGATGACTGTGTGAGGCCTGGGGGCGAGGGAGGTGGTGAATTTTAAGGGGAGAGAGAAAGTGACAGCGTGGTGGTCAGACACAGTGAGTGGGGTAACAGAGGGTGGCGAGGTACTTCAGGATCTTGTGAAGACAAGATCGAGTTGGTTCCCAGCCCGGTGGGTCGGTGGAGAGGGGTAGAGGGTGAGGTCAAATGTGGAGAAGAAGTCAATGAATTCAGAGGAGCGCAGCTTCTCTGGGGGATGTTGAAATCACCCAGGACAACGAGCGGTGTGCCATCGTCAGGGGAGCAGCTCAGGCAGTGTTTTCTGGAGTGATCCAGGTCTCGGTAAGGGCCAGGAAGTGAAGAGTCTGCAGGGAAGCATAGTAACATAATTGACAGATATGTATGTCACATTGTCTTAGGGAAAGTCTTTGCATTTTATATATAATAACATCGATATGTGTGCTTTTCTGTTCCTACTGCATATACAGTATAAAGTAGCGTGAGCTTAACTTAGCAACACCACAACAAAACTTTACTGCAAGGTTATAAAGTTAATGTTATTTCCGTGGGACATGAATTCAATTCAATTCAATTTTATTTATATAGCGCCAATTCATAATTTACATTATCTCAAGGCACTTTACATTTAAAGGTCAAGGCCTTAAAACAATATTAACGTAGAGAAACCCAACAGTTCCCACAATGAGCAAGCACAGGCGACTGTGGAGAGGAAACACTCCCTCATTAACAGGGAGAAACCTCTGGCAGAACCAGGCTCAATGTGGGCGGTCATCTGCCTCGACCGGTTGGGGTGAGGAAAGAAAAGGAAGGGGGAGGAAAGGAGAGATGGGTGGAAAGCGGGGGAGAGAATAGAGAGATGAGGTGGAGAGAGAGAGACCTGGAACAATTGGGCACCATCAGTATCAGGGCTGATTATAACAATAACAATGTAGTGATCTACAACAGGATTATATATATTAATCAATTACTGAGTTATTGTAATTAATGATAACAATGGTGATGGTAGTCGTTTTTGTCCTGCAGCCAGAGTTATCTGAAACGAGAGAGAGAGAAGAGCCAGAGGGACTATGGGAGGACAAAGTGACACTTTGACATGATGACATGTTAAAATAAATAAATAAATAAATAAACAGGTGTGGGGGGGCAGAGAGACAGAGGGAAGTGATGAAGTGCTCAGTGCATGATGGGAGTTCCCCCAGCAGTCTGCTGTGGTGCTGTCTAATAATGTTGCCTAAGGGGAGCATATATAAGGTGAAGAGTATTGGTCCAAGGACAGAACCTTGTGGAACTCCATGATTAACTTGCATGTGCATGGAGGAGTCATTGTTAACGTTAACAAATTGGAATCTATCTGATAAATATGATTTAAACCGGTGTAGTGCTGTTCCTTTAATTCCTATATGTTGTTCTAATCTCTGTAGCAGAATCTTATGATCTATTGTGTCAAATGCTGCACTAAGGTCCAACAAGACGAGGACAGAGACAAGTCCATCATCTGATGCCATAAGAAGGTCATTGGTGACTTTCAATAGTGCTGTTTCTGTGCTGTGATAGGTTCTAAATCCTGACTGAAATTTTTCCAATAAACCGTTACTATCTAAGTATCTAAGTAACCACACAGCTGGTTAGCAACGGCTTTTTCTAGGATTTTGGAAATGAAGGGCAGGTTGGATATGGGTCTAGAGTTAGCTAAAACCTCTGGATCAAGCGTAGGCTTTTTAAGCAGAGGTTTAATAACGGCTACCTTAAAAGCCTGTGGTACGTAGCAGGTTAGCAAAGACATATTAATCTGATTTAAAATGGAACGGTCAATTAGGGGGAGGACTTCTTTAAAAAGTCTAGTTGGAACAGCTGACAAGTAGTTGGTTTAGATGATGAAACTAACGAGGTCAGTTCAGGAAGATCAATAGAGTAAAATTTGTTTAGACATAAATCTGGTGCTATGGTTTCAGGACCAGACAATGTATCAGTGTTATTCACTGAGAGGAGGTGGTGGATTTTATCCCTGATGGTTGTAATTTTATTAGTGAAGAAGCTCATGAAGTCATTGCTTCTCAGATCTAGAGGAATAGATGGGTCAGTAGAGGTGTGACTTTCTGTCAGCCTGGCTACAGTGCTGAAGAGGAACCTGGGGTTGTTCCTATTTTCATCAATTAGTAATGAATATTAAGAGGTTCGGGCATTTCTAAGTGCTTTTTTGTAATTTATAAGGCTATTCTTCCAGGCTAGGTGGAAGTCTTGGCGAGTGGTGGAACGCCACTTCCTTTCTGGCTTTCGCGATGTCCGTTTTAGAACGTGCGTTTGGGAATTATACCATGGAGCTAATCTCCTCTGACTTACTTTCTTCTTTTTTAATGGGGCGACAGCTTCAAGTGCTGTTTTTAGTGAGGCTGCAGTACTATTTACAAAGTTATCAACTAGTGTGGGAGTAAGGTTTTGATAATCTTCTTGTATTGTACTGACACATGGCTGAGAGGGAAGGGAAGAGGGGAGCAGTTCTTTAAATTTGTGAACCGTTTTGTCGGATAGACATCGACTATAATAGAATTTCCGTCCAGAATTGACGTAATTAACAATTCTGAATTCAAATGTAAGTAAAAAATGGTCAGACAGAAGAGGGTTCTGTTGGAATAGTTATATTTTCTATGTCAATGCCATATGTCAGGACAAGATCAAGAGTGTGATTCAGGCAGTGGGTCGGTTGATTCACATGTTGAGTGAAACCAATCGAGTCTATTATTGATTTAAATGCTGAACTAAGGCTGTCATTGGCAACATCTACATGAATATTGAAATCACCTGCTATAATGATCTGATCTGTTTTAAGAACTGTTTTAAGATAATTGCATTTATCACTGCAGAAATCTTTTGTGATTTACCTCTAAACCTCTGATTAAATTATTATTATTATTGGGATCAGATGTTTTTTCCCTTCCCATAACCCCTTTTGGTCCAAAGTTCCAAAACTTTCAATACCAATTGTTTTTGTTCTCCTTTGCCTAATAGAACATGGAGATCAGAATTTGATACCTTTCCAGTGAATCAGTCTAAGCTACTGAGACAACACAGTGATTGAACACACAAGAAAGTGTTACTTACAGAGGTGAGGGAAGAGTTAAGAATCTTCATTGATATGCATATATCAAATCCTCTAGTTACATCTACACCTTGTGATGTTAAAATTAGCATATTACTCAATGAACACATCAAATCTCTACCAATAAAATCTATCAGCCAGCGTGGTGACAACAAAAATTAATGTTTAAAATTTCCTTAACCTCATTTTAACAAAACAATGGTACAGTGTATCTCTCTATATACTGTCCCCAGCTCCACCGCTACTCAATCGCACTGTGTATTGGTTCTCAGGACAATCCCTGATCTAATGTCCAATTTTGCCACATTTGAAACAAGCGTCAGTTCTTCCACGTCCCCTTCCTCTCCGTCCATGACCTTTCTTGTGCCCGCAGACTTGGTTTTGATATGCTGCCAGCTGTCCTTTTTCTTTTTCTTGCTGTTCAAGAGTTTTTCTGCATGATCAGCATGACCCTATGCTGGATTCACCATTCTCCGCTCCTGTGCAGAGACGGATCTTGCCACTTTCGAATACTGAGTCCCCATCTCAGTCATCAGCAGTCTCTGCTGTTCAGTGCTGGTTCCAGTTGCACTGCATACCACTCCCCCACTTAACACTTGTGGGAGAGATCAAATGGTAGGTTCTTTCATACTGGTGAATGTCCATGGTCTGGAGATCAGCTGAGTGTTTCCATCTCCTGCAGCCACCTCCACCATCAGTTCTTGCAGGGTTGCATTCAAATCATAAATTGCCTCCTTCCTGGTTCGCCGTGGAGTATGTGAGTGGTGCATGATGGAGGCCTATCCACCTCCTCTGCTGCAACAAGGTCGAGGTCTGGATGGAGGTTAGGGACACTGCACCGCTGCTGGCTGTAGTTGTCCTCTCGGTGGAGCTGAGTCCAGATCAGGGTCTAGTCGGACACACTGAGACTTGGAGATTAGTTCAATCCCTACCTTCTGTAAACTGTCCCTGATATTCACTTCAGTTAACCAAAATTCACACGCTCCAGTACAAATATCCCTACATTTCTTTTTCCCTTATAATTTGTCCTCACTAACTCGTTCCTCTCTAACTCTATGCTTACCATCACTTATTAACATATACTGAACATTAAGAAAAGAAAGTGGATTAGCATTATCCTCATCTTTCTTTCCTTTACCAGTTTTAACATAACTCTTATTTATCAATTTAAACTCCCCATTTGTTCAACAAAATACAAAATTTGGAGGACCAAAGTTATGCTGATATGGGAAAAGACATTTAGAAATTCCCTAATTTATTTTAATCCGTTCTTTTTAATTTACTTTTGTTAAAAATTTGTTGTTAGGATTTTAATTTTAGGATTTAAGTCTTTCTTAATAACCTCAAAAAGCCAATTAGACCCATAATATACTTACGTTTACTTAAATGTACTTACCTTTGGGGGTTGAGAACTTCTCTTAAAGCAGATTCATCGCAGTGTCGAGATGATCCTGGCTCAGGTCTCAGTCCCATCTCCAGTGCAAAACTCTATTTACTATATTATATCATAGTTTGTTAAATCATGAACTCGACGTCAGAACCCAATATAACAAGTTTATTAAAATCAACAAACACTCCGTATATTCCTATTATTATATCTTGTATATATCAATACTCCTTAACTCTGTGACCTCCTCTCGGATCACCAACCTGCTTATTCTAATACCATACTCATTAGTTCCCAATTAACTATGTGACCTTCTCTAAGATCACCAACAGGCTTATTCTATATTAACTCTGTGGTCTCCAAGACCACCCGTGATCTCCAAGATCACCTGAAGCTTCCTTGATTCTACATCGGTTCCAAACCTTGCCATGCTGACACGTCTGTCACTCACCCTGTGAGAGAACCATTTCCCTTCTGAATTTGTCGTCCCAGAAAGACAGTGTCTTTGTGCTAAGTGGTCCACTGGATCACAGCAGTGAGAGCACTCTTTGGTTTTCAGGCATCAGGCCCTCACGTCTCTACCTTCTTTTCTCAGGGAGGTTGAGGTCAGAGTCCCAGACTCCCTGCGCAGTTTTACCTTTCAGCCCTGAGATCCAGAGTGTCTTCTCACAAGAGTGATCCTGCCGACAACACCAAAATTGTGGTGGCAATTTCTGTGAAACAAGCACAAAGTCAAACACTTCTTTCTGAAAGTTTAATTCAGCATCTGCAGATGGACTCATCAGTACACATCATCTGAATGACATGCACAAATGAGCAAAGAACATAGGAGAATCAGTGTTCAGTGTGAGATCCCAATCAGAGATACCAAGAGATACCATAAAGTTGTGGTTTCTCGAGGCCATAAAACTCAAGTCTCTTAAGCCACCATCATAATCCTTACGGTTACCCTTTTAGATTAACAATTTGGTCAACTCTTTGGTCAGTCATTCACATACATACATCATGCAATTAAACATACACAAATGTAAAAATTTCCATTACAGGAGCAATGTAAGCCATGCTTTGGCATAAGGTCATATATCGTCTGGGGCTTAGTGCATCTCACTGTGATCATGTTGGTGGCAGACCCAGGTGGCAATACTACCAGGCTGTGGGGTTCCTGTCAGGGTGACATGAAACAAACAAACGATTTGTGGAAAAGGAGTATATAAACTTTTCTTTTTTTTTTTGAGAAAAAAAAAGTTTAAGAGAGGATGTGCTCAGTACTTACATGTCTGCAGGATAGCTTAAACATCATCCTATGGTCTGCAACGGTCAGCTCTTTTCTTAGGGTCCGACTGCACGCTTTCACCAATGCTACTGTCTTAATGACATTTTCGTAGAAGCTAACTCCTGGCTGAATCTCAGTGTATGTGACAATATATTGGTTGACAATTTCAGTCAATGGTTGTTTATCTGTCAACAATAACTCAAAAGCTCCAGAGCCAAATAGATTAAACCTTGGGTCTGCCCATAGCTTCTTCATTGTAGAGAACAGTTTGGCTATATAACTCCAAACACCAGCGCTGGATAGGTAAGCGCAAATAACTCTCAAATGCTGGGTCTCATTTTCTGTACAGTTCCACCTGCTCATGTACCACCAAGACCTGATGTGGGTTAATTGATGTGAGGCTGGGGCACACAGCACCATCGGACAACCACTGTCATGTACTCCATCATTTT
This sequence comes from Paralichthys olivaceus, assembly GCF_024713975.1. Taxonomy (NCBI): domain Eukaryota; kingdom Metazoa; phylum Chordata; class Actinopteri; order Pleuronectiformes; family Paralichthyidae; genus Paralichthys; species Paralichthys olivaceus. Next base: position 376,869 of record NC_091106.1, read on the forward strand.
AAAGCTTGTCGAGCAGACAGAGATCTGTTTCTGAGGAGAAACCAAGCACAGAATGATCTCTTCTGCTTTTATGCACTGATGAGGACCTTAAAATGTCCGTACAGATCTGAATCATCCCACTTCATAAATTTATCCAAACACCCCTTGTTTGTCTCACCAAGGTTTCTCATTTTTTTAAACGAAATGTGGTTGGATAAATTACAAAATATCTGGTTGGATATACAACATGTGATTGGATAAATGAGAAACCTGGTCGGAGCAACAATGTCCGGTTGGATAAACGAGAGGTGGTCAGATAAATGACAAAATATCTGGTTGGATATACAACATGTGATTGGATAAATGAGAAACCTGACCGGAGCAACGACGTCCGGTCGAATAAACGAGAGGTGGTCGGATAAATGAAAAAACATCTGGTTGGATATTGTGGTGGCAATTTCTGTGTCTCTTAAGCCACCATCATAAACCTTAAGGTTACCCTTTTTAGATTAACAATTTGGTCAACCATTGTCCGCTCATGCAATTAAATGTAATTTCCATTACAGGTTAAAACAAATAGGAGAATGTAACAAACTTCAGGAGCTTGAAGTACCATTGTAATCTTTTTTTTTTTATTTTAACTGAATTTTGGAGAAGAAGATTGTCCTCAACTAGATGCATTGGATAATCCATAGTAGAAAACAGGAGAGCTGACAGAGCTTTTTCTTGCAGCATTCAATTCCATTGCCATCTTCTCCTGAGCCCCCTGTGCCTCGACAGCAACGGCAGCTGCCATCTCTTCCAGAGCCTCCTGTGTCTGGACAGCAGCGACAGTGTCAGCTGCCATCTCTTCCAGAGCCTCCTGTGTCTGGACAGCAGCGACAATGTCAGCTGCCATCTCTTCCAGAGCCTCCTGTGTCTGGACAGGGAGAAGGAACTCTGTCTCCTGAAGCCCTGTAAATCACCTTTCCTTTGCTACATGAACACAATCAGACACATTAGAAGACAGATACAAACGGAGGCTCAGAGGTAGGTGTGTGTGTGTGTGTGTTTGCATTAATGTGTGTGATACTTACAATAATCCAACAGGAGCCAGCCTCACCTCCAGGTGTTTGGTCAGCTTCACTGCTGGCACATTGTTGAACTGGAGACAAGAACAGACACAAAATAAGAGATAAGACAACCTGCATCATCTGTGTCATCTGTCCCCTTGGTGTCAGAGAGTTAAAACCACAACCTGTTAGTTATAATAGTTTTCAGGATTGTATCAGTGCCTCATTCATAAGCAAGTCATACACTATACCGAGCCTTTATAATCAGTATCAAAGTCCCCGTCTCTTCTCTGCCCACTTAAATACTTCTTATTCATCCAGTAATGAAATGTAACAGAATACTTTATATTAACAAAAGTAAAAGTAAAGTCACATTATTAAAACCTACTCTACTATAAGAAAAAAAGGTCATTAAAATATTTGCATAAATACATTTGGTCAGAAGTATAAATGCATGTATATCTGTATGTATGTATATGTATGTATGTATGTATATATATATATATAAATATATATAGTATTTTTATAAATGCGATTTTAATTTTATTTTGGTAAATCATTTGTTTTATTATATTTATAATATCTATTTGGTATGTATCATAATGCATATCAACAATGAACTGGTGTCTTTCTTGTTTTGCACAAGTTAAATCTGGATATATAGATGTGTCATGATGTCAAGAATTATAGTTAGAGAACAGTTTTAGAAGTGTGGTCATAGACACAGCTGGATGAGGTTTGTGTGACACAGAGTCTCAAACCTACAAAGCAAAGACACATACTCTCTTTTCAACGTTGGGCTCAACGACTGCACAGTCAGGAGTTTCGAGCTCAGCAACAGCGTTTAGTGTCTGTTCCGTCTTCGAAAGCTTGACATACGGCATGTCATCATCCTGCTAGCTCTCACATTTTCTCTTTCTGTGGAAAAACAGAAAAAACACAGAAAGCATGAATTACCAATGGTTAAAAGTGTGAGGAAAGAAAAGAACATGAAAGCATCTCAATCAAAGAAATATAAATTCATGACAGACAAGGTGACTGTGAACTAGTCAGGCAGACTTACTGTGAGTGGCGGTTGTTCACGGGAAAAGGAAGTCTGTCTCCTGGAGCCCCGTAAACCCCCTTTCCTTTGCTACATAAACACAATCAGACACATAAGAAGACAAATAGAAACAGTAGCTCAGAGGTGTGTTTGTGTGTGTTTGCATTAATGTGTGCGATACTTACAATAATCCAACAGGAGCCAGCCTCACCTCCAGGTGTTTGGTCAGCTTCCCTGATGGCACATTGTTGAACTGGAGACAAGAACAGACACAAAATAAGAGATAAGACAACCTGCATCCTCTGTGTCATCTGTCCCCTTGGTGTCAGAGTTAAAACCACCACCACACACATTTATACCTAACCCAGCCTTGTATAATCTCTGTCCTGATGTTAATATTGTCCTCCTGAACCAAAGATGAATAATATCTGTAACCTGTAGTTGCTCTGTGGTGTTTCCCAGAACTCTAAAGCACAGCACTATCACTGACACCACTGATTCTTTAATCAATCACAGAAGAAATCAATCATGCACAGTTTTTACAATTTAATGAAAGAAGAATTTCTTCGTGCCAAACGGGATTTCTACCAATGTAAACGTCTCTATACTCAGTCAGGTTCACTACTCTGAGTACTCATGAATTACCCCCTCCTCCATTAATAAGTATCTTTCTTGATACAGGTATTGATAAAGTTCCTCTGAATCGCTCTCTAACCTATAGTTAGTACCTTACCTGTGTCTGGATGTGAGGCCCTGCCTGGCTGAACACAGGGCCTGACTGCAGGACACTTAGCTGCTGGTGGTTTATGGCAGCAGACAGTTCACCATTGGGTTTCAGGAGGATGCTGCTCCAAGCTGAGAGGTGATGCTATTGGGGGGGGTCCTCATCAGAACCAGTCCAGTTGAACAAGTCATGCCATTCCTGAGCAGGGACATCTTGAGGAAGTGGATGGTTATTTGTGTCCTCTGACAGTTTGTTGACCACTGCCCAGATCATGTCCAACAACTCCTTGTCGTCCATCTCCTCCAAAGTAAGGTCACTTTCTGCCCTCAGGTCCCTAAAATTCTGGTGTGTAGCCGTCCATTTCATTGTTGTTCTTCTGTGACATTGATGAAACACTGGGTTTGAGACACTGCAACAAGCTTACATGCTGATAAATACAAATGAATGAACCAATGTATTATGAAATAAAACTATACAAGTGTAACCCTTCTGAGAGGAAAAGAGAATAGTACTGAAAAATAGTAACTAGGTTCAATAACCAGTGAAATCAGAAGTTCTAAGATCGACTATGGAGCCCAGGATTGATCAAACGATGACGCAGGAATGAGACAAACTCAGTATACTCCTTAAGAAACAATAACGCTTCCCTATTTATTACAGGATGGGAAGGATGAATAAAAACATCAATCAGACAAATTATCACAACTCTTACCCGGGTAAGTATAGAAAATAAAATAAAGTTTTACAGCTGCGTTTTTTCTAAAGTTCAGTTCACCTGTTTTCAGTCACTGTTCAGTCAACACCGTGAAGGTGGAAAATCAGTCCCACCGCACTGTTGCGTGGATGGTGTGTGTGTATGTAAAGTGTAAAAGGATTCAGGTTCCACGGCGTAGTATCTCTAAGTATCCTCCGGGGTCTGGCTCGCCATCAATCTTTGACTGGCTCCAACATCCAGGTAGGTCAAACTCTCAATGGGTCCATCAAAAAACCTGACCTATGATAAGTTGGATCAGAGCATTCATCTTAATTTTCTCAAATCTCAAAAAATGAATTATAGTACACTAATCATGTTAAATCTAACATAAATATAATATTAAAACATAATAATAAAACATAAACTCTTTATCAATAGAGAATAGGCCTGGGCCGATAATCAATAAATCAATTAATCGCACGATAAATTAAAATGAACTCGATAATTTTTCCCGCCTCGATTTATTGCCATGTGCATGCGCGTTTGTTTTCCTCTTCTCTCGCCTCCAAGCAGGCTGGATGACAAGAGGGTTCACTCTGAGCTCGGTCTCAGCACCTGGGGGCGTTTGTTCCATAGCGGAATGAACAGAGTGAACCCTCTTGTCAGTCATCCAGTCTCTTTGTCTCTGTGGGGGGAGGCAGGGCCGCTAGCATTGGCTCCACACCAAGCGGCAACATCCCGGGCTGAGCGCTGAGGCCACTGCGGAAGTGCAAAAAACTGCAGTTCACTGGGTGGCCACTTGAGGCTGGCTCCAAGAGGGAGTCAATGGGAATTGACTCCCATGTTAAAACACCAGACTTTAGAGCAGAATTAAACCTGTTTACAGCCTGGTTCAAAATACGGTTTTAGACTCAATCAGTAAGTTCTTCCTTCATGACAACTATGTATTATCTGTTTAGATAATACAGAGGTTTGAAATTGAGAATAATTATCACTTGATTGACACGTGACGTCACCGTTAGCTTGTCACTCTGGCTGTTAGCCTGTGGTCTGCTCGGCTTCACCTGAGCTAACAGGCTAATCACCGTCACCGAACGCGACCGGGTCTGGGGAGGAGTTTTCACTCACATGTGAATATTATCGTTTGTTGTTCGGCTGATTGTCCTGACGGAGAAGTGTCTGTGGTGTGTAAAGTACTGCCTTTTATTTACGTGTCAGTAGTGATGAGCAGGTATCATTGTCTCTGTACCTGGCTGGTTAGCTTAGCTCCGCTAACCTCCAGGCAACATACCAGCAGTAATGGCAATGCTAACGGGAGCGGCATGACATGAAGCGGTTCACACAGTGGAGAGAGGAGCGTTAGAGTTTATGGTGATAAATCTTTTAAACTGAAGGCGACTGTGTGTTTAGTGAATGAGCTCCACCAAGTAAGATATTTAACGTTATGTAAAGTTGTTCAGCTCCCCAACCTATTTGGCTTGACTATGTTACTGTGGGTAACTTCAGTAATAATGTTTTATTAGATTATTGGTTCAGAAATAACGTTAGTGCACCTGCTGCAGTATGAAACTTGTTGAGCTGGACTTTATTTATGAATGAACAGTTTACCTACCAGGTTAAAGCAAATGATTGCACATGATGCATTACATTATAAATGCAATACTTTTAATGTGAAAGAACTCCATACTGCACATTCATTGTAGTACACTGTTTAATCCCAAACCATATTCAAATAATTAGTTGAATATCCACAGAATGTAAGGACATAGACTTTGTTTGAAAGTAACACTTATCTCGGCAATAATGCCATACTTTTATGTTTCCTGTCATTTTATTAGGGACGGACGAACCTGAGGGACACAGCTGTGCTGACCGTGTTCTGTCTCTTATGACAAAAAAGAAAAGACTTTTTATCTAAAGTTTATCAAATCAGAAAGTAAAAGATGAACATTGTTGTGATAACAGTGTTCATTTTACCAACCATAATGGATATAGAAATTGACTCAATATTATTAACATGTTGACCAGCCTGAAGCTGCCGATCTCCACCTTGTTGCTGCTGCCACAGTGGATTCAGAGGACATCAGGTGTTGCAGTGCTTCATGTAATGAAATGAAAAAAGTCACGTTAAAGGATATTTTATGCTGAAATCATTGTCATATCTGTAGATATTAAGGAACAGAGGAGAAACACGATTATTTACAGATACTGTACAATACAATAGCCTACAATATTTTTTACACATGTAATATCAGCTGTGTTAAGCAGCCAAGACTGGTACTTATAGTTTATTCTGTGTTCAGCAGGTGGAAGCACCACAGATTTCAGCCAAACTGATGTACTAAAAAAAATAAACATTGTACAAAAAAATTTCTTTCTACCACATCTGTAATAACCGAATGAGCAAGGTGAGCCCATCAACATGGACGAGCCAGTTCAAAAGTGGTGGCAACAAAAAAAAAGCAACACAACAAACTCGCATGCCCACCTAAAGCACAACCACCCGACCCAGTGTTCCCAGCTGGGGGAAAAAAAGTGCACCTCAAGATGCAGAGCCTTCGTCCCGAAAGTCAACACTCACTGAGGCGTTTGGTCGACAAAGTAAATATAAATGGAGCAAAAATGGTAGTTCGCTGCATCGCAAAAGAAATGCTGCCCTTTAGTACAGTTGAAAAACCAGCATTGAGAGAGATGCTGCAAACGTTTGACAGACAGAACGAATTGCCTGCGAGAAAATACATGTCACAAACGGCCTAAATGTTCAGTATTTATTGAAGTGCAATTTTGTTAATCGAGACTTGATAAGCCATTTTATTTATTGTCTTGGTTGTGTGTGGTTTTATATTTGAGTGCTGTTTTTGCTAACAGAGACTGAGAGTCCATTTTATTCTTTGTTTGTTTTATTTATTTAGGATATTTCAACGTTCCTGAAATTACAATTACGATGGTAAAAAATTACTGAAAAATAAAAGTTTATTGTATTTGAAAGGGTGTGCATTATTATGATATATTATCATGTTGACAATCATTTCATTTATCGGCAATAATTCGTGGGACAATATATCGTCCAGCTAAATTTGTTATCGTCCCAGGCCTAATAGAGAATAACAATTTTACTCAATTACTGTTGCAACATGCTATCACAATGTTCAGTAATAAAATAAGCAACACTCAAAATATCAGATTATGTTATTGAATAATCTTCCTCACTCCAAATCAACAGTATCAAAATATCCTGTGCTCTTTACATCGTAATTAGCACATAAAACAATATCAATCATCTAGAAAGAAAAACATGTAATGTGCACAGCTAATAAAATATGGCTGGATGAGCTTAGAATGCACAAATAAGGTGCTAAACACACACATAATACAGCTCTATGTGCAACAAAGGAGCAAACAAATGTCTCACAATGCACCTTTAAAATGTCGGATCAGGGCTTCAGCATTAATGTGTGGTGTGTCGTAGTGTGTCTCTCTCGCGCCAATCAGCACCGGAGCTAGTGCTCTGATGTTAGCTCCTATGCTGACGGTTTAACTCGTTGCATTAGCTATTAGCCTAGCACATCAAGACGGCCGCTCACCGATGCGTTTCTCTTCCCGAGAGGTTCCTCCGACTGTGCTCACACAGGTCCTGGTCGTCCCGGGAGATTTCTTCGGCAGCTTTTCCGAGTCTGATCCACTTTTCTTGTTTGATCTTCCTATGGTGAGTGTCTGTTTAATGCACCTTGCTCTCTCTCTTCCCGGCAACTTCAGAGGAAGTGAACCTGCTCCGATCAGCTCAATGGGCGGGGCTTCTTTTCTGATTGGGTGACAGACCGTCTCCAACCCGTCTCCTTCAAACTAAAACTCTCTATAAATTATTTTATTATGGTTCTATCTCTCCTTTTAGATAAACATCTGTTTTTTATTATTAACCAAAACGTAGTATTTAATGAATTGATTTTTCCACCATGAATTTCACTTTTCTTCATTCAATCAACTAATTTATTGTTTTTAATACAGATTTTTAACCTGGGTTACACAAGAATCTAATACTTTTATTTAGAAGCTGTTTTGTTGTGATATTTTTCACTGTGATTTTGAGCTAAATGGAGATATGGACACTTCCTATACTTCTATATACTATATACTATACATCCACTGTCATGATTACACCTGATTTCTTTGGAACTATGTTCTTTCAGATACAAATAAAAACATCTATTCTATAGTTATCTTACAGGATCACATAACTGCCTCGTCCATAAGCAACTCATATACTTTACTGGGCCATTATAATAAGTCTCTATACTCAGTCAGGTTCACTACTCTGAGTAATCATGAATTACGACCTCCTCCATTAATAAGTATCTTTCTTGATACAGGTATTGATAAAGTTCCTCTGAATTGCTCTCTAACCTATAGTTAGTACCTAACCTGTGTCTGGTTGTGAGGCCCTGCCTGGCTGAACTGGGGGCCTGACTGCAGGACCAGCTCTGTCTCCCATCTAGCCCCAATGTAATCAGTTGAAGCACTCGTACAGTCTGTAAGGTTTTATATAACACAGATACCACCTTGATTTTTGACCAATTATATACTCGCATTAGAACATCTATCACTCCGTTTAATATTTTTGCGCTCCCTATTTCCCTTATAATATAATCCCTTAGCTGTAGTTATCTAAAAAAAATCCTAATTTTTTAATCCATACATTTCTCTAAGGTCCTGAAAAGACATTATGTTTCCATTCTTTAGTATTGTACACATGGCAGTGATTCCCTTCCTCTCCCAGTTCCTGTATATCAGGTCACTCAAGTTTGGCCTGAATCTTTCATCATATGCAATCCAGCTCAACAATCTCACTTTCTTTTCCAATCTATGCCTTTTATTGAAATCAGCCCAGATAGTCAGTGTGTGGGAGGTTATTGGATCTATTGAACCTTTTAGTAGTTTTTATCAATGTAATGTTGCCCAAAAGGGATTGCACTGGTTTGTTAGCCACCCTCATCTCAATCTCTTTCCATTTGGAGTTATAATGCTTGTCACACCACTTGACCAAGTTGTCCTGCCTCATAATAATCCTTTAAATTTGGGAGTGCCATGGGAATCCCCCCCGATTCTTAGCCAGTTGTAGCGTGCTATATTTTATTCTTGGTTTTTTACCACTCCAAATGAACCGCGATATCATTTTGTCCCAGGTTTTAAATCTTTCTAACTGTATCTTGACAGTAAGGGATTGGAAGAAATACAATAGCCTCAGGAAAATGTTCATTTTAATAATGTCAATCTTTGAACTGAACTCCAGTGATATGGTCGACCATCTCTCAATATCCTATTAATTTGTATATGAATCTGATCACAATGAAAACATGGCTGGAATTATCTTCTGAAGATGGCTTATCTGTTTTGTTAGGGTTACCCCAAGATATTTTATGCTTTCTGAGTTCCATTTCCATTTATAAGCATTTGCAATTTCTTGGGAAGGGGTATAATTAAAAGCCAGAATCTGTGTTTTATTCACATTTGTTTTATATAATGAGTGGTCTCTGTATATACTTATATACTTAAATGTGTTAGGTTTGTATCAGGTCTTTCTAAATATATTATTACATCGTCTGCAAACAGACTTATTACATGTTTTTGTTTTTTAATATGTATTCCCTTTATTTCCTCAAACTGTCTTATAGCCTGCGCCAGAGGTTCAATGTATAAGTCAAAGAGGAGAGGGGACAGGCAACATCCTTGGCGTGTTCCCCTCTGTAGCTTTATGCTTTTTGTTAGACTACTATTCATTTTTATTCTAGCTATAGGATTCTGGTTTATTGTATTGATGCATTTAATGGCGAAAGCCTTTTCGCCATCAAGACTCAGCAATATAGCCTTAGTTTCCTTCATTTGTATCGAGTTTACTATTTGCAGGGTCCTTCTTATGTTCGCTAATGTTTGTCGTCCTGTAGTAAATCCAGTTTGGTCCTCGTCAATTAATTCTGTCAGGAAATTCTGATCTCTCCTTGCTATAATGGATGTGTATATGTTGTAATCTACATTGAGCATAGAAATGGGTCTGTAATTGTTACAATATTCTGCGTCTTTACCCTCCTTGGGGATTACAGATATGATTGCTTCATTACATGACGGTGGCAATCTACCTTCCTTAAGGGCAGTGGCGGTTCTACATTGAGTTACTCCCCGGGCGAGGGGTGTTATATAAAGTAGAGTTATGTGTATAGTCTTTTTCCTTCGGATGCAGTTCACACCATACATCAACCAGTCCATGTTCCTTCAACGACATGTTTACAAATTTAGATATATGTGTCTTATTTCTTTTTATACTTGTTGTGTCTACCCTATGATCCATTATCATATTAAAATCACCAGCACATATCACTATACCTTCAGATTTTAAGGCCATGACTGGGAATAATGATTTAAAGAATTGTTTAGTACTCTCTGGAGGGGCATATACATTAATTAACGTAACCATCTCTTCCTGTAGTTTCCCCTTCACTATAATATATCGTCATTCTGTATCCTTGATTTCTTTTAGACATTCAAATTTAGTTGAGTTTTGTATAAGTATTGCCACACCTCTTTTGTTCCTTTGTTTACAAGTACTGTAATAGGTGTTTCTAAAACCAAATTTCTTCAGCTTTTCATGCTCTTCCTGGGAAAGGTGTGTTTCCTGCATGAAGATAACTTGAGCCTTAAGTTTTCTCATTTTCAAAATTATCTTAGTCCTTTTAATTGGATTATTTAACCCATTAACATTTAACGACACTAACGATATGCTGTTCATTTATAGCTTTGGAAAATGGCATTATACTCCATGATATATATATATATATATATACATATATATATATATATATATATATTATATAACATGAGAACAAACAATAGCCCAAAGAACATTGAGCAACTCAGCAATAAAAATCGAACTAAGAATACAACAGTAGGCACTTGCCCCCCACGTTTCCCCCGTGGGTTGAGGGGAAATTCAGATGAAATATGGGGGCCCCTCCTTAGTGAGGTCCATTCTTGTTATCTAGATTCTCTTGAGCATCTGTCTCATTAATTCAATTCAATTCAATTTTTTTTATATAGTGCCAATTCATAATTTACATTATCTCAAGGCACTTTACATTTAAAAGTCAAGACCTTAAAACAATATTAACGTAGAGAAACCCAACAGTTCCCACAATGAGCAAGCACTGTGGGGAGGAAAAACTCCCTCATTAACAGGGAGAAACCTCTGGCAGAACCAGGCTCAATGTGGGCGGTCATCTGCCTCGACCGGTTGGGGTGAGGAAAGAAAAGTAAGGGGGGAGGAAAGGAGAGATGGGTGGAAAGCGGGGGAGAGAAGAGAGAGATAACAATAACAATGTAGTGATCTACAACAGGATTATATATATTAATGAATTACTGAGTTATTGTAATTAATGATAAAAATGGTGATGGTAGTTGTTGTTGTCCTGCAGTCCCGGTGCCAGAGTTATCTGAAACGAGAGAGAGAGAAGAGCCAGAGGGACTATGGGAGGACAAAGTGACACTTTGACATGATGACATGTTAAAATAAATAAATAAACAGGTGTGGGGGGGCAGAGAGACAGAGAGACAGAGGGAAGTGATGAAGTGCTCAGTGCATAATGGGAGTTCCCCCAGCAGTCTAAACCTATAGCAGCACAACTAAGGGATGGTTCAGGACTCACCTGATCCAGCCCTAACTATAAGCTTTGTCAAAGAGGAAGGTTTTTAGTTTTACTTTAAATGCTGGGACAGTGTCTGCCTCCCGAACCCAGATTGGGAGCTGGTTCCATAGGAGAGGAGCCTGATAGCTAAAAGTTCTACCTCCTGCTCTACTCTTACAGACTCTTGGAACCACTAGAGAGCCTGTGTTTTGGGAATGAAGTGATCATTACAGCTCACACATACAGCGTCCGATCAGTCCTAACAGTGAAGACTGAAGACCTATATACAATCTCTTAGACTATTTGTCTTCAGTGTCTAACATGTGTTATCTTTCACTTACTTATTCATTTAGATGCACTTACATACTTTATTTGTCCATTCCTCGGTATTTCTGTAGTTTATGTTTTGCTCGTGTTGCGGTGTCCTCTTTGTTTCCTACCTGTTGCCATGGCCATGTCCCAGTGTATCCTCATTCTGGCCATAGGTGTCTAGAAACGGATTCCTCTCTCTTTTAAAACTTTCTTAATTCCCGCGTACTCCTTTCTTTTCTGAATTATTTCCGTGGAATAGTCACATTATTGGAAATAGTATTAGTTAGGTGATAAGTTGCAACATCATGTCCCAATTGGAGATTAGCCGTGCTGCACTGCTGCTGTGCCTGTGGAACAAAGAAGAAATGAACAATTAAGCCACAGTATCACTAATTCCAGCTCTGTCCAACAATCCATATATAATAGCTCCAAAGACTCCTGGAAGAGAAATTGTCCTACCCTGAAGAGCAGTCATCCACAGGAGGAAAACACAGAAGGTGGCCACCTCACAGCCCCAGTGGTGTGACTACTCTTGGAGATTCTCCCATCACAGTGTCCTCTCCATGCAGTCTCTCTGAATCTTCATCTGACGTGGCTGGCTGGAGGGGTGCGTGGACCAGTTCACATGTGAGAACAAAGCCTTTGCAGGGACTGGAGAATATGCTCTGCCTTTTGGGTGAGGATAAATCAATATTTAGGCGGAAAAAATGGATGCGACTAAAGAGGAAGATGGAGAGCCCGTCATCAGTAGCGATCACTTAAATAACGCTGACTGTTGTGCTGTGCTCCACGATGAGTCAAAATAATGTTATTATTCATGACTTTGCCTCACACAGAGCACCAAAAATGTTGTGATTATGTACTTTCCCTTGCGCGGGGTACGATTATGTACTTTCCTTCATGCGGGGCACCATTAAATGGTGTGCTTTTGGGCATTCAATAAATGTGGCTATCAGAGAAATATTAAATATTAATATTAAAAATATTAATATTAAACTGATAAAGGATAAATCGGGGCACCACCCTTCAAAGGAAGGGAAAAGATAGCCAATTTAAGAAATAAGTCTTACTGACTACAAATTTGGAACTCTGATTAATAATTAAATAAACAACTATAACCAAAATTACCACATCAATAGCTAGCAAAGTTGAAGGATATGGAGTTCTTGACAGTGTAGAGGTTGGCAAATTCACACTTATGCAACATTAATGAAGATGGAGTTTTGAGACCATGTGGCTGAGATCAAATGTATGTGTTAAGTTTGTGGAAATGAGTTTGTGAGGTGTTGGTGCCAGGTTAAAGAAAGTAGTTAGATGCATGCAAAGAAACTGATCAGTATAACAGAACTAACATTAACTTTCGAATGACATATTACCAAATATCACAACAACACAATTCAAACTTATAAACATCACATGAAATAGAAATAGGACTAAACAGTCCTTTGCTTAGCCTAGCGTAATAATAGAGCCCAGTTGTGTTACCCGTCCATGAAAAAGAGGGAAAGTTCCTTTTTGGATGTGCTGTTTGAAGTCGAGTGAAGTGGTCTTGTTGGTTTGTGGCTCCTGTTGTGCATCTGGTGGTCAGACCTTGTGTCGTGGCCAATTGTGCTGAAGTTCTTAGGCAGGCTCTCGCGTCACTGCATTTGGAAGGTTTTAGCAGTCTGCTCCAGGCAGGCCTGCTGGAAGTTGAGGAGCTTGAGTAGGGAGGAAGTCTCCCTGGCTGGGAGAGCAGGGACAGAACCTACTCCACCAGGAGCGGTCAGCAGGGGAAGAGGCAGAACAGAGAAGAGAGCTAGGAAACTTGGCTTATATTGGCCTTGTGACCTCATGGGTCATGGGGCACACAGTGACCAATAGTGGTTGAGAGTTGTCTTCTGGAGCAGTTTTACCACCTATATGTGAAGATGAAGAACCCTGGGAGACTGAGTTCTGGAAGCTCTCCTTTGTCTCCAGAGCAAAGGAGACATGCGGTCAGGCTTTTGACTACACATGTAGGCCCAACTATGGTTCACAGATACCAGGTCCCAACATGACATTATGGCTTCATTGAATGAAAATGTATTTAACTTATCTCGATGTGCTTCTTCAGGTTGGACGGGGAGTTTTTGAATGCCAATATTTCAGTCACTCTCTGTAGGCATAACAGGCACTTAATCTGGTAGGAAGAATCTTTCACTCCAACGTACGAAAATATTTCTTGAAAATACGGTAACGTGTAACGTTATCTTCATCACCACCACGGAGTTCACCAAGTTCGTCACTTTAGTCGAGATGCTCGTCATCTGCTACTGGAGCATGAACGTAAGCAGCAGAGCCGGCAGCAAGTGCTTCCATGATGGCATCAATAATGTGACATGCCCGTGTAGTAAAATTTCTGTTCATTACACTGTGTCACATATGAATGTCACTATGTACCTTTAATCTGCACTGCAAACTGAGGAGTGATTATAACATAAATTGCTAATGATTACAATAAGTTTAAGACAGATATTACGAATCATCAAACGAATCAAACAATATACTCTATGTGTAACAATCAGTATGTAGTGTATGTATAACTTGTGTGAAGAAATGATAATCTTTTTTTTTTAAAGGCAGTCTGACAAGAATGAAATATAATGGTGTAAAATCAGAGACAAATATCTTTTAAAAAAATAGTAAATGGTTTGGACAGATATAATGGTGTCAAGAGTAAGAAAAACTGTGTAAAAGAAAAAGAGACTCATCATGGTACGGTAGGGGCTCTCCAGAGGGAAAGTCCCAGCTCCAAGGCCAAAGCAACCCAGGTGTTTGGAGGCTTTCCAGGGGTAAATTCAAGTCCAACGTACGCAAGTAACCCCGGTGCTTGGAGACTTTCCAGGGGGAAGGTCGTAACAGGTGTGGCCCTTAAGGATAGATAAAGCGGAGCAACACCACTGTTAGCCAGAGTTCTTCTGGTGCAGCTCCGGCTCGCTACTGAATGCTCTCAGGTTTTGTTGTCGACAATAAAACTCTGCTGCTTTTAAGTTGACTTCTACTGCTTTTTTATTTGACTGAATTTTTGGACTTTTGGACACCACCAACGAATGTGTTGTGTAGTGTATATGAAAAAAGACGCTAACAGGCAAGCTAATTCAGAGGAACAAACTTCACTCTTTCTTATTCAGGTACCAGTCACAGTCACTCTCTTCTTCATGGGGTACATCGAGTGACACTGCCACCCACTGGCATAATATATATTGCAGGCACACGTATATACTACAAAAAGTTTACGGCATTACGTCACCAACTCAAATTTCTTCTGATTTTAATTTGTAGTAATGAGTAACGAAGATGGTTAGGAGAAATGTCTTGGAGTAAAAGTACACATTTTACTTAGGAAATATAGTGGAGTAAAAGTGAAAGTTGTCAGAAATAAAAATAACAAAGTAAAGGACAGATATGTGAAATTTCTACTTAAGTAGAAATGTAAAGAAGTATTTGTACTTCGTTACATTACAACACTGGGTAAGGTCAGCTCAGGTGCTGTTGGATGGGCGCTGCTGACTACTTCCAACACTGTGGTTTTCTCAACCCCAGAGCGTGGCGGATTCTCTTCCAGAGTGAAGTCTTCTTTGGTTTCTCAGGGAGAACACTGGAGAGAGACTTCTCCTCAGTGACATCATCCTTACTCTCTCCATTGAGCTCCCGACTGGAAACATCAGCTTCATGACAGTGGCAGACCACATTGTAAGAAGCTTTGAGCTTCATCAGCTCTTCTTGGAGAACCTTCTTCTCCTGGAGCTCAGTGTTGAACTTCTCCTGGTTGGTAGTCTGATTTTGACAGACCTCATGATAAGAATCTCTGAGCTTCATCAGCTCTTCTTGGAGAACGTTCTTTTCCTGCTTCTCCTCCTGGAGCTCAGTGTAGAACTTCTCCTGGTTGGTAGTCTGATTCAGACAGACCTCATGATAAGAAGCTCTGAGCTTCATCAGCTCTTCTTGAAGCGCATTATTCTCATCCTGAAGCAGATCGCTGGTTTGAGTCTCCTTGTCCATGGAGTCAATCTTTTGGCTGTGAGCTTGCCTTTCCTCCATCTCTGTCACCACAAGCTCAACCCTGCTCAAATCCCTTTTCAAAAGGGCCACCTTCTCCTTCAGAGCCACATTGTCCTCTTCCAGAGCCTTCACCTTGTTGCTTTGTACAGCCAGTTTGCCATTGTGGGCTTTAGAGTGAGCTGTCATTTTCTCCTTCTCCCGAATCAGAAGCTCATCGTTCTGTTTGAGCTTCTCTTCCAGAGCCTTCACCTTGTTGCTCTGTACAGCAAGTTCAGCCAGTTTACCATTGTGGGCTTTAGAGTGAGCTGTCATTTTCTCCTTCTCCCGAATCAGAAGCTCATCGTTCTGTTTGAGCTTCTCTTCCAGAGCCTTCACCTTGTTGCTCTGTACAGCAAGTTCAGCCAGTTTACCATTGTGGGCTTGAGAGTGAGCTGTCATTTTCTCCTTCTCCCTAATCAGAAGCTCATCCTTCTGTTTGAGCTTCTCTTCCAGAGCCTTCACCTTGTTGCTCTGTACAGCCAGTTCAGCCAGTTTACCATTGTGGGCTTTAGAGTGAGCTGTCATTTTCTCCTTCTCCCTCATCAGAAGCTCATCGTTCTGTTTGAGCTTCTCTTCCAGAGCCTTCACCTTGTTGCTCTGTACAGCCAATTCAGCCAGTTTGCCAGTGTAGGCTTTAGAGTGAGCTGTCATTTTCTCCTGCTCCCTCATCAGAATCTCATCGTTCTGTTTGAGCTTCTCTTCCAGAGCCTTCACCTTGTTGCTCTGTACAGCCAGTTCAGCCAGTTTGCCATTGTGGGCTTTAGAGTGAGCTGTCATTTTCTCCTTCTCCCTCATCAGAAGCTCATCGTTCTCTTTGAGCTTCTCTTCCAGAGCCTTCACCTTGTTGCTCTGTACAGCCAGTTCAGCCAGGACACCAATGTGGGCTTTAGAGCGAGCTGTCATTTTCTCCTGCTCCCTTATCAGAAGCTCATCATTCAGTTTGAGCTTCTCTTTCAGAGCCTTAATCTCAGACTGCATTGTTCCACATGTCTGAAAAATGGAAACATGGAATTCATTATTAAAAGACCTGAACCTGAACATACATTTCTAAAAAAAAAAAAATTCTTACCAGGATGTCCATTTTGGTAAAGGGGGATTTGTAGTTATGAGAGCAGTGTCTTCTTGATGAACTTTTACTGAACAAATCAGCGGTTGTCTCCGTAGGCAGGATTGTTGTCTTCACTAATGAGGACTGTGGTCTTCTCAGTTGACGGTCTGTTATTTTCACAAGCTAATAACTTGAAGCAAGGGAACTTGTTATTTATGTTTGGTAGTTCAGAGGACCAAAGAAATATCCTTTAATGTCTAGAGTTTTTGGTTCTTTGATTGGATTTGATAAGGATTTGCAGGCCAGCAATCCCTTTGATGGTTGGCCCCTCATCAATCATCAAAGAAGATTTTAAGAAGCAACCGTTTCCATGGCAATTTTTATAACTGCACAACATGGCGGCCCCTGGGGGTTTATCAGGTTGACTTCTATATGATGCACATCACTGCGGAGCATACACAAATCCTGAGCTAGGCGCCTACTATACACATGTTGCACTGATAGCTACAGTGATCCCTGTCTGAGACTGAGGTTAGTCTCTAGACCAAATGAAGAAAATCAATCAAGGATTTCACATCCATTAGATAATGTGTGATATGCTTGAGGGAATAAATGAAATATGCTATGAAGTGTTAAATTAAGTATGTAGATATGTACATAAGCATCAACAAAATATAAGTCTATGTGTCAGTAAGCACATAGTGTGAAATCTTAACAGCACAAGCATTATAAAATAAATGTAGTAGGATGAAAATAAAATAATGAAAATGGAAAACACTGTAGAGCAGCTGTAGTCAACTACTTTACCATCACCGGAAAGTGGGTACATTTTTGCAAACTAATTTTTGCATTGTGTGTCACTGAGAGCATGGGGAATTGTGCATTTCTGCAGCATGTTTGGATTCGTGTTTGTAAAAAATGTGTGTGTGTGTTTGTGTGTCAGGAAAGTGTGGACCTTGATGCTGGCTGGTTTCTAAAACTGATGCGAAATAATTGAGAGGATGTATATTTACATGTTGATCTATGTGATTTTAGTGTGTGAGAGCTATTGATGCACAACACAGGCACTGACATTCTGTGATTAAGCATTGTATTGTTGTGTGTTGTTCATGTGTTCAATGTGATTTGACACTGCAAATAAAGGTTTCATATTTTAATTTCATTCATAGATTCATGGCTATTGAGCAGTGCTTTGTGAGTGTTGGTCGAATACTGTCACTGGCATAAAATATTAATGAAAATGCATATTATTAATATTTGTATGTGTGTATATTAAATCAATACAATTGTCAATGCTTCTGCATATGTGTTTGACTGTTTCCATTTAACTTAATTTACTATGTTCCACTTAATACTGGGCTAAAAGGATTTTTTTATGTAATATTTATGTCTTTGTTATTCACATTAGTCATCCAATCATTACTGATTTGTTTACATAAGATAATGAACAAAAATAATAACCAACAGATTTGACACATCTCACACAATTCATTGACCCTCAGCATCCAGCCCTTCATCAGCCGTGAGTGTGGCACATTATGTCATTCTTTGTCGTATATGGTCATCAATAATTTAATAATAATTTATCTCAGACTCCCTCTCCGGAATCGAACCCTGAATCCCCTTTACCTGTGGTCATTGTAGGCACAAAAAGTACCATTGAAAGTTGATAGGGCAGACATTCGAATGAGACGTCGCCACCACGAGGGCCAGCGATCAGTTCGAGGTCATCTAGTGTCACCAAAGCAGCCGGGGCACCACGGGTCTGATAAATGCACACGTCCCCGAAGGTCAGCGCCCGTTGGGGAAGCGGAGAGCGGGCGGGGAGTGGAGTTTGGTTGGGGGGGTGGGATTTTGCGGAAGTTATTTTGCAAAAGGGGTAAGAACTCGTACATTGCCTGGTACACTGGCGCTGACAAGTAGAAAAATTTTGCTTAATTTTGCCTTTATACACCAAATTAAAGATTAGACTCTCCTCTTCCCAACAATATCAGCTTTCCACCCTAGCACAAACTGGCTGCTAGTAATCAGACATTTAGTGTGGTCCATTTCAGGCAGCTTTCGGAGCTGGGTCAGAAGTCAAACTTCTTTCACTTACAATGTTTGAACACTGCTGCTAATGTGTTTAAACATGTTTAGGCATGTGCAGGAATGTGTTTAATTAGTTGTAACTTCATAAAAAAGGACTTTATGGCAAGTAATTACATATCGTCACAACCTCACTCAGTCTGAGAATCATCATCACTGGTGGTGCACTTTTCAGCTTGAGTAAATTATCTGTTAATCTCAGGCAGGTCTCTCAATACAGCAAAACAATTCTTTACAAACTACTTTTCTTTCAATGGTCTTTTTATTAATGATAAAATACATATAAGACAATCAATGCACAGGAAAAAAGTTTTTTAGATTTTTCGTACAACATCCATAACACAAAACAATCCCTTGTCAAAACATCCGGACATGGACATACTTAAACATCTACTGACAAAAAAATGTAAATAGACAGAATAATAAAAAATAAAAAAATTACAACCACGCTTGGAAAGATAAAAGATTAATAAATTTAATAACTGAAAAAAGCACAGCACAGACACCACCAAAAAAAGGTGAAATACATGAAAAATAGATACATAAATAAAATAGATAATAAACATTTAAAACATTTAAAAAAAAAAAAATAAAAGGGGGGGGGGCTACTCAAAAATTATTGTTGAAGGTTTTTCATAAAATACCAAGAAGGGGCGCCATATTCTGTAGAATTTGTTTTCTGATCCCCGAATAGTGTATCTAATCTTCTCTAGATTCATGCAGGATATCATGTCTCTGAGCCAATGTGAACAGCAAGGAGGAGCTGGGTCCTTCCACTTAAGTGAAATAGCTCGTCGGGCTAGTAAAGAGGCAAAAGCAAGAAAGTTGAGCATAGCTTTATGTAAGTTCAAATCTGGAGCAATGCCAAAAATACCAGTCAAGGGATTGGGCTCAATTCGATGATGGAGGATATCTGATAACGCATGGAAAACCAATGTCCAAAAGTTACCTAAAGAGGGACATGTCCAATACATGTGGTAGAGTGAGGCAGGTGCGCCTTTACATTTATCACATGTAGGGTCGACATCAGGATACATTCGCGCTAATTTGGTTTTTGATATGTGGATTCGATGCACTACTTTAAATTGTAAAAGTGCATGTCAAGAACACATAGAAGAGGAGTGTATCCGATCAAGCACCGAGTCCCATGTGTCCTCTGTAAAGGTGTAATTTAGGTCTTGCTCCCAAGCAGTTCTTATAGTTGCCACTGAAGAGCAGTGCAGTTTGGAAATAAGGTTATATAGATTGGACAAGATACCTTTAGAGGTGGGGTTAACAGAAAGAAATGGCTGACGTGCTGACGTATTGCGGTGAGCGTATTGTGTCACTTCCGGTGTTAGCTACTGTGTGTTGTATCGGTCTCTTCTCCTCTTCGTCTCTCACTGTACCCTTTCACATCCTAATCATTTACGCTAATTCTGAGTTGCTTTCATAGTTGTGCTATCTTGACTTGTCGCTCGTACACCCCCTTGTCTCAGCGACTCGTTGATAAAACCACTGTGAGCTACACACTACCCGTTAGCTAAAGCAATTTAGCATTAGCAGCTAACGATGGCTTCTCCCTCTCACTCCCCTGCTCTCTCCTGCTCAGTGTGTTTGATTATCAGTCACCCTTCTGCCTCCTTTAGCGATAACGATACATGTGTTAAATGTAGCTTATTTGCCAGGATGGAGGCGAGGATGAGCCTTTTAGAGTACCATGGAGAGTAGATCGTGTAGCGATGTAGTTAGACAGTCCCCAGTAGCCGGTGCGAGCCACATAGCTGTAGCTTCTCCAGCCCCCCCAGCAGTTCCCGAGCAGCCAGGAAGACAGGTGGGTTGGGTGACTGTGCGAAACAAGAAGCTTAGCCCTAAACCGAAGCCCCAGGTTCACCACCAACCCGTTCACGTGTCAAATAAATTTTCCCCACTCAGCGACACACCCGCTGAGAAACAAACTCTGGTTATTGGCGACTCTATTCTAAGGAACGTGAAGTTAGCGACACCAGCGACCACAGTTAAATGTATTTAACTGTGGTATGTATGTATACGGGGCCAGAGCGGGCGACGTAGAGTCCTATTTAAAACTGCTGGCTAAGGGTAAGCGTAAATACAGTAAGATTATTATTCACGTCGGCAGTAATGACCTCCGACTACGTCAGTCGGAGATCACAAAAATCAATATTGATTCGGTGTGTACATATGCAAAGACAATGTCGGACTCCGTAATTTTCTCTGGACCCCTGCCTAATGTTTCCAGCGATGACACGTTTAGCCGCACGTCATCCTTTCACCGCTGGCTGTCGAGGTGGTGTCCAGATAACAACGTGGACTTCGTTAACAATTGGAAAACTTTTTGGGGGAAACCTGGTCTGATTAGGAGAGACTGTATTCATCCCACTTGGGATGGAGCAGCTCTCATATCTAGAAACATGACGACATTTGTTAGAATGTCCACACCGTGACAATCCAGAGTTGAGACCAGGAGGCAGAGTCGCAGTCTTACACGCTTCTCTGCGCCTCTATTCAAACAGTCACCATCACAATGTCCTATAGAAACTGTGTCTGCCACCCGACCACCTAATTTCTTTAAATCAAAAGTACACAGGAGAGGGGTGATACACTCAAACTTAGTCAAAATTAACACAGCCAAACCATCAGCTAAAAACATAACTATAAAATGCGCTTTATTAAATATCAGGTCACTAAGTTCAAAATCTTCACTCATAAATGATCTCATTACTGATCATCAAATAGATTTATTATGCTTAACCGAAACTTGGCTACAAGACGGAGAATATGTAGGTTTAAATGAAGCGACGCCCCCAACCCACTCTAACACTCACATTCCTCGGAACACAGGCAGAGGTGGAGGGGTTGCAGCAATCTTTAAATCTGATCTATCTATCAACCCCCGACCAAAAGAGAGTTATAACTCTTTCGAAAATCTTAGAACCAGCCTCGTCCACCCAAGCCTGACGTCACATAAACCAATTAATATAGTCATCATTTATCGTCCACCCGCCCCTTACTCTGAATTCCTATCTGAATTCTCTGAATTTTTATCAGAACTAGTCCTTAAAACAGATCAAATCATTATAGCCGGTGATTTCAATATTCATGTAGATGTTGCCAATGACAGCTTTAGTTCAGCATTTAAATCAATAATAGACTTGATTGGTTTCACTCAACATGTGAATCAACCGACCCACTGCCTGAATCACACTCTTGATCTTGTCCTGACATATGGCATTGACATAGAAAATATAACAATATTCCAACAGAACCCGCTTCTGTCTGACCATTTTTTACTTACATTTGAATTCAGAATTGTTAATTATGTCAATTCTGGACGGAAAGTCTATTACAGTCGATGTTTATCTGACAAAACTGTTCACAAATTTAAAGAACTGCTCCCCTGGTATAATTCCCAAACGCGCGTTCTAAAACAGACATCGCGGAAGCTAGAAAGGAAGTGGCGCTCCACCAATCGCCAAGACTTCCACCTAGCCTGGAAGAATAGCCTTATAAATTACAAAAAAAGCACTTAGAAATGCCCAAACCTCGTATTATTCATTACTAATAGAAGAAAATAGGAACAACCCCAGGTTCCTCTTCAGCACTGTAGCCAGGCTGACAGAAAGTCACACCTCTACTGACCCATCTATTCCTCTAGATCTGAGAAGCAATGACTTCATGAGCTTCTTCACTAATAAAATTACAACCATCAGGGATAAAATCCACCACCTCCTCCCAGTGAATAACACTGATTCATTGTCTGGTCCTGAAACCATAGCACCAGATTTATGTCTAAACAAATTTTACTCTATTGATCTTCCTGAACTGACCTCGTTAGTTTCATCATCTAAACCAACTACTTGTCAGCTGGACTCTGTTCCAACTAGACTTTTTAAAGAAGTCCTCCCCCTAATTGACAGTTCCATTTTAGATCAGATTAATATGTCTTTGCTAACCGGCTACGTACCACAGGCTTTTAAGGTAGCCGTTATTAAACCTCTGCTTAAAAAGCCTACGCTTGATCCAGAGGTTTTAGCTAACTATAGACCCATATCCAACCTGCCCTTCATTTCCAAAATCCTAGATAAAGGTGTTGCTAACCAGTTGTGTTATTACTTAGATAGTAACGGTTTATTGGAAAAATTTCAGTCAGGATTTAGAACCTATCACAGCACAGAAACAGCACTATTGAAAGTCACTAATGACCTTCTTATGGCATCAGATGATGGACTTGTCTCTGTCCTCGTCTTGTTGGACCTTAGTGCAGCCTTCGACACAATAGATCATAAGATTCTGCTACAGAGATTAGAACAACATATAGGAATTAAAGGAACAGCACTACACTGGTTTAAATCATATTTATCAGATAGATTCCAATTTGTAAATGTTAACAATGACTCCTCCATGCACATGCAAGTTAATCATGGAGTTCCACAAGGTTCTGTCCTTGGACCAATACTCTTCACCCTATATATGCTCCCCTTAGGCAACATTAACAGACAGCACCACATACAATTCCACTGCTATGCAGACGACACCTAATTGTTCATTTCCATGAAGCATGATGAATCTAATCGCCTAGTTCAACTTCAGGAATGTCTCAAAGATATCAAGGCCTGGATGACCCAAAATTTTCTACTTTTAAACTCAGACAAAACTGAGGTTGTTGTAATTGGCCCTAAACATCTCAGAGAAACACTGTCTGACCAGATAGTCACTTTGGATGGTGTCAGTCTGGCTTCCAGCTCCACTGTGAGGAACCTTGGAGTGTTGTTCGACCAAGACATGTCATTTGACCCCCATATTAAACTAGTGTCTAGGACGGCTTTCTTCCATCTGCGCAATATTAACAAAATTAGAAACATCCTGTCTAAGCAGGATGCTGAAAAACTAGTCCACGCATTTGTAACCTCTAGATTAGATTACTGCAACTCTCTATTAAGAGGATGCTCCATGAAGACTGTAAAAAGTCTCCAGTTGGTCCAAAATGCTGCAGCACGAGTGCTGACAGGAACTAGAAGGAGAGATCATATCACTCCTGTCTTAGCTTCCTTACATTGGCTCCCGGTAAAATTTAGAATAGAATTCAAGATCCTGCTCCTCACTTTTAAAGCCCTCAACAATCACGCCCCCTCATATATCAAAGAGCTGATAACACCTTATTATCCGAGTAGATCAATTCGTTCCCAAAACACAGGCTCTCTAGTGGTTCCAAGAGTCTGTAAGAGTAGAGCAGGAGGTAGAACATTTAGCTATCAGGCTCCTCTCCTGTGGAACCAGCTCCCACTCTGGTTTCGGGAGGCAGACACTGTCTCAGCATTTAAAGTAAAACTAAAAACCTTCCTCTTTGACAAAGCCTATAGTTAGGGCTGGATCAGGTGAGTCCTGAACCATCCCTTAGTTGTGCTGCTATAGGTTTAGACTGCTGGGGGAACTCCCATCATGCACTGAGCACTTCTTCACTTCCCTCTGTCTCTCTGCCCCCCCACACCTGTTTATTTATTTATTTGTTAGTTTTAACATGTCATCATGTCAAAGTGTCACTTTGTCCTCCCATAGTCCCTCTGGCTCTTCTCTCTATCTCGTTTCAGATAACTCCGGCACCGGGACTACAGGACCACAACGACCACCATCACCATTGTCTTAATTTATTACAAGAACTTAGCAATTTATTTATATATCTAGTCATGTTGTAGATCTATACATTGTTATTGTTATGGTTAGCCTTGATTTTGATGGTGCCAAATTGTTACCGGTCTCTCTCTCTCCACCTCATCTCTCTCTTCTCTCCCCCGCTCCCCGCTCTCCACCCATCTCTCCTTTCCTCCCCCCTTACTTTTCTTTCCTCACCCCAACCGGTCGAGGCAGATGACCGCCCACATTGAGCCTGGTTCTGCCAGAGGTTTCTCCCTGTTAATGAGGGAGTTTTTCCTCTCCACAGTCGCCTGTGCTTGCTCATTGTGGGAACTGTTGGGTTTCTCTATGTTCATATTGTTTTAAGGTCTTGACCTTTAAATGTAAAGTGCCTTGAGATAATGTAAATTATGATTTGGCGCTATATAAATAAAATTGAATTGAATTGAATATCAACAGGGGTAACTGGGGGTTTATAAGGAAATTGGGTCGTTAAGCGCTGTGTAAAAGTCCTAATTTGTAAAAATCTAAAAAAGTGGGTTTTGGCAATGCCAAAAAGTTTCTGTTAGTTGAGAAAAGCTCGCAAAACAATTATCAATGTATAGATCTTCAAAGCATCTCAAACCTTTTCTGTGCCAAATATTGAATGCGCCATCAGCCATTGAAGGAGCAAATAGATGGTTAGCAGCAATTGGGCTTTTAAGTGAAAAAAGCTGTAGTCCAAAACTTTTCCTAAATTGGCCCCAGATTAACAGGGAGTGTTTAACTACTGGGTTGCTCTTGGGAATATCCGAAGCAAGTGGAAGTGCGGCACCTAAGAGGGCAGGTAAGGAAACAGGGTTACTGGCACAGACCTCCATTGTAACCCAGGCCGGGGAAGTGGGTTCGAGATGGAAATGTCTCCAAAATAACAAACACCCAATATTCACTGCCCAGTAGTAGTACTGGAAATTAGGCAGAGCCATTCCCCCTGCCTGCTTGGATCTTTGGAGAAATGCTTTCCCCAGCCGAGGGTGTTTACCATTCCAAATGTAAAATATCAATAATGAGTCAAGGGCTCTAAAAAATTATTTGGGGATGAGAACGGGAAGACATTGAAACAAGTAGAGGAACTTTGGAAGCAATGTCATTTTAATCGAGTTTATTCTTCCAATAAGGGACAGAGACAAAATCTGTTTTGCCTGATCAAATAAAGTGAGAAAATTTGATTTAAACAAGATTTGAATTCTCTGGTGACACAAATTCCGAGGTAATTAAATTGATCTTTCACCACATTAATGGGAGATGGGTATAGTTAAGTTTAAGAGCTTCTTTATTAATTGGGAATAGTTCGCTTTTATTTAAATTGACTGAAATTATCTAAGATCGTGAGGGCTTCTGGTAGAGAAGTGGTTGGTTTTGAAGCAAACAGAAGTAGGTCGCCTGCATACAGCAAGACTTTATGTTCGACTCCTCCCCTCCATATTCCCTGTACCTGCCCATTGCTACGTAAGGCAATTGCAAGAGGCTCAATGGCAATTGCGAAAAGGAGTGGGCTTAGTGGGCGACCCTGCCGGGTCCCACGGTGTAAATCAAAGTATTCAGA
The DNA here is from genome assembly GCF_024713975.1 of Paralichthys olivaceus. Taxonomy (NCBI): domain Eukaryota; kingdom Metazoa; phylum Chordata; class Actinopteri; order Pleuronectiformes; family Paralichthyidae; genus Paralichthys; species Paralichthys olivaceus. Next base: position 402,753 of record NC_091106.1, read on the forward strand.
GTAATGACTATTGGTCAAAACAGTGGCTGAAGGACATTTATACAATGTTTTGATCCAGGACAAAAAGACAGAACCGAAACCAAATTTTCCAAGTGTAAAAAAAAAGATAGTTCCACTCTACTATATCAAATGCCTTCTCAGCATCCATAGAGGCAAGGCACTCTGAATCCACATGTTTGGGGGAGTACAGAATATTAAATAGCCGACGAATATTGTAAAACGAATGGCGTCCTTTAATAAAACCAGTTTGATCTGGCGATATTACAGAAGGAAGGATATCCTCCAGTCTGTGGGCCAAAACTTTGGCGAGGATCTTTACATCCGTGTTTAGCAATGAAATCGGTCTGTATGAAGCACAATCTAGTGGGTCTTTGCCTTTTTTCAGCAACAAGGAGATACAGGCCTGATTGAACGAGGGAGGGAGTGCACCTGAGTTTAAGGAATCAGAGAACACTGAGCACAGGACGGGGGCTAGATCAGCAGAATTTTTTTAAAAGAAATTTGATGGAAGCCCATCTGGGCCAGGGGATTAACCTGATTGCATAGAAGATATAGCTGCTGAAATTTCCTCCTGGGTGATGGGCGCATCCAGGTTATTTCTCAGGTCTTGAGAAAGGGACGGTGAGTCAAGGTTATTAAAGAAGTTTTCCATAATATTAAAGTCTGCTGTACAATCTGAAGAGTATAAATTTGAGTAGAAAGTTCTAAACTTGTCATTAATCTCTTTCTGGTCAGATGTTATACATCCATTATCAGTCTGTACTCCAGCAATAAGTTGGTTCATTCTCAACCCACGCAGCTGAGTAGCCAGGAGTTTGCCAGTTTTTCCATCGTGCTCATAATAGTTACTTTTACTCCGAAGTAAGAGACTTTCGACTTCATGAGAGGAAAGAACGTTAAATTCGGCCTGAAGTTTCAAGCGCTCCTTGTACAGATCAGGTGAAGGTGAATTTACATGTTGTTTATCTATGTTTAAAATCTGATTAGCAATGTCAGTCTGTTTCTGCTTTGAGCACTTGTTTTTATATGCTGAGAATGATATAATTTCTCCTCCTAAGTACGCTTTCATAGCTTCCCAAATTGTTTTATTAGACACATCAGGTGTTCTATTGATGCTTAAAAAAGTTTTAATATGTGTAGAGATGTGTGAGAGAAAGCTCTCGTCGGAGAGTAACAATGGATTTAGTCTCCAGTGTCTCCTTGTATAGTCAGCATCTGGAAAAGCTAGTACCAGAACCAGGGGAGCATGATCAGAAATAACAATACTTTCGTATTTACATGACTTAAGGTTTGAGATGAATTTATTATCTATAAAAAAATAATCAATTCGAGTGTAAGTGTAGTGGACATGGGAAAAGAAGGAGTATTCTCTTCCTGTAGGATACAAGAACCGCCAGGGATCAGAAAGGCTAAAATCATCAAGAAATGCTTTAATTTCTTGATGACAAAAAAAAAAAAAAAAAAAAAACCCTGAACCCCAAGCTCACACAGCGCTCTGTGGAGCAAGCTCAGAAAGACCTCTTCAGGTCTCGTACTATACATCCCCAGAATATACTTCCTATTTCACTAGCTCCAACATAGGTTTTTAATATTTAACCCTATGACAAAAAAGCAATCAAAACTGAACGACTAACACTAAATACACCATAAAGCTAAAACAACTATGAGCAATAACATAACACAGGTTATCATGCCTCTTCTCCCTGCACGCTGCACCTCCAGCTGTAATAATCTCCCCAAACCAGGACTACTCCGGCGAGAAATAAAAAAATATTTTTATATATAATAAAAAATACGACTGCATCAACTGGTCTTGTCAAAAGCTTTAATCAGTTAAGTTGGATTTTCATGCATTATAAACAGGAGACGGAGGGGATCCCCCTCTCTGTCCGCAGTGGATGGGCCAGCAAGGATGTATTCTGTATATATTTGGCAGCACTTGCACATCAAACACATTGGCCATGAGAACTAAATCTACTTTCCCTACATGTATCTATCAACGGCCTCTGCCAGGACTGGTTGGGGTGAGTGGAGAAAAAATATATATAGGGGAACAAAAGGAAATAAAGGGGGGGTGGAGTCACAGTCTCTGGTCATTGGCTTGAATCCAGCCCGGGAATCACCACCTGGATGTTGGCATGGTCTTCCAAGGGCGCGTTGGTCCCTCCGGGCACTCCTACCTCCTTCATGGTCCAACATGTGCAGTAGTAGTAGTGAACAGTTGCATGACCCTCCACGTTAGCCCTGCGACAAACCGGTGACCTCAGTAGGTCCATCCCTCATCAGGACCCGAGCCAGGATGGGTTCCAGAGAGCCGCACAGCATGGACCAAGGAGGGGAGGAGAAGACCCAAGGAATTAGAGACATGTAATAAGATACAATAAAATAAACAAGGCAGAGAGAGAAGAGAGAAGGTGCTGGTTTCTGGTGCCTGATGGGTGATCCCCCAGCCGTCTAGGTCTATAGCAGAATAACTATGGATGACTATTGCTCATGACATATCCACGCTTGTAAAGTCATTTTGAAAGAATTACTGGTAGTGCTGGAAGTGTGTAAATCTCAGAATCACTTTCTAGTTAACTTTGAGCCTTTTACCACGATAACAATATACCTCTTCATGGCCCAACAACTCACACCTCGGGCAGGGTGGGGCTAAAAGTCTAGCTGGCCCCTAATGCAAACAACAGACCCAATACAAAATTGATTTAGACTTGAAGGGAACAGTCTTGATTCTATGAGCTTCTAAAATATACCGTGTAAACAGAATGCTATGCTTGTGTTTCCTATTGATGAACAGTTCTGAATTGCAGTGCCTGCTCTCAATTTCAAGTCAATGTCATTGCCACAAATTTTTCAAAACATGAAAAGGCCCACTTTACTATCTTATTATTACAAAAGTGATATTTCAAGAAAAAAGTTTCAAATGGTTTTCATTGTCTGTTACACAAATAAACCAATTCCAGAAGTACATGTTGACATTACATCTGCTCAACTTTCAAAATACAAAAAATTGGCTAATAATAGTCTATTGCCGGGTATCGAACACAGGCCTTCTGCGCTAAACGTCCCTTACACGTTCCCATTCATTCTCTATGGTAGTGTTAAATCACTATGCACGTAATGCCCCTCCCGGCAACTGAACATTATGGCGCTGTTTCAGCTTCATCTCTGTCTCTCTTCCTCGACTTTTCCTTCAACTTCCGTGACTGAAGAACAACAAACTACAGCAGATGTTGCTCTACAACTACTTTACACATGTGAGGTGTTTTATTCAGCAAAGGTAAGAGACTGTTTGACTAAAGACCAGATAAATGACGGGCAGATGTATGTGTCACAGTGTCTCTTTGTTTTTTATATTAAATTACATCCATCTCTGTGATTTTCTGTTACTGTATTTGTACATGATTTTTGATGATATATAGGATATATTTCTTGGCTTAGACTAATAAACTCTAAAAAAGAAAAAAAGATTATATCTATCCATGTGAATGTGTACAAATAAAGTCTATTGTTGTCTTAAGGCCTCAGCCCTCTCCACTGTCCCCAGCAAAGTGAAAGGACAGTCAAAAGTTTTATTTAACAATTTCTACACTGTGACCCATATGTGTTTTTCAGCATGTAAATAGAATACAAAGTAAATAGAGGAAGTAAACAGTAGTATACTGGTTGTAACTGAACCATTGATCTTTTCAGGAATCTACATGCTGAGATCTCCTCTGCCCCTCATATACGTGAACAACCACACAGTAAGATGTATCATACGGTTAATCTTGAATATTATTGGGCCCCAAACCGCTCCTCCTTCAAGATGACCCTCATCCTGCTCATCATGAACAACCTGCTGCCCATCACCAGGGGGACGCCTCTCATCAGTGAGTGTCCGACCCCTGTGATGCTGGAAAGGGAACATTTCTTGGTAGAAAGTAGTTCCACTGAAAAGTGTGTCAATTATTTGGTCAACGGGACAGTGTGACTTTAAAAGAAATTATTAATTTGTTTAATTTATTGTGAACAACAGGTTCCTCGAGTTTTATTGTAAACATCATTTCCAACACAAGATCATAGCTAAGATACATGATGTTATTGAAAAGTTAACTGAACTGTCGTATGTTGTGTCCTGCAGACGTTTTCTTCTGCATCAGTCTCATCCTGATGGTGGCCAGTCTGTTGGAGACGGTGCACATCACTAACATCCAGTTCAGGGCCAGTCAGTACAGTGCCGTGCCTCACTGGCTCAGCGTCCTCGTCCTACAGTATCTCGCTGTTCTTGTGTTCATCCCTCCAATGAAGAGGAGCAACACAGTCACAGTCTTCTTCAACCCAGCTACTAGAGGTATATTGATATTATCTATACAATTTATATATCTATATCTATATATGATTTATATAAATTATGCTGAACAAGTCATGAAAACTTTAATCAGACAGTTGGAAGAAGTGGTTCTGACCAAGCAACATTCAGTGGAAGTAGAGCAAAACTGTTGTCCTCTTTCAGATGATATTTCTTCTATTCGTCTTTTACAAAGTACCCTGAGCAAATAGATAATAATGTATGAGATGGAGAACATCTTTTCCTCCTCTACAATCCCTCTTTTCTAGATCCTCTGCTGAAAACATCGACCAGTCTTAAACTGTGTTTCGCTGGTTGAACTGGTGGTGACAGAAGGTGTTTCACCAGATGAAGATAACTGGAAAGATCCATTTATTACCTCTGTTTGTTTATTGGTTTATTTGTTTGCCAGATTACTAAAAAAATAAATTAACCTTTTTCTACCAAACTTGATGAATGGAAGGGGAGGAACCCATTTAATGTGGACGCAGGTGTGGATTCAGTTATTTTTATTTTTTTCACTTTCACAGGAAATTCTCGACATTTTATGTAAAAAATATGTTCCTCTCCATCTGGGAATCGACCTCGGTCTCCCACGCAGCAGCCGTGGATTGTTTAGCTAAACGGCCCTAAACACATTCCCATTCATTGTCTATGGTAGCGCTAAACTACTATAGACGTAATGCCCCTCCCGGCCACTGAAAATGTTGGCGCTGTTTCAGCTTCATCTCCGGTTCTCGGGAGTCATGCTATGCAGGGTCGAGGTGAAGTCTGAACAAATGAGTCTTGAGTCTTTTGCGGAAGATGGAATGTGATTCCGCTGTCCTGACATTGGTCGGGAGTTTGTTCCACCACTGATGTGCTAAAACAGAGAAGAGTCGCAACTTCGCTGAGCGGGCTTTGTTTGCTCTCAGTGATGGGGGTACCAGTCGGCCAGCTGATGTAGATGAGCAAAGTGCTCTCACTGGGGCATGTGGTCTGACTAGTGTTGGAGGTAGACAGGTGCAGTTGCATTGACGGCCTTAAAGGCCAGCACCATCATCTTGAATCGGATGCTGGCCCCAACAGGAAGCCAGTGGAGGTCACGGAGGAGGGGGGTCACATGGGAGAATTTGGGAAGATTGTAAACAAGGCGCGCTGCAGCGTTCTGGATACGCTGCAACGGTTTAGCTGCAGAGGCTGGGAGTCCAGCCAAGAGGGAGTTGCAGTAGTCCAGGCAGGAGATGACCAGCGCTTGGACCAGGAGTTGCGTTGCGTCTTTTGTGAAGAAAGACCGGATCCTGCGGATATTGTAGAGGGAAGACCTGCAGGATCGGGCCACAGCAGTGATGTTGGGGGGCGCAGGACAGTCCGTCGTCTAGGATTACGCCTAGGTTCCTTGCCGTCGACGAAGATGGTACCGTGACATCCTCGACAGTGACTTACAGGTCCATATGAGGGCAGTATTTCCCCGCGATGAAGAACAGTTCAGTTTTCTAAGGTTGAGGTGATGCGTAGCTGTCCAAGCGGAGATGTCTGCCAGACATTCCGAGATGCACGTCACAACGTGGGTGCTGGAGGAGGATGTGGGAAGAGAGAGGAACAGTTGGGTTGTCGTCAGCATAACAGTGGTAAGAGAATCCATGCGATGTGATTGCAGAGCCTAGCGATCTAGTGTATAGTGAAAACAGAAGTGGTCCTAATACTGAGCTTTGAGGGACACCAGTTTCCAGAAGGCAGGGATTGGACAAGGAGCCATTCCATGTGACCTGAAAGGTGCGATTTGTCAGGTATGATGTGAACCAGGTCAGAGCAGAGTCAGCAATGCCAAGATCAGCCAGAGTGGAGAGGAGGATTTGGTAGTTGACTGAGTCAAACGCAGAGGATAAGTCAAGGAGAATGAGGACTGACGAGTCGGACGAGGCTCTGGTGGCACCGAGAAACTCAGTCACTGTGAGGAGGGCCGTCTCAGTGGAGTGACCAGTCCTGAAGCCTGACTGATTAGGGTAAAGGAAGTCATTTTCTGAAAGATAGGAGGACAGTTGGTCTTAGACTGCATGTTCCAGTGTTATAGAGAGGAATGAAAGAAGAGATACAGGTCTGTAGTTTCAGATGTCAGCTGAGTCTAGGGTGGGTTTCTTTAGGAGTGGCTTTACCATGGCTGTCTTGAAAGGAGCTGGAATAATGCCTGAAGTGAGGGAGGAGTTGATCGGAGTAGGTAGGTGAGAGGATATAGAGCATCTAAAGAGGACAAGAGGGAGGATAGCAGAGTGGAGGAGGCTTCCTCAGTAGACATTAGTGAAAATTGGTCTGTAGATGGTAGTGAGGAAAGAACAGTAGAGGAGAGAGCAGAGGGAGAGAGGGATTTCAGATTGCAGCGGGTGGTAACCGTGTGATGGTGACCAATGTTGAGTTTGAAAGGAAGTGTGACAGAGACAGCCTGGAATTCAAAAGCAGATCTGGGAACGGTTGTCCAGGGGAAGGACCTGGTAGGACCACATGGGGGAGAGGAGGAGACCAGTTCCTCCTTCTCGACCTGTTTGTCTCGGGGAGTGTGAAAAGGAGTAGGCAGATGAGAGGGCAGCTGGAGTGGCAGTGTTTTCTGGAGTGATCCAGGTCTCGGTAAGGGCCACGAAGTGAAGAGTCTGCAGGGAAGCATAGTAACATAATTGACAGATATGTATGTCACGTTGTGTTAGGGAAAGTCTTTGCATTTTATATAGAATAACATCGATATCTTTGTTTTTCTGTTCCTACTGCATATACAGTATAAAGTAGCGTGAGCTTAACTTAGCAACACCGCGAAAAAACTTTACTGTAAGGTTATACAGTTAATGTTATTTCCGTGGGACATGAATTCAATTCAATTCAATTCAATTTTATTTATATAGCGCCAATTCATAATTTACATTATCTCAAGGCACTTTACATTTAAAGGTCAAGGCCTTAAAACAATATTAACGTAGAGAAACCCAACAGTTCCCACAATGAGCAAGCACAGGCGACTGTGGAGAGGAAAAACTCCCTCATTAACAGGGAGAAACCTCTGGCAGAACCAGGCTCAATGTGGGCGGTCATCTGCCTCGACCGGTTGGGGTGAGGAAAGAAAAGGAAGGGGGAGGAAAGGAGAGATGGGTGGAAAGCTGGGGAGAGAAGAGAGAGATGAGGTGGAGAGAGAGAGACCTGGAACAATTGGGCACCATCAGTATCAGGGCTGACTATAACAATAACAATGTAGTGATCTACAACAGGATTACATATATTAATGAATTACTGAGTTATTGTAATTAATGATAACAATGGTGATGGTAGTCGTTTTTGTCCTGCAGCCAGAGTTATCTGAAACGAGAGAGAGAGAAGAGCCAGAGGGACTATGGGAGGACAAAGTGACACTTTGACATGATGACATGTTAAAATAAATAAATAAATAAATAAACAGGTGTGGGGGGGCAGAGAGACAGAGGGAAGTGATGAAGTGCTCAGTGCATGATGGGAGTTCCCCCAGCTGTCTGCTGTGGTGCTGTCTAATAATGTTGCCTAAAGGGAGCATATATAAGGTGAAGAGTATTGGTCCAAGGACAGAACCTTGTGGAACTCCATGATTAACTTGCATGTGCATGGAGGAGTCATTGTTAACGTTAACAAATTGGAATCTATCTGATAAATATGATTTAAACCGGTGTAGTGCTGTTCCTTTAATTCCTATATGTTGTTCTAATCTCTGTAGCAGAATCTTATGATCTATTGTGTCAAAGGCTGCACTAAGGTCCAACAAGACGAGGACAGAGACAAGTCCATCATCTGATGCCATAAGAAGGTCATTGGTGACTTTCAATAGTGCTGTTTCTGTGCTGTGATGGGTTCTAAATCCTGACTGAAATTTTTCCAATAAACCGTTACTATCTAAGTAACCACAAAGCTGGTTAGCAATGGCTTTTTCTCGGATTGTGGAAATGAAGAGCAGGTTGGATATGGGTCTATAGTTAGCTAAAACCTCTGGATCAAGCGTAGGCTTTTTAAGCAGAGGTTTAATAACGGCTACCTTAAAAGCCTGTGGTACGTAGCCGGTTAGCAAAGACATATTAATCTGATTTAAAATGGAACGGTCAATTAGGGGGAGGACTTCTTTAAAAAGTCTAGTTGGAACAGAGTCCAGCTGACAAGTAGTTGGTTTAGATGATGAAACTAACGAGGTCAGTTCAGGAAGATCAATAGAGTAAAATTTGTTTAGACATAAATCTGGTGCTATGGTTTCAGGACCAGACAATGTATCAGTGTTATTCACTGGGAGGAGGTGGTGGATTTTATCCCTGATGGTTGTAATTTTATTAGTGAAGAAGCTCATGAAGTCATTGCTTCTCAGATCTAGAGGAATAGATGGGTCAGTAGAGGTGTGACTTTCTGTCAGCCTGGCTACAGTGCTGAAGAGGAACCTGGGGTTGTTCCTATTTTCATCTATTAATAATGAATAATAAGAGGTTCGGGCATTTCTAAGTGCTTTTTTGTAATTTATAAGGCTATTCTTCCAGGCTAGGTGGAAGTCTTGGTGATTGGTGGAACGCCACTTCCTTTCTAGCTTCCGCGATGTCTGTTTTAGAACACGCGTTTGGGAATTATACCATGGAGCTAATCTCCTCTGACTTACTTTCTTCTTTTTTAATGGGGCGACAGCTTCAAGTGCTGTTTTTAGTGAGGCTGCAGTACTATTTACAAAGTTATCAACTAGTGTGGGAGTAAGGTCTTGATAATCTTCTTGTATAGTACTGACACATGGCTGAGAGGGAAGGGAAGAGGGGAGCAGTTCTTTAAATTTGTGAACAGTTTTGTCGGATAGACATCGACTATAATAGAATTTCCGTCCAGAATTGACGTAATTTACAATTCTGAATTCAAATGTAAGTAAAAAATGGTCAGACAGAAGAGGGTTCTGTTGGAATAGTTATATTTTCTATGTCAATGCCATATGTCAGGGCAAGATCAAGAGTGTGATTCAGGCAGTGGGTCGGTTGATTCACATGTTGAGTGAAACCAATCGAGTCTATTATTGATTTAAATGCTGAACTAAGGCTGTCATTGGCAACATCTACATGAATATTGAAATCACCTGCTATAATGATCTGATCTGTTTTAAGAACTGTTTTAAGATAATTGCATTTATCACTGCAGAAATCTTTTGTGATTTACCTCTAAACCTCTGATCAAATTATTATTATTATTGGGATCAGATGTTTTTTCCCTTCCCATAACCCCTTTTGGTCCAAAGTTCCAAAACCTTCAATACTAATTGTTTTTGTTCTCCTTTGCCTAATAGAACATGGAGATCAGAATTTGATACCTTTCCAGTGAATCAATCTAAGCTACTGAGACAACACAGTGATTGAACACACAAGAAAAGTGTTACTTACAGAGGTGAGGGAAGAGTTAAGAATCTTCCATTGATATGCATGTATCAAATCCTCTAGTTACATCTACGCCTTGTGATGTTAAAATTAGCATATTACTCAATGAACACATCAAATCTCTACCAATAAAATCTATCAGCCAGCGTGGTGACAACAAAAATTAATGTTTAAAATTTCCTTAACCTCATTTTAACAAAACAATGGTACAGTGTATCTCTCTATATACTGTCCCCAGCTCCAACGCTACTCAATCACACTATGTGTATTGGTTCTCAGGACAATCCCTGATCTAATGTCCAATTTTGCCACATTTGAAACAAGCGTCAGTTCTTCCACGTACCCTTCCTCTCCGTCCATGACCTTTCTTGTGCCCGCAGACTTGGTTTTGATATGCTGCCAGCTGTCCTTTTTCTTTGTCTTGCTGTTCAAGAGTTTTCCTGCATGATCAGCATGACCCCATGCTGGATTCACCATTCACCGCTCCTGTGCAGAGACAGATCTTGCCACTTTCGAATACTGAGTCCCCATCTCAGACATCAGCAGTCTCTGCTGTTCAGTGCTGGTTCCAGTTGCACTGCATACCGCTCCCCCACTTAACACTTGTGGGAGAGATGAAATGGTAGGTTCTTTCATATTGGTGAATGTCCATGGTCTGGAGATCAGCTGAGTGTTTCCATCTCCTGCAGCCACCTCCACTATCGGTGCTTGCAGGGTTGCATTCAAATCATAAATTGCCTCCTTCCCAGTTCGCCGTGGAGTATGTGAGTGGTGCATGATGGAGGCCTATCCACCTCCTCTGCTGCAACAAGGTCGAGGTCTGGATGGAGGTTAGGGACAGCTGGAGCTGCCGCCTGCGCCCTCTGCACCGGTAGCAGCTGAGTGTCCTGCTGGTCATCACACTGCACCGCTGCTGGCTGTGGTTGTCCTCTCGGTGGAGCTGAGTCCAGATCAGGGTCTAGTCGGACACACTGAGACTTGGAGATTAGTTCAATCCCTACCTTCAATCCCTATTATTATATCTTGTATATATCCATACTCCTTAACTCTGTGACCTCCTCTCAGATCACCAACCTGCTTATTCTAATACCATACTCATTAGTTCCCAATTAACTATGTGACCTTCTCTAAGATCACCAACAGGCTTATTCTATATTAACTCTGTGGTCTACAAGACCACCCATGATCTCCAAGAACACCCGAAGCTTCCTTGATTCTACATTGGTTCCAAACCTTGCCATGCAGACACGTCTGTCACTCACCCTGTGAGAGAACCGTTTCCCTTCTGAATTTGTCTTCCCAGAAAGACAGTGTCTTTGTGCTAATTGGTCCGCTGGATCACAGCAGTGAGAGCACTCTTTGGTTCTCAGGCATCAGGCCCTCATGTCTCTACCTTCTTTTGTCAGGGAGGTTGAGGTCAGAGTCCCAGACTCCCTGCGCAGTTTTACCTTTCAGCCCTGAGATCCAGAGTGTCTTCTCACAAGAGTGATCCTGCCGACAACACCAAAATTGTGGTGGCAATTTCTGTGAAACAAGCACAAAGTCAAACACTTCTTTCTGAAAGTTTAATTCAGCATCTGCAGATGGACTCATCAGTACACATCACCTGAATGGCATGCACAAATGAGAAAAGAACATAGGAGAATCAGTGTTCCTATAACTCGCAGCCCCCTCCCACTAAGCATGCAAAGGTATTTATTACCCTCCTGTAGTTTCTCTCAGTGGAGGAGATATCCTGTCCATTTGTTTACATGTTCTGTGGATGACCCCCCTGTGAGACCCCAGGTGTGAGATCCCAATCAGAGATACCAAGAGATACCATAAAGTTGTGGTTTCTCGAGGCCATAAAACTCAAGTCTCTTAAGCCACCATCATAAACCTTAAGGTTACCCTTTTAGATTAACAATTTGGTCAACTCTTTGGTCAGTCATTCACATACATGTCTGCTCATGCAATTAAACATACACAAATGTAAAAATTTCCATTACAGGAGCAATGTAAGCCATGCTTCAGCATAAGGTCATATATCGTCTGGGGCTCAGTGCATCGCACTGTGATCATGTTGGTGGCAGACCCAGGTGGCAACACTACCAGGCTGTGGGGTTCCTGTCAGGGTGACATGAAACAAACAAACGATTTGTGGAAAAGGAGTATATAAACATTTCTTTTTTTTTTTTGAGAAAACAAAAAGTTTAAGAGAGGATGTGCTCAGTACTTACATGTCTGCAGGACAGCTTAAACATCATCCTATGGTCTGCAACGGTCAGCTCTTTTCTTAGGGTCCGACTGCACGCTTTCACTAATGCTACTGTCTTCATGACATTTTCGTAGAAGCTAACTCCTGGCTGAATCTCAGTGTATGTGACACTATATTGGTTGACAATTTCAGTCAATGGTTGTTTATCTGTCAACAATAACTCAAAAGCTCCAGAGCCCAATAGATTAAACGTCGGGTCTGACCATAGCTTCTTCATTGTAGAGAACAGTTTGGCTATATAGCTCCAAACACCAGCGCTGGATAGGTGAGCGCAAATAACTCTCAAATGCTGGGTCTCATTTTCTGTACAGTTCCACCTGCTCATGTACCACCAAGACCTGATGTGGGTTAATTGATGTGAGGCTGTGGCACACGGCACCATCGGACAACCACTGTCATGTACTCCATCATTTTAAAGCTTGTCGAGCAGACAGAGATCTGTTTCTGAGGAGAAACCAAGCACAGAATGATCTCTTCTGCTTTTATGCACTGATGAGGACCTTAAAATGTCCGTACGGATCTGAATCATCCCACTTCATAAATTTATCCAAACACCCCTTGTTTGTCTCACCAAGGTTTCTCATTTTTTTAAACGAAAGGTGGTTGGATAAATTACAAAATATCTGGTTGGATATACAACATGTGATTGGATAAATGAGAAACCTGGTCGGAGCAACAATGTCCGTTTGGATAAACGAGAGGTGGTCAGATAAATGACAAAATATCTGGTTGGATATACAACATGTGATTGGATAAATGAGAAACCTGACCGGAGCAACGACGTCCGGTCGAATAAACGAGAGGTGGTCGGATAAATGAAAAAACATCTGGTTGGATATTGTGGTGGCAATTTCTGTGTCTCTTAAGCCACCATCATAAACCTTAAGGTTACCCTTTTTAGATTAACAATTTGGTCAACCATTGTCCGCTCATGCAATTAAATGTAATTTCCATTACAGGTTAAAACACATAGGAGAATGTAACAAACTTCAGGAGCTTGAAGTACCATTGTAATCTTTTTTTTTTTATTTTAACTGAATTTTGGAGAAGAAGATTGTCCTCAACTAGATGCATTGGATAATCCATAGTAGAAAACAGGAGAGCTGACAGAGAGCTGTTTCTTGCAGCATTCAATTCCATTGCAATCTTGTCCTGAGCCCCCTGTGCCTCGACAGCAACGGCAGCTGCCATCTCTTCCAGAGCCTCCTGTGTCTGGACAGCAGCGACAGTGTCAGCTGCCATCTCTTCCAGAGCCTCCTGTGTCTGGACAGGGAGAAGGAACTCTGTCTCCTGGAGCCCCATAAATCACCTTTCCTTTGCTACATGAACACAATCAGACACATTAGAAGACAGATACAAACGGAGGCTCAGAGGTAGGTGTGTGTGTGTGTGTGTTTGCATTAATGTGTGTGATACTTACAATAATCCAACAGGAGCCAGCTTCACCTCCAGGTGTTTGGTCAGCTTCACTGCTGGCACATTGTTGAACTGGAGACAAGAACAGACACAAAATAAGAGATAAGACAACCTGCATCCTCTGTGTCATCTGTCCCCTTGGTGTCAGAGAGTTAAAACCACAACCTGTTAGTTATAATAGTTTTCATCCAGGATTGTATCAGTGCCTCATCCATAAGCAAGTCATACACTATACTGAGCCTTTATAATCAGTATCAAAGTCCCCGTCTCTTCTCTACCCACTTAAATACTTCTTATTCATCCAGTAATGAAATGTAACAGAATACTTTATATTAACAAAAGTAAAAGTAAAGTCACATTATTAAAACCTACTCTACTATAAGAAAAATAGGTCATTAAAATATTTGCATAAATACATTTGGTCAGAAGTATAAATGCATGTATATCTGCATGTATATCTGTATGTATGTATATGTATATATATATAGTATTTTTATAAACGCGATTTTAATTTTATTTTGGTAAATCATTTGTTTTATTATATTTCTAATATCTATTTGGTATGTATCATAATGCATATCAACAATGAACTGGTGTCTTTCTTGTTTTGCACAAGTTAAATCTGGGTATATAGATGTGTCATGATGTCAAGAATTATAGTTAGAGAACGGTTTTAGAAGTGTGGTCATAGACACAGCTGGATGAGGTTTGTGTGACACAGAGTCTCAAACCTACAAAGCAAAGACACATACTCTCTTTTCAACGTTGGGCTCAACGACTGCACAGTCAGGAGTTTCGAGCTCAGCAACAGCGTTTAGTGTCTGTTCCGTCTTCGAAAGCTTGACATACGGCATGTCATCATCCTGCTAGCTCTCACATTTTCTCTTTCTGTGGAAAAACAGAAAAAACACAGAAAGCATGAATTACCAATGTTTAAAAGTGTGAGGAAAGAAAAGAACATGAAAGCATCTCAATCAAAGAAATATAAATTCATGACAGACAAGGTGACTGTGAACTAGTCAGGCAGACTTACTGTGAGTGGCGGTTGGTCACGGGAAAAGGAAGTCTGTCTCCTGGAGCCCCGTAAACCCCCTTTCCTTTGCTACATAAACACAATCAGACACATAAGAAGACAAATAGAAACAGAAGCTCAGAGGTGTGTTTGTGCGTGTTTGCATTAATGTGTGCGATACTTACAATAATCCAACAGGAGCCAGCCTCACCTCCAGGTGTTTGGTCAGCTTCCCTGATGGCACATTGTTGAACTGGAGACAAGAACAGACACAAAATAAGAGATAAGACAACCTGCATCCTCTGTGTCATCTGTCCCCTTGGTGTCAGAGAGTTAAAACCACCACCACACACATTTATACCTAACCCAGCCTTGTATAATCTCTGTCCTGATCTTAATATTGTCCTCCTGAACATGATGAACCAAAGATGAATAATATCTGTAACCTGTAGTTGCTCTGTGGTGTTTCCCAGAACTCTAAAGCACAGCACTATCACTGACACCACTGATTCTTTAATCAACCACAGAAGAAATCAATCATGCACAGTTTTTACAATTTAATGAAAGAAGAATTTCTTCGTGCCAAACGGGAGGTTTCTACCAATGTAAACGTTTCTATACTCGGTCAGGTTCACTACTCCGAGTACTCATGAATTACCCCATCCTCCATTAATAAGTATCTTTCTTGATACAGGTATTGATAAAGTTCCTCTGAATCGCTCTCTAACCTATAGTTAGTACCTTACCTGTGTCTGGATGTGAGGCCCTGCCTGGCTGAACACGGGGCCTGACTGCAGGACACTTGCTGGTGATTTATGGCAGCAGCCAGTTCACCATTGGGTTTCAGGAGGATGCTGCTCCAAGCTGAGAGGTGATGCTATTAGGGGGGGGGTCCTCATCAGAACCAGTCCAGTTGAACAAGTCATGCCATTCCTGAGCAGGGACATCTTGAGGAAGTGGATGGTTATTTGTGCCCTCTGACAATTTGTTGACCACTGCCCAGACCATGTCCAACAACTCCTTGTCATCCATCTCCTCCAAAGTAAGGTCACTTTCTGCCCTCAGGTCCATACAATTCTGGTGTGTAGCCATCCATTTCATTGTTGTTCTTCTGTGACATTGATGAAAAAGTGGGTTTGAGACACTGCAACAAGCTTACATGCTGATAAATACAAATGAATGATCCAATATTATCATGTATTATGAAATAAAACTAAACAAGTGTAACCCTTCTGAGAGGAAAAGAGAATAGTACTGAAAAATAGTAACTAGGTTCAATAACCAGTGAAATCAGAAGTTCTAAGATCGACTATGGAGCCCAGGATTGATCAAACGATGACGCAGGAGTATACGCTTCCCTATTTATTACAGGATGGGAAGGATGAATAAAAACATCAATCACACAAATTATCACAACTCTTACCCGGGTAAGTATAGAAAATAAAAAATAAAATAAAGTTTTGCAGCTGCATTTTTTCTAAAGTTCAGTTCACCTGTTTTCAGTCACTGTTCAGTCAACACCGTGAAGGTGGAAAATCAGTCCCACCGCACTGTTGCGTGGATGGTGTGTGTGTGTGTGTGTATGTAAAGTGTAAAAGGATTCAGGTTCCACGGCGTAGTATCTCTAAGTATCCTCCGGGGTCTGGCTCGCCATCAAACTTTGACTGGCTCCAACATCCAGGTAGGTCAAACTCTCAATGGGTCCATCAAAAAACCTGACCTACGATAAGTTGGATCAGAGCAATCATCTTAATTTTCTCAAATCTCAAAAAATGAACTAGAAAATCTCTCCTGCCGAGACATTTTGAATGGGTGCCTTGTGCTCGTCGATGCCGGCGTTGCTTCGAACACAGAGACATTTCCTTTAAGACCAAGGACAGAGAGACATATATTATCCAGGTTTACATGACATCCGATTTCAGAGAGACATTACGTTTAAGAGAGAGATGGTGAGAGCGAAAGACATTACCAAAAGCTGCTTGATTTTATAAACATACATGATC
Organism: Paralichthys olivaceus; assembly: GCF_024713975.1. Lineage (NCBI taxonomy): Eukaryota > Metazoa > Chordata > Actinopteri > Pleuronectiformes > Paralichthyidae > Paralichthys > Paralichthys olivaceus. The sequence goes on from NC_091106.1 coordinate 419,149, forward strand.
CAGGTCAGTGAGAGACCTGACCAATTTCAGAGAGTTAGAGAGAAACCATGATGTAAGGTCTTATCACCATCCATGGCATTTAATTTTTAAAATTCCCCCTCCTTCAGGCTTCTTCGGAACATCCTGAAACTATTTGGGGGTTTTATTTTGAAAGTCCAGTGTCTTTCAGGCTTCCTGGAAACATTCTGTAAGTATTTGGGGGTTTTATTTTGAAAATCCAGCATCTTTCAGGCTTCCTGGGAACATTCTGTATCTATTTGGGAGTTTTATTTTGAAAGTCCACTCTTTTTCCGGCTCCCTGGGAACATCCTGTAACCATCTGGGGGTTTTATTTTGAATATCCAGTGTCTTTCAGGCTTCCTTGAAACATTCTGTAACTATTTGGGCGTTTTATTTTGAAGGTACAGCATCTTTTAGGCTTCCTGGGAATATTTTGTAACAATTTGGGGGTTTTATTTAGAAAATCCAGCATCTCTCAGGCGTCCTGGGAACATTCTGTTACTATTTGGGGTTTTTATTTTGAAAATCCACTCTTTTTCCGGCTCCCTGGGAACATTCTGCAACTATTTGGGCATTTTATTTTGAAAGTCCAGCTTCTTTTAGGCTTCTTAGAAACATTCCTTAACAATATCTGGATTTTATTTTGAAATTCTACCTTTTTTTACTCTTCCTAGGAACATCCTGTAACTATTTGGGAGTTTTATTTTGAAAATCCACTATTTTTCCAGCTCCCTGGGAACATCCTGTAACCATCTAGGTGTTTTATTTTGAAAAAACCAGGCTCTGTACAGCTTTCCTGGTAGCATTCTATTACTATGGGGGGGCTTATTTCAAAATAAAGGCTCTGTACAGACTTCCTGATAACATTCTATTACAATGGGGGGGGCTTATTTTCAAAATAAAGGCCCATTACATGTTTTCTGGTAATATCCAGTTACTATGGGGGGGGATGGGGGGGCTTATTTATACACTCAAACATAGGCTCTGTACATGTTTCCTTGTAATATGGGGGGGGGGCTTATTTTCTATTGGGGGGGTGGGGGGGCTTATTTATACGCGGAAACATAGGCTCTGTACATGTTTCCTTGTAATATGGGGGGGTGGGGGGGCTTATTTTCAAAATAAAGGCTTTGTACAGACTTCCTGGTAACATCCAGTTACTATTGGGGGGGCTTATTTTCAAAATAAAGGGTTTGTACAGACTTCCTGGTAACATTCTATTACAATGGGGGGGGCTTATTTTCAAAATAAAGGCCCATTACATGTTCCTGGTAATATCCAGTTACTATGGGGGGGGATGGGGGGGCTTATTTATACACTCAAACATAGGCTCTGTACATGTTTCCTTGTAATATGGGGGGGGGGCTTATTTTCTATTGGGGGGGTGGGGGGGCTTATTTATACGCTCAAACATAGGCTCTGTACATGTTTCCTTGTAATATGGGGGGATGGGGGGGCTTATTTTCAAAATAAAGGCTTTGTACAGTCTTCCTTGTGACATTCTATTACAATGGGGGAGGGTTGTTTATTTTTATATTCAAAATAAAGGCTCTGTATAGACTTCCTAGTAACATTCTTTTATAATGGGGGGGGGGGTTATTTTCAAAATAAAGGCCCATTACATGTTCCTGGTAATATCCAGTTACTATGGGGGGGTGGGGGGGCTTATTTTTACTTTTACTTATATGCTCCAAAAATTAGCAAAAACCACCACCCTCACCCGGATTTGAACCCAGACTCACGTCACATGATCCGAGTGCCTTAACCACTGGGCCAAAGCGGATGGTGGCAAAAACTTTGAATCTAGTAAATTTATAGAGGAGACTTGACCTCTGACAGTCTATGGGGTTGCTATGGTTACTCACTGATTAGATGAGGAACACCTGCTGCGCGCACACTTTGGAGCCAAAAACTGGTTTCAGACCAACCCTCAAACAAAAGCTTCTAACTCAAAATCTATAAGTCGTATCTGAGAAATGAACACATTGTGAGAATCACAAGACTTTGGCCGACGTCCACATATGTTTATATTTCATAAGAGTTAAGAAATGAGACCGTAAGAGCGATTTAGAAATTTAGTTTTCTCATCAGGAATCTTTTTTGGCCCTTGCCATTGAAGTCCATTCAAAAGTTAGAGTGTGCTGCTCTAGCGCCACTCTTCAAACAAATGCTTGTAACTCAAAAACTATAGGTCCTATCTAAGAAATGAAAACATTTTGAGAATCCCAAGACTTCCACGAACGTACAGATATGTTTTGGCGAGAAAGGGTTCAGAAATGAGACCGTGGGAGCGAGTTTTATTTTGAAAATCCAGTGTCTTTCAGGCTTCCTGGAAACATTCTGTAACTATTTGGGGGTTTTATTTTGAAAGTCCACTCTTTTTCCGTCTCCCTGGGAACATCCTGTAGCCATCTTGGGGTTGTATTTTGAAAAACCAGGCTCATTACATGTTTCCTAGTAACATTCTATTACTATTGGGGGGCTTATTTTCAAAATAAAGGCTTTTTACAGACTTCCTGGTAACATCCAGTTACTATTGGGGGGGCTTATTTTCAAAATAAAGGCTCTGTACAGACTTCCTGGTAATATCCAGTTACTATTGGGGGGGCTTATTTTCAAAATAAAGGCTCTGTACAGACTTCCTGGTAATATCCAGTTACTATTGGGGGAGCTTATTTTCAAAATAAAGGCTCATTACATGTTTGTTGGTAACATTCTATTATAATAGGGGGGGAGCTTTTGTTCAAAATAAAGACTCTGTATAGACTTCCTGATAACATTCTATTACAATGGGGGGGGGGCTATTTTCAAAATAAAGGCTCATTACATGTTTTCTGGTAATATCCAGTTACTATGGGGGGGCTTATTTATACGCTTAAACATAGGCTCTGTACCATAGACTGTATATAAAGATGGACGTAGTGTCCGTGACGTCACCCGTTGGTTTCTGAAGAGTGAAAATGAGGCTCGTAGTGGGCGTTTCACCCGGCGCCATCTTGCCGGGGCCTGACTCCTCCTAGTTCCGGGCTAACCCATATATGGGCAAAAAGGAGGCGCGCGTGTGGACGCTAGGCGGGCCGAGTGAAGACTGACAACTGAGCCACGCCCACAGAGCTCATCGTTTCCTGGTTAGCTCAGGCTAAGGAGCTAGGCTAAATGCTACCCGCGACTGCTAACCGGCTAGCGCTGCGGTGTTGTTGCTCCGGGATGGTCGCGGTTGTAACATCGAACCGAACAGAGGTGAGTTACACTGAAACTTTACAACAACAAAACCTATTGATTTATTTATTATTATAATCATACTACATATACTTACATATACTTACATTCCTCAAGTGGTTTTTGATGTTATTGTGGTAATTCACCGTTTATTTAACACATCTAATGAAGTTTGAAGCAAGTTAACTAGCTTTAGTAAAGAGTTGTGTTTTGTCATTTGATTGTAATTTTAATAAGTTAATATTAATAAGCTGCATGTGATACAGACTTGTATAACCACCATTACTATTACAACCTCTTTTTTAGCCTGTTATGGAATTCACAGTGAATTAGACTCAGTGCAGATGTGTAATTATATGACAGTTTAGATGTGATTATAATCTCCACACACCACTGTTGTAAACAGTGCTCATATTTATTATATATGTATCTGTTTTAACACTGAGAGAAGTTGAGGGACTTGAAGTGGACTGTTATCAACAGCACTGTGAGAGATTATCACCCTTGAATATTACAGATGTGGTAGAAAGACATTTTATATATTTATACAATGTTTATTTCTTTTAGTACATCAGTTTGGCTGAAATCTGTGGTGCTTCCACCTGCTGAACACAGAATAAACTGTAGGTACCCGTCTTGGCTGCTTAACACAGCTGATATTACATGTGTCAAAATTATTGTAATTATTGTATTGTACAGTATCTGTAAATAATCATGTTTCTCCTCTGTTCCTTAATATCTACAGATGTGACAATGATTTTAGCATAAAACATCCTTTAACATGACTTTTTTCATTTCATGAAGCACTGCAACACCTGATGTCCTCAGAATCCACTGTGGCAGCAGCAACATGGTGGAGATCGGCAGCTTCAGGCTGGTCAACATGTTAATAATATTGAGTCAATTTCTATATCCATTATGGTTGGTAAAATTAACACTATCACAACAATGTTCATCTTTTACTTTCTGATTTGATAAACCTTAGATAAAAAGTGTTGTCTTTTCTTTTTTGCCATAAGAGACAGAACACGGTCAGCACAGCTGTGTCCCTCAGGTTCGTCCGTCCCTAATAAAATGACAGGAAACATAAAAGTATGGCATTATTGCCGAGATACGTGTTACTTTCAAACAAAGTCTATGTCCTTATATTCTGTGGATATTCAAGTATGTATCTGAATATGGTTTGGGATTAAACAGTGCACTCCAATGAATGTGCAGTATGGAGTTCTTTCACATTAAAAGTATTGCATATATAATGTAATGCATCATGTGCAATCATTTGCTTTAATTGTTAGTAAGTTATGAAAACAGGTCTATACCTGGTAGGTAAACTGTTCATTCATAAATAAAGTCCAGCTCAACAAGTTTTACACTGCAGCAGCTGCACTAACGTTATTTCTGAACCAATAATCTAATAAAACATTAATACTGAAGTTACTCACAGTAACGTAGTCAAGCTAAATAGGTTGGCGAGCTGAACAACTTTACATAACGTTAAATATCTAACTTGGTGGAGCTCATTCACTAAACACACAGTCGCCTTCAGTTTAAAAGATGTATCACCATGAACTCTAACGCTCCTCTCTCCGCTGTGTGGACGCTTCATGTCGGGTTAATAACCCCCGTCCCTCCTGTTAGCATCGCCGTTACTGCTGCTATCTTGCCTGGAGGTTAGCAGAGCTAAGCTAACCAGCCAGGTAACAATGATACCTGCTCATCACTACTGACACGTAAATCAAAGACAGTACTTTACTCACCACAGACACTGCAGCACAGACGTCTTCCACTTCTCCGTCAGGACAATCAGCCGAACAACAAACGATGATGTTCATCCGACATGAGAGTGAAAACTCCTCCACAGACTCCGCTCGTGCTCGGTGACAGTGATTAGCCTGTTAGCTCAGGTGAAGCCGAGCAGACCACAGGCTAACAGCCAGAGTGACGAGCTAACGGTGACGTCACGTGTCAATCAAGTGATAATTATTCATAATTTCAAACCTCTATATTATCTAAACGAGCGAGTTAGAAAAAAATTCACCCCCCCCAGAGTTGTCATGGAGGAAGAACTTACTGATTGAGACTAAACTCGTTTTTTGAACCAGGCTGTAAACACGTTTAATTCTGCTCTAAAGTCGGGCTTTTTAACATGGGAGTCAATGGGAATTGACTCCCTCTTGGAGCCAGCCTCAAGTGGCCACCCAGTGAACTGCAGTTATTTGCACTTCCGTATTGGCCTCAGCGCTCAGCACGGGATGTTGCCGCTTGCTCTGTACATGTTTCCTTGTAATATGGTGGGGTGGGGGGGCTTATTTTCAAAATAAAGGCTTTGTACAGTCTTCCTTGTGACATTCTATTACAATGGGGGAGGGTTGTTTATTTTTATATTCAAAATATAGGCTCTGTATAGACTTCCTAGTAACATTCTATTATAATGGGGGGGGCTTATTTTCAAAATAAAGGCTTTGTACAGACTTCCTGATAACATTCTATTACAATGGGGGAGGGTTGTTTATTTTTATATTCAAAATAAAGGCTCTGTATAGACTTCCTAGTAACATTCTGTTATAATGGGGGGGGGGGGCTTATTTTCAAAATAAAGGCCCATTACATGTTCCTGGTAACATCCAGTTACTATGGGGGGGGTGTGGGGGCTTATTTTTACTTTTATTTATATGCTCCAAAATTTAGCAAAAACCACCACCCTCACCCGGATTCGAACCCAGACTCACGTCACATGATCCAAGTGCCTTAACCACTGGGCCAAAGCGGATGGTGGCAAAAACTTTGAATCTAGTAAATTTATAGAGGAGACTTGACCTCTGACAGTCTATGGGGTTGCTATGGTTACTCACTGATTAGATGAGGAACACCTGCTGCGCGCACACTTTGGAAACAAAAACTGGTTTCAGACCAACCCTCAAACAAAAGCTCCTAACTCAAAATCTATAAGTCGTATCTGAGAAATGAACACATTGTGAGAATCACAAGACTTTGGCCGACGTCCACATATGTTTTTATTTCATAAGAGTTAAGAAATGAGACCGTAAGAGCGATTTAGAAATTTAGTTTTCTCATCAGGAATCTTTTTTGGTGATCTCCATTGAAGTCAATGAAAACGTTAGAGGGCGCTGCTCTAGCGCCACTCTTCAAACAAATGCTTGTAACTCAAAAACTATAGGTCCTATCTAAGAAATGAAAACATTGTGAGAATCCCAAGACTTCCACGAACGTACAGATATGTTTTGGCGAGAAAGGGTTCAGAAATGAGACCGTGGGAGCGAGTTAGAAATTTTTCTTCGTATTTCTCCTTTTCGGACTTTTTTCCAAAAATTAACATGGGAGTCAATGGAGAGGTGAGACCGGAAAAGATTTCTCGGTAAATTGACTCAGCCTAAACTACTGGACCGAGAGATGTCAGAGTGGCATGTGTGCGTAGGAAACAAACTCTACTTTCACCAGATGTAAAAATCATGTCTGTCGGACTCCGTTTGTGGCTAGGAGAAGTGTTTAAAGACAAAAAAAGTGGCTGAAAAACGCCCGTTTTGGCCGATTCTCTCTTTAGGGCGAGAGACCTTGAGTCCCATTCGTCGATTTCGGCCACGTTTTCGCGATTTTTGAGCGAATTATTGGACGAAATTCTTAGAAAAGTCATAGCACACGATTCGACGTATTTCCGCATGTATTTTTATAGGTCTCGAGTATGTGCGACGAAATCTGTGGGAGGAGTAGCGGGACGAAAATTTACGGAAGAAGAACTAAGAAAAACTAGAAAATCTCTCCTGCCGAGACATTTTGAATGGGTGCCTTGTGCTCGTCGATGCCGGCGTTGCTTCGAACACAGAGACATTTCCTTTAAGACGACGGACAGAGAGACATATATTATCCAGGTTTACATGACATCCGATTTCAGAGAGATATTACGTTTAAGAGAGAGAGAGAGACGGTGACAGCCAAAGACATTACCAAAAGCTGCTTGATTTTGTAAACATACATGATCCAGGTCAGTGAGAGACCAATTTCAGAGAGACAGAGAGAAACCATGTTATAAGGTCTAATCACCATCCATGGGATTTCATTTTAAAAATTCAGCCTCCTTCAGGCTTCCTGGGAACATCCTGTAACTATTTGGGGGTTTTATTTTGAAAATCCAGTGTCTTTCAGGCTTCCTGGAAACATTCTGTAACTATTTGGGGGTTTTATTTTGAAGGTCCAGCGTTTTTTAGACTTCCTAGGGACATCCTGTAACTATGTGGGGGTTTTATTTTGAAAATCCAGTGTCTTTTAGGCTTCCTCGGAATATTCTGTAACTATTTGGGCGTTTTATTTTGAAGGTACAGCATCTTTTAGACTTCCTGGGAATATTTTGTAACTATTTGGGGTTTTTATTTTGAAAATCCAGCATCTCACAGGCGTCCTGGGAACATTCTGTTACTATTTGGGGGTTTTATTTTGAAAATCCACTCTTTTTCCGGCTCCCTGGGAGCATTCTATAACTATTTGGGCATTTTATTTTGAAAGTCCAGCTTTTTTTTAGGCGTCTTAGAAGCATTCCTTAACAATCTGGGGATTTTATTTTGAAATTCTAGCTTTTTTTACTCTTCCTAGGAACATCCTGTAACTATTTGGGAGTTTTATTTTGAAAATCTACTATTTTTCCAGCTCCCTGGGAACATCCTGTAACCATCTGGGGGTTTTATTTTGAAAAACCAGGCTCTGTACAGCTCTCCTGGTAGCATTCTATGACTATGGGGGGGCTTATTTCATAATAAAGGCTCTGTACAGACTTCCTGGTAACATTCTATTACATTGGGGGGGGGGCTATTTTCAAAATAAAGGCTCATTACATGTTTCCTGGTAATATCCAGTTACTATGGGGGGGATGGGGGGGCTTATTTATACACTCAAACATAGGCTCTGTACATGTTTCCTTGTAATATGGGGGGTGGGGGGGCTTATTTTCAAAATAAAGGCTTTGTACAGACTTCCTGATAACATTCTATTACAATGGGGGAGGGTTGTTTATTTTTATATTCAAAATAAAGGCTCATTACATGTTTGCTGGTAACATTCTATTATAATGGGGGGGGGGGGGTATTTTCAAAATAAAGGCCCATTACATGTTCCTGGTAATATCCAGTTACTATGGGGGGGGTGGGGGGGCTTATTTTTACTTTTATTCATATGCTCCAAAAATTAGCAAAAACCACCAGCCTCACCCGGATTCGAACCCAGACTCACGTCACATGATCCGAGTGCCTTAACCACTGGGCCAAAGCGGATGGTGGCAAAAACTTTGAATCTAGTAAATTTATAGAGGAGACTTGACCTCTGACAGTCTATGGGGTTGCTATGGTTACTCACTGATTAGATGAGGAACACCTGCTGCGCGCACACTTTGGAGCCAAAAACTGGTTTCAGACCAACCCTCAAACAAAAGCTTCTAACTCAAAATCTATAAGTCGTATCTGAGAAATGAACACATTGTGAGAATCACAAGACTTTGGCCGACGTCCACATATGTTTTTATTTCATAAGAGTTAAGAAATGAGACCGTAAGAGCGATTTAGAAATTTAGTTTTCTCATCAGGAATCTTTTTTGGTGATCTCCATTGAAGTCCATTCAAAAGTTAGAGGGTGCTGCTCTAGCACCACTCTCCAAACAAATGCTTGTAACTCAAAAACTATAGGTCCTATCTAAGAAATGAAAACATTTTGAGAATCCCAAGACTTCCACGAACGTACAGATATGTTTTGGTGGGAGAGAGTTCAGAAATGAGGCCGTGGGAGCGAGTTAGAAATTTTTTTCTGTATTTCTCCTTTCTGACTTTTTTTCCCAAAATTAACATGGGAGTCAATGGAGAGATGAGACCGGAAAAGATTTCTCGGTAAATTGACTCAGCCTAAACTACTGGACCGAGAGATGTCAGAGTGGCATGTGTGCGTAGGAAACAAACTCTACTTTCACCAGATGTAAAAATCATGTCTGTCGGACTCCGTTTGTGGCTAGGAGAAGTGTTTAAACAGAGAAAAAGTGGCTGAAAAACGCCCGTTTTGGCCAATTCTCTCTTTAGGGCGAGAGACCTTGAGTCCCATTCGTCGATTTCGGCCACGTTTTCGCGATTTTTGAGCGAATTATTGGACGAAATTCTTAGAAAAGTCATAGCACACGATTCGACGTAATTCCGCATGTTTTTTTATAGGTCTCGAGTATGTGCGATGAAATCTGTGGGAGGAGTAGCAGGACAAAAAAACGGCGGAAGAAGAACGAAGAATAACTAGAAAATCTCTCCTGCCGAGACATTTTGAATGGGTGCCTTGTGCTCGTCCATGCCGGCGTTGCTTCGAACACAGAGACGCATATTATCCAGGTTTACGTGAAATCCAATTTCAGAGAGACATTACGTTTTGGTGGGAAAGAGAGAGAGAGAGAGATGGTGAGAGCGAAAGACATTTCCAAAAGCTGCTTGATTTTATGAACATGCATGATCCAGGTCGGTGAGACACTTGACCAATTTCGGAGAGACAGAGAGAAACCATGTTTTAAGGTCTTATCACCATCCTTGGCATTTAAATTTTAAAATTCAGCCTCCTTCAGTCTTCCTGTGAACATCCTGTAACTATTTGGGGGTATTATTTTGAAAATCTAGCATCTTTCAGGCTTCGTGGGAACATTTTGTAAATAATTGGGGTTTTTATTTTGAAAATCCAGACTCCTTCGGGCTTCCTGGTAAGGTCTTGTCATCATCCAGGACTTTTATTTTGAAATACCAGCATCTTTTAGGCTTCCTGGAAACATTCAGTAACTATTTGGGCGTTTTATTTTGAAAATCCAGCATCTTTCAGGCTTCCTGGAAACATTCTGTAACTATTTGGGCATTTTATTTTGAAAATCAAGCATCTCTTAGGCTTTCTGGGAACATTCTGTAATTATTTGGGGGTTTTATTTTGAAGGTACAGCATCTTTTAGACTTCCTGGGAATATTTTGTAACTATTTGGGGTTTATATTGTGAAAATCCAGCATCTCACAGGCGTCCTGGGAACATTCTGTTACTATTCGGGGGTTTTATTTTGAAAATCCACTCTTTTTCCGGCTCCCTGGGAGCATTCTATAACTATTTGGGCATTTTATTTTGAAAGTCCAGCTTTTTTTAGGCGTCTTAGAAGCATTCCTTAACAATCTGGGGATTTTATTTTGAAATTCTAGCTTTTTTTACTCTTCCTAGGAACATCCTGTAACTATTTGGGAGTTTTATTTTGAAAATCTACTATTTTTCCAGCTCCCTGGGAACATCCTGTAACCATCTGGGGGTTTTATTTTGAAAAACCAGGCTCTGTACAGCTTTCCTGGTAGCATTCTATTACTATGGGGGGGCTTATTTCAAAATAAAGGCTATGTACAGACTTCCTGGTAACATTCTATTACAATGGGGGGGGGGCTATTTTCAAAATAAAGGCTCATTACATGTTTCCTGGTAATATCCAGTTACTATGGGGGGGGTTTGGGGGCTTATTTATACACTCAAACATAGGCTCTGTACATGTTTCCTTGTAATATGGGGGGGTGGGGGGGCTTATTTTCAAAATAAAGGCTTTGTACAGTCTTCCTTGTGACATTCTATTACAATGGGGGAGGGTTGTTTATTTTTATATTCAAAATAAAGGCTCTGTATAGACTTCCTAGTAACATTCTATTATAATGGGGGGGGGGGCTTATTTTCAAAATAAAGGCCCATTACATGTTCCTGGTAATATCCAGTTACTATGGGGGGGGGGTGGGGGGGCTTATTTTTACTTTTATTTATATGCTCCAAAAATTAGCAAAAACCACCACCCTCACCCGGATTCGAACCCAGACTTACGTCACATGATCCGAGTGCCTTAACCACTGGGCCAAAGCGGATGGTGGCAAAAACTTTGAATCTAGTAAATTTATAGAGGAGACTTGACCTCTGACAGTCTATGGGGTTGCTATGGTTACTCACTGATTAGATGAGGAACACCTGCTGCGCGCACACTTTGGAGCCAAAAACTGGTTTCAGACCAACCCTCAAACAAAAGCTTCTAACTCAAAATCTATAAGTCGTATCTGAGAAATGAACACATTGTGAGAATCACAAGACTTTGGCCGACGTCCACATATGTTTATATTTAATAAGAGTTAAGAAATGAGACCGTAAGAGCGATTTAGAAATTTAGTTTTCTCATCAGGAATCTTTTTTGGTGATCTCCATTGAAGTCCATTCAAAAGGTAGAGGGTGCTGCTCTAGCACCACTCTCCAAACAAATGCTTGTAACTCAAAAACTATAGGTCCTATCTAAGAAATGAAAACATTTTGAGAATCCCAAGACTTCCACGAACGTACAGATATGTTTTGGCGGGAGAGAGTTCAGAAATGAGGCCGTGGGAGCGAGTTAGAAATTTTTTTCTGTATTTCTCCTTTCTGACTTTTTTTCCCAAAATTAACATGGGAGTCTATGGAGAGGTGAGACCGGAAAAGATTTCTCGGTAAATTGACTCAGCCTAAACTACTGGACCGAGAGATGTCAGAGTGGCATGTGTGCGTAGGAAACAAACTCTACTTTCACCAGATGTAAAAATCATGTCTGTCGGACTCCGTTTGTGGCTAGGAGAAGTGTTTAAAGACAAAAAAAGTGGCTGAAAAACGCCCGTTTTGGCCGATTCTCTCTTTAGGGCGAGAGACCTTGAGTCCCATTCGTCGATTTCGGCCACGTTTTTGCGATTTTTGAGCAAATTATTGGACGAAATTCTTAGAAAAGTCATAGCACAGGATTCGACGTAATTCCGCATGTTTTTTTATAGGTCTCGAGTATGTGCGATGAAATCTGTGGGAGGAGTAGCGGGACGAAAATTTACGGAAGAAGAACTAAGAAAAATAAACGCAAAATGTTCGAGGAATGATAATATAAGTGCCAATGCATTGCATGGGGCTTCGCCCCATGCAATGCATTGCCAGCTGGGGGCGGAGCCCCCAGCTGGCAAGGCACCCATAATAAACCCGAAAGTTCGAGGAATAATAATATAAGTGCCAATGCATTGCATGGGGCTTTGCCCCATGCAATGCATTGCCAGCTGGGGGCGGAGCCCCCAGCTGGCAAGGCACCCATAACTAGAAAATCTCTCCTGCCGAGACATTTTGAATGGGTGCCTTGTGCTCGTCGCCGATGCTCGCGTACAGAGAGACATTTCCTTTAAGACGAAGGACAGAGACCCTGAGAGTTGACCAATTTCAGAGAGAGAGAGAGAGAGAGAGAGAGACTGTAATAGTTTGAGAGGAAGGAGAGAGACCCTGGGAGAGAGAGTGAGACAGTGAGAGAGAAAGACATGTATAAAAGCTGCATTTTGATCACATGATCCAGAGTGGTGACTGAGAGAATTGACCAATTTCAGAGACAGAGAGAAACCATGTTATAAGGTCTAATCACCATCCATGGGATTTCATTTTAAATATTCAGCCTCCTTCAGGCTTCCTGGGAACATCCTGTAACTATTTGGGGGTTTTATTTTGAAAATCCAGCGTCTTTCAGGATTCCTGGGAACATTCTGTAACTATTTGGGAGTTTTATTTTGAAAGTCCACTCTTTTTCCGGCTCCCTGGGAACATCCTGTAACTATTTGGGCATTTTATTTTGAAAGTCCAGCTTTTTTTAGGCTTCTTAGAAACATTCCTTAACAATCTGGGGATTTTATTTTGAAATTCTAGCTATTTTTTTACTCTTCCTAGCAACATCCTGTAACTATTTGGGAGATTTATTTTGAAAATCCACTATTTTTCCAGGTCCTTGGGAACATCCTGTAACCATCTGGGGGTTTTATTTTGAAAGTCCAGCTTTTTTTAGGCTTCTTAGAAACATTCCTTAACAATCTGGGGATTTTATTTTGAAATTCTAGCTTTTTTTACTCTTCCTAGGAACATCCTGTAACTATTTGGGAGTTTTATTTTGAAAATCCACTCTTTTTCTGTCTCCCTGGGAATTTCCTGTAACCATCTGGGGGGTTTATTTTGAAAAACCAGGCTCTGTACAGCTTTCCTGGTAGCATTCTATTACAATGGGGGGGCTTATTTCAAAATAAAGGCTCTGTACAGACTTCCTTGTGACATTCTATTACAATGGGGGAGGGTTGTTTATTTTTATATTCAAAATAAAGGCTCATTACATGTTTGCTGGTAACATTCTATTATAATGGGGGGGGGGGCTTATTTTCAAAATAAAGGCCCATTACATGTTCCTGGTAATATCTAGTTACTATGGGGGGGGTGGGGGGGCTTATTTTTACTTTTATTTATATGCTCCAAAATTTAGCAAAAACCACCACCCTCACCCGGATTCGAACCCAGACTTACGTCACATGATCCGAGTGCCTTAACCACTGGGCCAAAGCGGATGGTGGCAAAAACTTTGAATCTAGTAAATTTATAGAGGAGACTTGACCTCTGACAGTCTATGGGGTTGCTATGGTTACTCACTGATTAGATGAGGAACACCTGCTGCGCGCACACTTTGGAGCCAAAAACTGGTTTCAGACCAACCCTCAAACAAAAGCTTCTAACTCAAAATCTATAAGTTGTATCTGAGAAATGAACACATTGTGAGAATCACAAGACTTTGGCCGACGTCCACATATGTTTATATTTAATAAGAGTTAAGAAATGAGACCGTAAGAGCGATTTAGAAATTTAGTTTTCTCATCAGGAATCTTTTTTGGCCCTTGCCATTGAAGTCCATTCAAAAGTTAGAGGGCGCTGCTCTAGCGCCACTCTTCAAACAAATGCTTGTAACTCAAAAACTATAGGTCCTATCTAAAAAATGAAAACATTGTGAGAATCCCAAGACTTCCACGAACGCACAGATATGTTTTGGCGGGAGAAAGTTCAGAAATGAGACTGTGGGAGCGAGTTAGAAATTTTTCTTCGTATTTCTCCTTTTCGGACTTTTTTCCAAAAATTAACATGGGAGTCAATGGAGAGGTGAGACCGGAAAAGATTTCTCGGTAAATTGACTCAGCCTAAACTACTGGACCGAGAGATGTCAGAGTGGCATGTGTGCGTAGGAAACAAACTCTACTTTCACCAGATGTAAAAATCATGTCTGTCGGACTCCGTTTGTGACTAGGAGAAGTGTTTAAAGACAAAAAAAGTGGCTCAAAAACGCCCATTTTTGCCGATTCTCTCTTTAGGGCGAGAGACCTTGAGTCCCATTCGTCGGTTTTGGCCGCGTTTCCGCGATTTTTGAGCGAATTATTGGACGAAATTCTTAGAAAAGTCATAGCACACCATTCGACGTAATTCCGCATGTTTTTTTATAGGTCTCGAGTATGTGCGATGAAATCTGTGGGAGGAGTAGCGGGACGAAAATTTACGGAAGAAGAACTAAGAAAAACTAGAAAATCTCTCCTGCCGAGACATTTTGAATGGGTGCCTTGTGCTCGTCGATGCCGGCGTTGCTTCGAACACAGAGACGCATATTATCCAGGTTTACATGAGAGACGGTGAGAGCGAAAGACATTTCCAAATGTTGCTTGGTTTTATAATCATGCATGAATCCAGGTCGGTGACAGAGAGACTGTACCAATTTCAGAGACAGAGAGAAACCATGTTATAAGGTCTTATCACCATCCATGGCATTTAATCTTAAAAATTCAGCCACTTTCAGGCTTCCTGGGAACATTCTGTAACTATTTGTGGATTTTATTTTGAAAATCCAGACTCCTTCAAGCATCCTGACAACATCCCGCAACTATCTGGGGTTTTTATTTTGAAAATCCAGCATCTCTTAGGCTTCCTGGAAACATTCTGTAACTATTTGGGGGTTTTATTTTGAAAGTCCAGTGTCTTCCAGGCTTCCTGGAAACATTCTGTAACCATCTGGGGTTTTTATTTTGAAAATCCAGTGTCTTTCAGGCTTCCTGGGAACATTCTGTATCTATTTGGGAGTTTTATTTTGAAAGTCCACTCTTTTTCCGGCTCCCTGGGAGCATCCTGTAACCATCTGGGGGTTTTATTTTGAAAATCCAGTGTCTTTCAGGCTTCCTGGAAACATTCTGTAACTATTTGGGAGTTTTATTTTGAAAGTCCACTCTTTTTCCGGCTCCCTCGGAACATCCTGTAACTATTTGGGAGTTTTATTTTGAAAGTCCACTCTTTTTCCGGCTCCCTGGGACCATCCTGTAACCATCAAGGGGTTTTATTTTGAAAGTCCAGCTTTTTTTAGGCTTCTTAGAAACATTCCTTAACAATCTGGGGATTTTATTTGGAAATTCTAGCTTTTTTTACTCTTCCTAGGAACATCCTGTAACTATTTGAGAGTTTTATTTTGAAAATCCACTATTTTTCCAGCTCCCTGGGAACATCCTGTAACCATCTGGGGGTTTTATTTTGAAAAACCAGGCTCATTACATGTTTCCTAGTAACATTCTATTACTATGGGGGGGCTTATTTTCAAAATAAAGGCTCATTACATGTTTTCTGGTAATATCCAGTTACTATGGGGGGGGGGGATGGGGGGGCTTATTTATACACTCAAACATAGGCTCTGTACATGTTTCCTTGTAATATGGGGGGTGGGGGGGCTTATTTTCAAAATAAAGGCTTTGTACAGACTTCCTGATAACATTCTATTACAATGGGTGGGGCTATTTTCAAAATAAAGGCTCATTACATGTTTCCTGGTAATATCCAGTTACTATGGGGGGGATGGGGGGGCTTATTTATACACTCAAACATAGGCTCTGTACATGTTTCCTTGTAATATTTTATAGCTAAAGATACAAGTAAGTAGTAGAGCAATAGTAGAGCCAAGTAGAGCATTGTTAGGTTTGCAACCAAAACATCTGCTCTGCCATTTTCACTAAAAATTGGACCAAATTAATACTTGATTGTCATATTACTGCTTTTATTTGTTCAAGTTTGTATTTACTTTGCTTTATTTTCAGTCAAAGCACTTCCGTTTTTTAAAGTGCTATATGAATAAAGTGTATTACTAGTAGTAGTAGTAGTAATAGTATCAATATTATTATTATTATTATTATAGTATTCAAGTGAGTTTACTATAAGTGAGTGACTACAACAAGTTTCTGGAATCAGTGTGGGCGCCCATCTGCCTTGACTAGAGGAGAATAATGGAGGAGAGGAGAGATGAGTGGATAAGAGGGGAGAGAAGAGAGAGAGAGAGACAGAGAGAGACTGTTGTTGTCATAAAAATATAAATATAATGAATAGTGATACATTGAGATGCAATTATATTATTAATTATAACAGTTTATCATCATCATCATAATCATAATATGGTGGTAGTATTAGTAGTGAAATTTGGAGAGAGAGGGAGAGAGATAGAGATATGGAAGCACAAACAATGGACTTTAGTTACATGAAGTAATATGATAAAAAATATGGGGCCACAGGCACAGTTCAGTGCATGTTGGGAGTTGTAGAAGAAAATTGTTGTTGTTTTCTCTATTTCTTTTGATATTTTTATGCACCTTTCAAGTTCCTGCTTTTCTTCATGACATCGATCTTTGTGTTTACTGTATCTACTTTCCCAGGAGGATGGCTTTTGAGACAGCTTTCCTGATTACATGTTGTTATGGCCTGGCTGGCTGAGACCATAACAATAATAATAATAAATGTATTTATACATAAAATGCAGCTAAAATGTATTATCATAGCAACAGGTCTTGAGTTGTTTCTTAAAACTATCAACAGAAGAAGCATGTCTGATGTGTGGTGGGAGTTTGTTCCAAACCTTTGGATAGCATAGCATAGGAAAGCATAGCAAGAGAAAGCTGCTTCCCCAAACCTTTTATTGTTTGTTTTGGGGACATTGAGCAAGCCCGCTGTAGACGACCTGAGGGAATGATTCGTAACATATTCCGATAAACAGTCAGAGATGTATAACGGTGCTGTACCATTAAGAGAATTAAAAACAAGTAAAATAATTTTAAAATCAATCCTCAGTGATGCTAGAAGCCAGTGTAAAGACACTAAAATAAAAGTAATATGGAATCTTTTCCTATTTCTCATTAAATCCATGGCTGCTGGATTTTGCAAAAGCTGTAGGCGATCGATGGATTTTTTCGGTAATCCTGAATATAGTGCATTACAGTAGTCCAGGCGAGAAAGTATAAAAGCATGAATCAACTTTTGGCAGTTTCCAAAGTGAGGAACAGTCTTACTCTTGCAATGTTTCTTAAATGATAAAAGGCAATCTTTGTGACATTGTTTATGTGTGGATTAAAATCTAGTCCTGAATAACACCCAGGTTCTTTATTTTTGATTTGTTTTGCTGCTCCAACTTTGCCGATAATCTTTTGTCCTTGAACATTACAAAATTTTCAGTTTTACTTTCACAGGCAATTTATAACTTGGTTTGGCGCATCAGAGTCATCTGGCACTAAATAAGGGAAGACACATGATGGCTCAGATTTTTCTAACAAAAAGTAATTTTCAAAGAACTAAAACAAAAAAGAAATTCAACTGATAAGGCTGACAGGAACTGAATTCCAGACCAAAACAAGATCAAATTAATGCTACAGAAATCAAAACTCATCTGAATGGCAGGATGAGCATGGCTATTATTATATGAGGCAGTGGCCAGCTACCTCTACTTCACTGATGGCCCCCAGCTCCAGCCAAAGCAGGATCTTGCAACACAAGACACACAAGCAAGTATACCTAGGCAAGATGCTGAACCCCAAATTGCCCTTCATTGAAAAAAAAACTGTATTGCTGGTGAAGCACAATATTCCTTGTGTCACAAAAGCAACAAGTGTCAGAACCTGTCTGACTGTCTAATTCAACCTGGCACAACTTTTCTTCTTTCGCACCTGCGGACACCAGGCCGAACTAGGTGGATGGGCTTTCTGTAAAGACGGCTCCTGTCGCGGTTTCAAAGCTCTTCGTGCTTTCTGGCATTTGCTGGAGGCCCGTCAAATTGCAATCTATAATGAAAGGGGAATCAGAAGTTAGTGTAAAGCCCATTATCAATGCCTAGTATATGCTGGCCCCTCATTTCAGCCAAAAAAGCCTCAAACTGTTTGAAAGTTACACCTTTGCGATCATTAGGCCCCCCCGATCAACATTCTTCCCTCTCATACCCATATGTACTCTGTACGGCTATGAAAATGGAGCCCTTAGAAATGGGCTTAATTGATACCAAAGGTCACAAAGGTCACCTGGGCCCTTCTGCGGTTTTGGTGAAAATCGGTAATGCAGGCTCAAAGAGCCCCTTGTGACCAGTGGGTCAAATTTGGGGCTCCTAGGCCCCTGGGAAGGCCCCGAAAGGGATCGTAATTTTCCCAAAAATCTCCAGAACCAAGAGGCTGCGAGCCCTGTTTAGGCCCCTGACCAGCTAGAGGGCTGAAATCCAAGTGACACCTCATGTAACGTTGATAAGAAATTCCCTCAAGCAGTCCAAGTTACCAGATATAATGAAATTCCCTACTGACAGTCCTAACATATCACATTCACAGTGACATGAGGTAACTCTGACCTTTAACTTCGAAGGGAATAAAATCCTTCATCTTTGAGTTTAAGTTAATGTTTTTACCAAGTTTGACGACATTCCCATGAGCTGATCTTTAGATATCAATTTAAGGAAAAATATTTACATACTTTGTGAGAACACTGTGACATTTGGCTACCAAAATGAAATCTAAATTCATGTGAATGTTTGTGCCAAATATGAAAGAATTCCCTGAAGGCATTTTGGATATATATTGCATATACAAGGCAAGAAGTGTGCTTTGTGAGGTGCTAGTGACCTTGCCATTTGATCTTTGATCCTTCATCAATCACATCCAAAAGATGTCCCTACTTTTGGTGTATGTCTGACAATGATAAAGTTTAATCAGGAAGGAGCTCAACACTCCTAATTGCATTTATCACTGCATAAATATTTTGTGATTTATTGCCCTTTTCGATTAACAATTTGGTCAACCATTTGTTCAGTCCTCCACATACATCTTTGCTCATGCAATTATACATACAAAAATGTAACATTTCCATTACAGTGCTAAAAGTGTTAGAGCTGAGCAGGGATCAGTGAGGATGAGGTCATATTTAAAGAGAGAGAATGGGCTGTAATTGGTGGGTGACTGACGAGCACCCATAAACCTATCGGTAGCTGAGTACATGACTCTCTCCTGCATGAACTAACACAATGCTTCATTAGTCACAATTCAAGTTCAGGATTTCTATGATGACATTCTCACTTTAAACTTAATTTAAAGTATCACAAATTAAAGCTGACCTTGAATTATGATCAGTCAGAATCAAATTGTCATATATCAAAAATCATAAACTGGATTTATTTTCATAATTAATTATGGATACAATTACAAGGTATGTTGCAGAAATCTGGAATGGATATCTATATCATTGAGCATTGTACAAGTTACATTGTACAAGTACATGTTCTACTGAATAAGGGATCAGCCACTTGCTATCTGTAATACAAACAGTCATCATCAGGAACATCAGAGATATCATAGTTAATAATCATCCCAAGGTACTTGTAGTTCTCTAAAATGTCTACCACATGTCCCTTGATGATAGTATTCTAAGAGTTTGAGGACTGATGCCTAAAACTCATGTCCTTGGTTTTTGTCACATTTAGTAGTAAAAATGCACAGTCACACCAATACAGATTCACAATCCACAATGGGACCATGGTTGTTCTCATCTGCATGGAGGAAACTGACTGTCACAGAGTCATCAGCAAATTTGAAAAGTAATCTGTTGTCATGCCAGCTGCGGCAGTCATCAGTATACACATTATAGAGGGGAGGTGAAAGGACACAGGAGGAGACCCTGTGGATGATGACAATGTGTCTTACATGCATTACTTTCTGTGTCAGTTGCAGCTCGAGGCATGTATCCAAAATTATCTTTTCCAGGCACTATACTGATACTGTAGTCACTACAAGTTACGCATGTTCCATTTTGCCTGGGGGACATTTTAAACAAACCAGTCTACAACACAATAAAAATCACATGAAAATCAACCTCCCTCCCCATCTTTTCATATTTTTTTACTCCTCAATTTTTTAATGTGGATTTAGAATTTGATACTGAGCATAGCCGTGAAATTTCCCCCCCAAATAGAAATGGTACAAGTTGTCAAATAAATGTTATCTACATAAATCCCCATATATTTCAAAAACCTTCTCAGAACACAGTTAACATCACAGTATATTGTAAGGTATTGTAATGGAAATTTTTACATTTGTGAATGTTTAATTGCATTAGCAGACATGTATGTGGATGACTGACCAAATGGTTCACCAAATTGTTTATCTGAAAGGGCAACCTTAAGGTTTACGATGGTGGCTTAAGAGACTTGAGTTGTATGGCCTCGAGAAACCAAATCTTTATGGCTTCTCATGGTATCTCTGATTGGGATCAAACAACTGGGATCTCACAGGGGGGGTCATCCACAGAACATGTAAACAAATGGCCAGGATGTCTCCTCCACTGAGTGAAACTACAGGAGGGTAATAAATACCTTTGAATGCTTAGTGGGAGGGGGCTGAGAGTTATAAGAACACAGATTCTCCTATGTTCTTTGCTCATTTGTGCATGTCATTCAGGTGATGTGTACTGATGAGTCCATCTGCAGATGCTGAATTAAACTTTCAGAAAGAAGTGTTTGACTTTGTGCTTGTTTCACAGAAATTGCCACCACATTTGGTGTTGTTGGCAGGATCACTCGTGTGAGAGGACACTCTGGATCTCAAGGCTGAAAGGTAAAACTGCGCAGGGAGTCTGGGACTCTGACCTCAACCTCCCTGACAAAAGAGGGTAGAGACGTGAGGGCCTGATGCCTGAGAACCAAAGAGTGCTCTCACTGCTGTGATCCGGCGGACCAAGTAGCACAGAGACACTGTCTTTCTGGGAAGACAAATTCAGAAGGGAAACGATTCTCTCACAGGGTGAGTGACAGACGTGTCTGCATGGCAAGGTTTGGAACCGATGTAGAATCAAGGAAGCTTCGGGTGATCTTGGAGGTCACGGGTGGTCTTGGAGACCACAGAGTTAATATAGAATAAGCCTGTTGATGATCTTGGAGATCACGTAGTTATTAGAATAAACAGGTTGGTGATCTGAGAGGAGGTCACAGAGTTAAGGAGTATTGATATGTACGTGATATAATAATAGAAATATACGGAGTGTTTGATGATTTTAATACACTTGTTATATTGGGTTCTGACGTCGAGCTCATGATTTAACAAACTATGAAATAATATAGTAAATAGAGTTTTGCACTGGAGATGTGACTGGGACTGAAGGACTGAGACCTGAGCCAGGATAATCTCGACACTGCAATGAATCTGCTTTAATAAGAGAGAAAAAAAAGAGAGAGTGAGAGAAGTTCTCAACCGCCAAAGGTAAGTAAAGGTAAGTAAATTTAAGTAAACTTAAGTATATTAGGGGTATAATTGGCTTTTTGAGGGTATTAAGAAAGACTAAATCCTAAAAACAAATTTTTAACAAAAGGAAATTAAAAAGAAAGAACGGATTAAAATAAATTAGGGAATTTCTAAATGTCTTTTCCCATATCAGCATAACTTTGGTCTTCCAAATTTTGTATTTTGTTGAACAAATTGGGAGTTTAAATTGATAAATAAGAGTTGTGTTAAAACTGCTGAGACAACCTACTAGAGAAATGGGTTTAAACATCGGTAAAGGAAAGAAAGATAAGGATAATGCTAATCCACTTCAGCTTTCTTTTCTTAATGTTCAGTATATGTTAATAAGTGATGGTAAGCGTAGAGTTAGAGAGGAAAGAGTTAGAGAGGAACGAGTTAGTGAGGACAAATTAGAAGGAAAAAAGAAATGTAGGGATATTTGTACTGGAGCGTGTGAATTTTGGTTAACTGAAGTGAATATCAGGGACAGTTTACAAAAGGTAGGGATTGAACTAATCTCCAAGTCTCAGTGTGTCCGACTAGACCCTGATCTGGACTCAGCTCCACCGAGAGGACAACCACAGCCAGCAGCGGTGCAGTGTGATGACCAGCAGGACACTCAGCTGCTACCGGTGCAGAGGGCGCAGGCGGCAGCTCCAGCCGTCCCTAACCTCCATCCAGACCTCGAGCTTGTTGCAGCAGAGGTGGACAGGCCTCCATCATGCACCACTCCATATGTGGCAGCACATACTCCATGGCGCACCGGGAAGGAGGCAATTTATGATTTGAATGCAACCCCGCAAGCACCGATGGTGGAGGTGGCTGCAGGAGATGGAAACACTCAGCTGATCTACAGACCATGGACATTCACCAATATGAAAGAACCTACCACTTCATCTCTCCCACAAGTGTTAAGTGGGGGAGCGGTATGCAGTGCAACTGGAACCAGCACTGAACAGCAAAGACTGCTGATGACTGAGATGGGGACTCAGTATTCGAAAGTGGCAAGATCCGTCTCTGCACAGGAGCGGAGAATGGTGAATCCAGCATGGGGTAATGCTGATTATGCAGAAAAACTCTTGAACAGCAAGAAAAAGAAAAAGGCAACGCAGTTGACAGAGGGACTGCGAATGGCACAGCTGGCAGCATATCAAAACCAAGTCTGCGGGCACAAGAAAGGTCATGGAGGGAGAGGAAGGGGATGTGGAAGAACTGACGCTTGTTTCAAATGTGGCAAAATTGGACATTGGATCAGGGATTGCCCTGAGAACCAATACACATAGTGCGATTGAGTAGCGGTGGAGCTGGGGACAGTGAAGGATTCATCTGGTGCAGACGCGGAGACAGAGAGAAAGTTTCAACCTACTCACCAAATTCGTAAGAGCACTGTAACACGCACACCATATGAATTACTGTTAGAACTGATGCATATATGCAAAAACACACAATCAAAGTAAATGGTAAAGACATCACATTTTTGGTAGATTCAGGTGAAAACAGAATCAGTCTCCAAAAATGAATGTTAGAGATGTTTTAAAACAATTGAAGCAACAGGTACGACAGTGCTAGAGAGATACACTGTACCATTGTTTAAAAAAAAAAAATGAGGTTAAGGAAATTTTAAACATTAATTTTTGTTGTCACCACGCTGGCTGATAGATATTATTGGTAGAGATTTCATGTGTTCATTGAGTAATATGCTAATTTTAACATCACAAGGCGTAGATGTAACTAGAGGATTTGATATATGCATATCAATGGAAGATTCTGAACACTTCCCTCACCTCTGTAAGTAACACTTTCTTGTGAGATGCTGAGGTACTCACCCAGATGTAATTACAGATGTTATCCTAACACAAAGGATGGTAGAGAAGGTTAGAGTAAGTAGTTAAAGAATGTGATAGAGAAAGTTAGATTAAAGATTAACGATAGGTTAGGTTGGTTATACTAGAACAGTAATCACTGTGTTGTCTCAGTAGCTTAGATTGACTCACTGGACAAATTGTTTAAGGTATCAAATTCTGATCTCCATGTTCTATTAAGCAAAGGAGAACAAAAACAATTGGTATTGAAAGTTTTGGAACTTTGGACCAAAAGGGGTTATGGGAAGGGAAAAAACATCTGATCCCAATAATAAAAATAATTTAATCAGAGGTTTAGAGGTAAATCACAAAAGATTTCTGCAGTGATAAATGCAATTAGGACTGTGGAATTTATTATTGTCAGACTGAACACTTTTCAAAAGCTAAGTGACTCAGATACAGTACAGCTGATAAATGCAGATATGAAGCTGTTTGTGGACGACTCAGCATTAAAAGATCCAGCAACTGGTAGAAGCCAAGTGGGTTTTGACGTTACAACTTTGTATGACAAATTTGGCTGAATCACTCATTACATTATTCTGCAGAAGCTGCAGAATTGGTTGCATTGATTGAGAAATGCAAATATGTAAGTGACAGGTGTCAACATATACACTGGTAGCAGGTATGCATTGGGAGTGGTATATGATTTGGCAGATTTTTGGCTAAAGGGAAATTCTCAAACCCATTACCTACCATACATTGGTTGCTGTTCTGATTGATGCTGTGTTGTTATTCAAACTAATTGCGTTCTGCAAATGTGAAGCATTTTTTAAAGACTTTTCAGTTTCACAGGGGAATGTGAGAGCAGAAGCTGCTGCAAAAGCTGCAGCAAAGCACAGTCTGCTTGTCCGAGGCGTTTCTAAATCTGATAGGTCATTAACACCTAATGTATTTGATGGGTCATTAACATTTAAATACAGATTTAAAGGAGCTGCAGATAAGGGCAGCTCAGTTAAAAACAAACAAAAAAACTGTTTGAAGGAAAGTGGATTGTTTGGTGGCTATACATTTTGGTCTGGAACAAATAGGAAATCCTGTTTAGAAAGATATCTGTTTCCTCATAGTTGACACATGGTCAGAACCAAGTGTCAAAGGGGGGATAACAAATGTAGGAAGAGATACAGATATATTGGTTTACAAAAGAATTGTCAAACTCACAAATGACTCACAAATTATTTTTAAATTTTCATTAGAGTTATATAATTGGTACTATAATAATATACAAAGAGGAATCCAGATTATATAAAGTGAACTGTTTGAGGGATTTTATGGAAGAACAAAGTGAGGGAAAGCAATACTGTCTTGATTTTATTGACATGTGTGTTTCTCCACATTTAAACAGGACTCTTCAGCAGTTGCGAAGGCACTGCTCAGGGAAATCTCTAGGACCACACGTCTCACGAAGAGGCGGCACATTGATTAGGGGGTTGGCTAGGGTGACGCTGCTGATAAACGATGACGCCGTCAGACAAAAAGTGACACCTGATGGGACGACTGGGATGCAGTTCGAGGGAAAAGATGTGTTCCCTGTCCTTGCTCACAGTCATCATAGTCCTGCCAACATTGCTATGGCAGGTGAAATCTTGGCAGGAAGAACAACACCAAACTAAACTGAGCATCATAGGCAAAAAAAAAAAATGGAAACTCTTGTTTGAACTGACAAAGCCTGAAGTCAATTCATGGTATGCAGCCATGAAGACAACTGCGAGGAAAGATCATCAATGAGAGACCTAACCTCACTTACTTCCATACAGATTGCACTCACTATTATGAAGATATGAGTGTTCCACATTGAAAGTGTCTCCAAAGGATTTGGGGGACTCTTCCCATGGTGGGGAAATGTGCGAACAACACACACAGAATAGATGGGATTGTACTTAGTGGGGGTTGGGTTTTCATTTTTGTTTCTCCCAATATTCAGGGCCTCAGAAATGTGGCTCTGCGAAATAGGATGGCTTTGGACATTATGCTCACCAGCCAAGGAGGTGTTGGTCACATAATCTGATCTGATTGCTGCACATACACATATACATACATACATCTGACAATTTGATGCATATTGTTTTTCATTTAAATTGCCTATTGTTTGAGGAAAAGAACAAGGACACACAGATTCCTGAAGCATGGAATTGGTGGTCATAGTATATTTTAAATGTGAAAAATGTGTCATTGGAATATTTGACATCGATTCAGATTTTTGTTTGTATTTAAGTGTTGTTGGTCTGGTGTATTGATTGTGTACTATTTGTGTACTTTAATCAAGAATGCAATTGGATATGTTAAATTTCCGGGCCCTCATCTAGAATGAAATTCTCAATTTCAAGATGATGCGTTTGTCTAAAAATGATAGTTGTTTAGTGAGCATGAAATGCTCAAAGGGGGGAAATGTAATGGAAATTTTTACATTTGTGAATGTTTAATTGCATTAGCAGACATGTATGTGGATGACTGACCAAATGGTTCACCAAATTGTTTATCTGAAAGGGCAACCTTAAGGTTTACGATGGTGGCTTAAGAGACTTGAGTTGTATGGCCTCGAGAAACCAAATCTTTATGGCTTCTCATGGTATCTCTGATTGGGATCAAACAACTGGGATCTCACAGGGGGGGTCATCCACAGAACATGTAAACAAATGGCCAGGATGTCTCCTCCACTGAGTGAAACTACAGGAGGGTAATAAATACCTTTGAATGCTTAGTGGGAGGGGGCTGAGAGTTATAAGAACACAGATTCTCCTATGTTCTTTGCTCATTTGTGCATGTCATTCAGGTAATGTGTACTGATGAGTCCATCTGCAGATGCTGAATTAAACTTTCAGAAAGAAGTGTTTGACTTTGTGCTTGTTTCACAGAAATTGCCACCACAGTATTACATTTTTTATTACTCACCTTATTGTTGGAACCTCAACCATATTTACTGTCCCTGGCTCAGACTCTCTCTCAAGCATCTACAGTAGGTGTTTTCATTCCCAAAACACAGGCTCTCTTGTGGTTCCAAGAGTCTGTAAGAGTAGAACAGGAGGTAGAGCATTCAGCTACCAGGCAGACAACTTCTGTGCATTTACAGTTAAACTTAAAACATTCCTCCCCCCCCCCCCACAATCCACAATGGGACCATGGTTGTTCTCATCTGCATGGAGGAAACTGACTGTCACAGAGTCATCAGCAAATTTGAAAAGTAATCTGTTGTCATGCCAGCTGCGGCAGTCATCAGTATACACATTATAAAGGGGAGGTGAAAGGACACAGGAGGAGACCCTGTGGATGATGACAATGTGTCTTACATGCATTACTTTCTGTGTCAGTTGCCAGTTGCAGCTCGAGGCATGTATCCAAAATTATCTTTTCCAGGCACTATACTGATACTGTAGTCACTACAAGTTACGCACGTTCCATTTTGCCTGGGGGACATTTAAAACAAACCAGTCTACAACACAATAAAAATCACATGAAAATCAACCTCCCTCCTCATCTTTTCATATTTTTTTCTCCTCAATTTTTTAATGTGGATTTAGAATTTGATACTGAGCATAGCCGTGAAATTGCCCCCCCAAATAGAAATGGTACAAGTTGTCAAATAAATGTTATCTACATAAATCCCCACAGATTTCAAAAACATTCTCAGAACAAAGTTAACATCACAGTATATTGTAAGGTATCACATTTTTTATTACTCACCTTATTGATGGAACCTCAACCATATTTACTGTCCCTGGCTCAGACTCTCTCTCAAGCATCTACAGTAGGTGTTTTCATTCCCAAAACACAGGCTCTCTTGTGGTTCCAAGAGTCTGTAAGAGTAGAACAGGAGGTAGAGCATTCAGCTACCAGGCAGACAACTTCTGTGCATTTACGGTTAAACTTAAAACATTCCTTTTTGATAAAGCCTTGCTGGATCAGGTGAGTCCTGAACCATCCCTTAAGCTGCTATAGGTCTAGACTGCAGGGGAAACTCCCATCATCCACAGAGCACTTCTCCACTTCTCTCAAGTGTGGGGTGTTTTATACATTTTTAATAACATTATACAGATCACATTATAGCGTGACATATTTCTGGTTGAGGACAGGAGGAAATTACTGCAGTAAAGTGTGAAAGATGGGTAAAGAAGAGTTGAAGTGGAGTATAAAATGACCGTGGTATTAATGATAAACTAATCACATGAGGGATCGTCTCAGTTGTTCATTTGGAAAAAGGGAAACTGTAATAAAGTTATTGCATTACCTGAAAGGTTTCACAATGTAACTTGATACGAATCCCCTTGCGAGTCTGCTATTGATCCGAAAAGTCTGAATCTGTGAATGTCTTTCACACTTTCCTTCAGTCACTTTCCTCTTGTTAATCGTTCCTGCTTCAGCTCACCGGTCGTAGCCAGAGGTGTGTTCCATCCAGGGCCGAAGGTGATGTTGCTTACTGCGGGGTTAACCCCCTTCACTTCCACCAGCAATTGGAAAACAACACAGGGAGCTCCGCATCATATCAACTCGTTACGCTATGATGTAATCCATATAACGTTATTAAAAATTAAAAAACAAAAAAGATATTACCAGCCTATACACCTCTCCTACACAGGGGAAGACCACGCCTCCACGACACACACTTTCATCAGAAATGAAACTTATCTCTCTCTCTCTCTCTCACCTGTCTGTGTGTGTCGGGTCAGATCAAGGTGATCAGCGGGACCTTTCATGTGACACCTGCATTTAGAGACGCGGTCTTTCAGTCGCCTGCAAAGACCCCCTCCTTTGCGCTTACCGCTCTGAACGCTGTCTCTGTCCACG
Source organism: Paralichthys olivaceus (assembly GCF_024713975.1). Taxonomy (NCBI): domain Eukaryota; kingdom Metazoa; phylum Chordata; class Actinopteri; order Pleuronectiformes; family Paralichthyidae; genus Paralichthys; species Paralichthys olivaceus. The sequence goes on from NC_091106.1 coordinate 447,434, forward strand.
CGCACAGTATGGAAGCCCTTGATGGTGGTGTTTTCGTCGGGAACATCCTGGTGCAGCCATGTCTCCGTAAAGCATATTAAACTACACTCAAGATACTCCTTCTGACTTTGGACCAGTGCAGTCAGCTCGTCCATCTTATTCCCCAGCGATCTCACGTTTCCCATGACAATGGAGGGAAGACTCGGCTTATAGCTCTTCTTGATAAGTCTTTGTTGTTTCACAGCCTCCCTTTTCCTCCGTAGATTTTTGCCTTCCTCTGCATCCCCTGTGTGTCCGAATCAAGATTTCAGCCGGAATATCATTGTACGTGGTCACCGAAGGTCGCTCGCTCTCTCCAACTCCACGCAGGGAAAGACCGCGTCTCTAAATGCAGGAGTCACGTGAAAGGTCCCGCTGACCACCTTGATCTGACCCGACGCACACACACACACACACACAGACACGTGAGAGAGAGATAAGTTTCATTTGTGTGTGTCGTGGAGGCGTTGTCTTTCCCTGTGTGGCAGGAAAAGTGCAAAGGTAAGATCTTGCTTTTTTTTAATAACGTTATACGGCTAGAAGGCAGCAGGGGCAGACAGGGAATTTCTTGAGATTATATCAAAGAATAAAGTGATTGAAGAGAGTAAGGTATTGAGATGAATCGCATATGATTCAGACTTCACACCAAACACAGCAGATAGTAGATTCAGTAGATGGGACGCGGGACCAAAAATATTTTGGGAACTTTTTAAAAAGAAGACCATCAAAAGTTTTCAGGATCTAAAAAATCAGTATGGATTAAACAATCAAGATTTATACAGATATCTACAGATGCGGCATTATATGGAGAAAACTATAAAAAAGTTTAATTCAGATGAGCCTGAGTCAGGAATCATTAAGTTCTTTATCTCAGCATATGATTCAAACTAATCACAAAACTATATAAAGAAGTGGAAAGATTAAAGGGTAACAATATGACATTTATAAAAGAAAAGGGGGGAAAAGAGACTGGGTGGCAGTTAGATAGATAGATAGATAGATTACTTAATCATCCCCGGAGGGAAATTAAGTTGTCATAGCAGCTCGTATATCAGAACACAACAAAACACAATACAATAGAACAAAACAAAACATTGAGGTAAAAATGAACAAAAACAGAAACACAAGATGAATAGGCAGACAAGTAGTGCAGTGGCAATATGATGGTAATAGTAATGATGATATGATGGTAATGTTATTGTTAGACAGTATATAAGAATAGTAGTACAGTATATATATATATATATATATATATATATATATATATATATATATATAGTATACAATATAACATAATATATATTTATATAGATAGTACTTATACCAATATAATAGCAGTTTATAGTAATAATGGCAGCAACAGTATATATAATAATAATAGTAATAGTAGTAGTAATAATATAATAATAATAACATGTACACATGTATAAATATGTGTATATAGACTTATATATACGAAGAATATACAGAGAATATACAGAGTATGATATAATATGATATGATATATAGTATATAGTAGGGTATAAATATAAGTACTTGACTATACAATATACTATCAGTGTAAGAATATGTAGACTGGGTGTGCAAAAGACAATATTATTGTATAAAATGGTCTGTAATATCAAAATGGTTTAATTAACACATATCACAGAAGTAAATGTTCCAGTATATGGGGCGTAGTGTAGTACAGGGTACATGGTGCAAGGGTGACAGGTATGTTAGTTCAGTTCTGTGATGGTGGCTCTGACAGAGGTAGATGAGTTATAGAGTCTTATTGCGGTTGGAATGAACGATTTCCTGTATCGCTCCTTAGATCAGCGGGGTTGGATGAGCCTGTGGCTGAAGCTGCTCTTTAGCTTGTCCAGTGTTTTGTGGAGGGGGTGAGAGGGATTGTCCATGATTGCCAGCAGTTTTGCCAGCATCCTGTTCTCCACCACCTCCTCCATGGTGACAAGCTTAGAGCCAACCACAGACTCTGCTTTCCTTATGATTTTGTTCAGTCTGTTGGCGTCCTTTGTCTTGATGCCCGCACCCCAGGACACCACAGCAAAGAAGATGGTGCTCGCCACAACAGACTGATAGAACATCTGCGGGCATTTTGTTCCAGACATTGAAGGACCCGAGCCTCCTCAGGAAGTAAAACCGGCTCAGGCCCTCTGTGTGGGTGGACCAGTCCAGTTTATTGTCCAATGTGATACCGAGGTACTTGTATGCAGGTACCACCTCCACATCCGTCCCACTGATGCAGACAGGAGAGGGCAGGGGCTTGTTCCTCCTGAAATCCACCACCATCTCCTTCGTCTTCTCCACGTTGAGCTGCAGGCGGTTCTCCCCACACCACTTCACAAAGCGGTCGACCAGGTCCCTGTACTCAGCCTCCCCCCGCCCTCAATACACCCCACAATGGCCGTGTCATCAGAGAACTTCTGCAGATGACACGACTCAGTGCAGTGCTTAAAATCAGCAGTGTATGTGGTGAAGAGGAAGGGGGACAGTACAGTTCCCTGGGGGGCCCCGATGTTACTGATCAGACGATCAGACACACAATTCTGTAATCTCACAAACTGTGGTCTGCCCGTCAGATAGTCATCGACCCAAGTGATGAGGGGAGCACTCACCCGCGTGCCCTCCAGTTTGGCCTTCAGCAGTCTGGGCTGGATGGTGTTGAAGGCGCTGGAGAAATCAAAAAACATGATCCGGACTGAGGTGTTGGGTCTGTCCAGGGAGGAGTAGGCCTTCTGCAGCAGGTAGATGATTGCATCATCAACCCCAACATGGGGCTGATATGCAAACTGCAGGGGGTCTTGTGATGGGCACACCAGTGGTCTGAGGTGTGCCAATACCAGTCTCTCCATGACCTTCATGATGTGAGAGGTCAGTGCCACCGGCCTGTAGTCCTCCAGTGCAGCAGGACGTCCTTTTTTGGGCACTGGGACCAGGCAGGATGTTTTCCAGAGCACTGGCACTCTCTGAAGGTGTAGGCTCAGGTTGAAGAGGTGCTGGAGAACTCCACAGAGCTGGCTGGAACATGCCTTCAGCACACGAGGGCGGATGCGGTCCGGTCCAGCAGCTTTCCTCTGTTTGAGCCTCTCCAGCTCTCTCCTCACCTGGCTGGCTGTGATGTGTAGTCCAGACTGGAGGGTAGGGGATGTCAGTGGTGGGTTTGAGGGTGGTGCAAAGAGGTGTGTGTTGCAGGAGGTGGTGGTGGTGGGGGACTGTGGGTGATGTGAGGATGTCCTGGGGGTGGGAGGTGTGAAAAAGTCTGTGGTGAAAGCCAGCGGAGGGGTGGGGGGAGATGGTGACGGGTGTGGTGTGGGGCAGAGGATGATGGGGGGAGGTGGGGGGTTGTTGCTCTGAGAAGCAGTAGAGGCAGTCGTAGAGGCAGTGGAGGGTCCGCTGGGGGTGGGGTGGTTGTTGTTGAACCTATTGAAGAACGTGTTCAGCTCGTTCGCACGTTATCAGAGGAGGAATGGGACAAGGTAAATGAAGGACAGTGGAAAACAACATGCTCCCTCTCATGGAGAGAATATGGTTGGAAGAACATTGTAAGATACTTTATTACACCAACACAACAGAAATCTCAAGACACACGACGTTGGAGACTGTGTGGGGAAAATAAGGCCAACCATTTTCATATCTTTTGGGGATGCCCTTGTATTATACCTTTTTGGCAAGAGTTAAAGAAGAGTATGGAAACAATTCTGAAAGTGCAAATTCCACTTTCATTTGAAGTTTTATATTTGGGAAAAGAGAACCAGGAGATTAAATACATATTTGGAATAATGATGGTGGTGGTGGCTAAAAAGGCCATCACCAGAAAATGGCTAAAAAAAGATCCACCAAAAATAGAGGATTGGGTAGATGTAATGCTCGATATATATAGAATGGAGAAGCTGACTTTCTCAGCTAGACTAAAATCAGAAACTTTTAAAAACTACTGGGAAAACTGGATTGATTTTGTGTCTCCATTGAGAGCAGACTTTGTGCAATAAGGACAGTGTGTATTGCAGAGTGTTGACCCCCTTGGTTCAGGCTACAAACTTGTTTATTATTCATTTATTTATTTGATATGTTTACCCCAATCAGGAGACAAGGAACAATGCAGGAGAGGTGTGAAAATAAGGACAAGAGTGAAAAAGCGGTTCATTTTACTTCACATTTACTCTACTGTAACTTTACTTGAGAATTCATGTCCAATTATGTCTCTGCTCTGCGGTGGAAGTATAGGAATGTTTTATACTGTTGTAAAATTATACACATTATGTAAAATATTGATGGAATATTGATATGTGGAATCAATAAAAAAGATAATTGAAAAAAAAAAAAAGCTCTGGGTGTTGCAGGTCAAAAGATCAAATTTGGAGCCTTTTGGGTTCAAATGTCTGGTTAGGGTAACTACACATGCTCTTACTGCTGCTGGTGTTAGAATAACTTTTTGAACATAAAAACACAAGAATAAACAAAAATACTGTTCTCTAAGTGCTGCAACTGACCGTAAACATTACAACCATAACATGAATATGCTCTAGTATTAGAATATGAGAAATTTAATGTTGAGGTCGTATTTAAAGAGACCACTTTGGTGAGAGAATGGGCTGTGATTGGTGGGTGACTGACGAGCACCCATAAACCTATCGGTAGCTGAGCACATGACTCTGTGTCTTGCATGAACTAACACAATGCTTCATTAGTCACAATTCAAGTTCAGGATTTCTACAATGACATTCTCACTTTAAACCTCATTTAAAGTATCTTGAATTGAGGCAAATTAAAGCTGACCTTGAATTATGATCAGTCAGAATCAAATTGTCATATATCACAAATCATAAACTGGATTTATTTTCATAATTAATTATGGATAAAATTACAAAGTATGTTGCAGAAATCTGAAATGGATATCTATATCATTGAGCATTGTTCAAGTTACATTGTACAAGTACATGTTCTACTGAATAAGGGATCAGCCACTTGCTATCTGTAAACCCCCAACCCCCAAGTGAATCTCCTAATATTATGCTAGGTGTTGTTTGGGCAAAGAAAAAATTAAAAGAAAAAAAGTCTAATTTCTGCATTTCAGCAGGTGCTCTTAATAAAAATGTTCCCTTTTTAGCACCATGCATCTTATCCACTGAAATATCCACACTTACATCACTGATATAAACATATACCTATTGAGATTTAAATAAAGTAAATGGAGAATTACAGGATTACCTCCACATTTGGTATGGTTTGAGATACTGCTGCTAGTGCGACATCTAGTGGCAGTGAATATCGCTAATGAATATCATATGTACATAAACACTCTCAGAGGTGGGTAGCAGAACCTGCTGTGAACTTCAGCTGACATAAAAACTCAAAAGCTTTAGTTTGCCCAGTTTGGATGCGCTCCTGATGTAAATATAAAGTATTTAAATCTAGCAGGGCCCATTCTGTTCAATCTGTACAATTTTGACGATTGCCCACTGGTGGATTATTTTATATTCAATTCTTGCCAATAGATCACTTTCTCCTAAGTCTTATACACTGGACCTTTTAAGAAAATACTTCATTCAATACATTGTACTCATTTTCTTGTGGACAGTTTTTCATGCTCAGAAATCTTTGCTTTAACCCTCCGTTTAAGTGAATTGTTCTTTACTTTATTTGAAGTAAGAGTAGTTCAGTTAAAGAAGTCAAAGTACATTTCAGAACCTGTACTTTTATACTTTTACTTGGTTAAAGAAGCCGAAACAGTGGTTAAACTTCTTTATTTTTAATACAAGTATCTGTACCTCTACTTGAGTAAAGAATGTGTGTGCTTTTATCACCTCTGCACACACATACACACACACAGTGGATTTTTTTTAACAACAGGGAGACCACAACTTCACAATAACACAACGATACCCACAAGCAACAGTTAAATTCTCGGGTTTTCAATGAAACCTTATTAAACAATTGGACAAATGAAGTCTTATATTTATGTAACCCAGATCTCCTGGGCCTGAGTTTGTAAACACAAAAAAAAATGAATATGATCTCAGAAGAATATTTGAAACGAATCTTATCTTTTGTTTAAATTCCTCTAATTAATATTAAAGACCACCACAACTGTATTTTAAAAGTCAAAACCTTCACAGGTGTTTATTTACAATAGGAAATAAATGAAAAGGCTGTGAATTCCTCTCAGGAAGTAAAATATTTACAAAACAAAATAAATGCACAAAATAAAATACAGGGTCTTTTTAAATTGTTTAAACTGTTCCTTTGACTTCTCAATTTACCCTTTAATTCACTGCATCTATGGGCAGCACTTTTTCTATGAGTGTGTAATTCTGGGTTCAGTATCTTGCCCAAGGACAGTTTGGCATGCAGATAGAACCACCGACCTACTGGTTAGAGGTCCACCTCTCTACCCCCCTGCAGCCACAGCCGCAAATCACATATAAAATATGTATATAATAAAATGTATATAATCTGTGTATTTGTGAAAAGAGAAACTTATTCATGTGACCTCAATGTAATCATCTGTACACAAGTCTTGTGTTTTTGCTGGCAGCATGCTACAGGGCTAATGACCACCAATCATGCGTACAGATTTTCATTGATAGGAAACTGTCCATATAAAGTCATTTATTTTCTGTCATTGTCTTTGCAGCTATGGATACCCAGATCCTGATTACCTCAGTCGAGTTGAAGACGAACCGAAACTCAAGGGAATTGACTGAGTTTCTGTAGAGTTTGTTATCTATCACATGAATGGACTAGCTCATGTAATCTTTTAAGTTACACTATTATCTCTGCAAATTTATGTACAAACATCTCCCATCTTAAAACCCACATATAAAGCAAAACATAAGACTACATAGAAGGGATAATTAATGTCATTTTAATGCCATTTGATGATTCATAAATAATGACCATCTCACAGCTTCAGATTTCTATTTTCCTGTCCTGACAGCCAATGTCCATATGTTTTAGGTATTTTTTTCCCATTCTTGTCATATATGTCGAGAACGTCTTGAGAGAATTTCTACAAATTTGGCACAGATCATTCACTTGGACTTAAATGTGACCTGATTAGATTTTGGTGGTCAACGGTCAATGTCACTGTAGCCTCACAAGCAAATTATTTTGTGAACATGACACAGTATCTCCGGAACACCTTGAGGGAATCATTTCACATTTAGTTGGACTCAAGAGTTAATTTATTTGATCCACTTTGATTCAAAGATGAATATGTTAGATTTCAGTGGTCAAAGGTCACAGTGACTGGAAAGAAAACATTTACATTTCTTTTATCATTCCTTTATCATTCCTGAATGATTAATGATTAATGCTCCGCCTGCAGACAGATTTTGTATTACTGTTTTTTTAAATGATTTGTATGTAATCTACTATACTGTTTAATACTATAAAATATTGTTGAAAATTAATGGCTAAAACTAATGGTCTGTTTAAGGTAAAACTTTATATATGTGTAAGCAGTGTAATGTGGTGCTATGACAAGGCTACCATTGTTTTCTTGTTATATAGTGTTTATTTTACATGGTAACTTGTGCATCTAATGTTTTTCAGTTCATAGTGTTACTTCGCAGTATGTGAACTACTGGTTAAATGATTTGTTCCTAAGGTCAATTGGTCAATTCAAAAGGAATTGACCATTAGGCCTGTCAGCTGTATCCCACTGAAGCATATATACCTTGACTAAAACCCAGGTAAACTTGATTGGGTGAATGGCTGTGTTGCTGTGTGCAAGCAGTGCTGCCAGTAACCTTGGTGTTGGTTTCAGCTCATTTAGGTTGACAAATACACCCGGACAGAAATGAAACCACAGTACTTCAGTTGTAGGAGAGCCAATTCTAAAGTTTGAAATGTGTCTGTATATCTTAGCTTTAGCACTGTTGTTTTCAATGCTAAAAACGGGCTAACGTTAAGTCAGTACGATTTAGCCTGATGATATTATGGCTCAAAAGAGTTCATGTAATTAAAGGAGACGGACGTCTGTGAAGAGAGAGAGAAACTGAGATGGTTGCTGGTGGATGGACCCTGCTGTTTTATTCTTCCCTGGATTTTCGCCACTGTGTGTGCTGCCTGTGTTCGGATTGTGACTGCCATCACCCCTTTCTGTGACTGTCATTGCCCCATTGCTCCTCGTTTTGGACCTGTGAGTATCGAACTGATATGACAATGCACATGCTTTTATTTTATGCTCTTGATTGAGTGAAGTGGCCACTCAGTTTTCAGGCCTCACCGCACCCGAGCATCACTACAGGCCTGCAACTAAGTTTCAAGTTGATCATTTCTGAAGTGGGCCCACATGTGATGTTTGTGAGTTAATTTACAGTTGATAGGAATTGTGTTTGTTTTTATTCAGAGACCTGTGAAAGGTAAAGATTTTATTTAACCAGTGAATTAAAGGGTAAATTGAGAAGTCAAAGGAACAGTTTAAACAATTTAAAAAGACCCTGTATTTTATTTTGTGCATTTATTTTGTTTTGTAAATATTTTACTTCCTGAGAGGAATTCACAGCCTTTTCATTTATTTCCTATTGTAAATAAACACCTGTGAAGGTTTTGACTTTTAAAATACAGTTGTGGTGGTCTTTAATATTAATTAGAGGAATTTAAACAAAAGATAAGATTCGTTTCAAATATTCTTCTGAGATCATATTCATTTTTTTTTGTGTTTACGAACTCAGGCCCAGGAGATCTGGGTTACATAAATATAAGACTTCATTTGTCCAATTCTTTAATAAGGTTTCATTGAAAACCCGAGATAACAATTAGCACACATCCAGTGCTCACAGACAAAAATCTATGTCCTTATAAAAATCAATTAATTAGCTTAAACTGTACCTGAGTCTTCACCTGGAACAAAAGTTGTATTCAAGGATCAATTTTAAAGTAAAAGTAAAATTAAAATAAGTTAATCATTGATTAGGCACTGCCATGCCCTTGGTTTATTATTATTTAGGGTCAAAGAATAACTCAGACTAAAGGTCCCATTCATTTAGATAACATATATAATCATATTCAAACCACTACTTCAGGTGATTTTCAGCTGCATAACCTGTGAGTCACCGCTTTTCCCACACTAGTTGGCTGCCTAATCACTCCTGGCCCTTTGCTACATACATCAGAAGGGGGTTATCCGTAATCAGCATGCTCTTTCACAAGATCCATGAGTTTAATTAGCACAAAAAATTTTTTTTGTTAATAATAATAATAGAAAACAGTTCAACATATCTGAAAATAAAATATACAATTATTTGAAACAATATGAAATTAAGAGCAAAGTATAGTGATAAAAGGCTGTGTAATGTTTTAGAGTTTAATATTTAGAAAGTAACAAAATGTCCTTTCAGTTTGTCTGATACAAATACATTGTGTATACATCAATCTCTTGTTCTGATTCTGTTTGATGAGTGCATTTGATGGCTCATCAGATTTTTTTGGTAAATTGAGTGGATTTATTTTGAGAATACTCGAAGTGCACAGTATGACACTGCACCCCACATTATCACGGACAGCTTTGGAAAAGTACTAGTTTGCAGCAACGTCACTCACATGAGAAGATACTGTAGCTCTGTGCATCAAACAGTGTCAGGTCTAGGATATGATAAGCTTTGATACCATAAAGACTGGAACTGCAAGCCTAGCTACATAGTGTAAATATTTTTTTTTTTTAAACTCTAACACTGTCTGATTTACACATTACATACTGTGAGCTGGCTGGTAAACGAGCAGCCTGGAGGATTTAGTTTGTGGTAGTAGTTAGAGCTCTAGACTCTATTAAACGAACAGGACTTTTGAGCACACAGGAAGTGTTTGAGAATTTAGTTCAGTTTGTGATAGATAGATAGATAGATAGATAGATAGATAGATAGATAGATAGATAGATAGATAGATAGATAGATAGATAGATAGATAGATAGGGAACCTCCAGCCTTAAAATAAAAAGTCATAAAATTTTTGATCTGTGATAACACACCCTGACAAGCTTGACCAAATCTGAGACAGTCAAAGCCATAGAAAGTCAACTTGGATCCTTGTTCCTGTTTTACCCATTTAGTTTTTTATTTTTCTGCATCATTTGGGCCTCTGTCTGTGAGAGAGAGGAGCCATACAATCACGCCTGTTGTTATTCTTTGGATGTTTACATACTGAGTTCTCGTGCAGCAAAGCGCGCTCTCTGATCTCACCCCGTATCTGGTTTTTATTCCCCCTCACTTTATCTATTTTTTTTTTTTTTTTTTATGACCCCCCACTTCCTAAACCCCCCTCCTCCCCCTCTTATCACCCCCCTCTTCTCCCCCCCCCCCCCCCCCCTCTCTTCTCGTGACCTCACTAGGTAAAAGTTCAAAGTCGTAAAACTGTCACTTTTTGACGAAAGGTGTTAAGTATATCTCTCTCTCCTCCATGCGGATGAGAACAGCCATGGTCCCATTGTGGATTGTGAATCTGTATTGGTGTGACTGTGCATTTTTAGTACTAAATGTGACAAAACCAAGGACATGAGTTTTAGGCACCAGCCCTCAACCTCTCAGAGTACTATCATCAAGGTACAGGTGGTAGACTTTGTAAAGAACTACGGAACAAGTACCTTGGGATGATTATTAACTATGATCTCTCTGATGACTATGTCCCTGATGATGACTGTTTGCATTACGGATAGCAAGTGGCTGATCCCTTATTCAGTAGAACATGTAGTAACATGTCCATTTCCATGCTGTTTATTTAAAAATAATTTACTTGTCATCTTGTACAATGCTCAATGATATAGATATCTATTCCAGATTTCTGCAACATACTTTGTAATTTTATCCATAATTAATTATGTAAATAAATCCAGTTTATGATTTGTGATATATGACAATTTGATTGTGACTGATCATATTTCAAGGTCAGCTTTAATTTGCCTCAATTTGAGATACCTTAAATTAAGTTTAAAGTGAGAATGTCATTGTGGAAATCCTGAACTTGAATATACCTTTGCATGCTTAGTGGGAGGGGGCTGTGAGTTATAAGAACACAGATTCTCTTATGTTCTTTGCTCATTTGTGCATATCAATCAGGTGATGTGTACTAATGAGTCCATCTGCAAATGCTGAATTAAACTTACATAAAGAAGTGTTTGACATTTTGCTTGTTTCACAGAAATTGCCACCACAGCACAGAGTACAAACACGGTTGTGGTAAATCATCTTAACCAAAGTACCTTGCCTGCTACGCCCACTGGGGGGTTCTGCATATGTTCCCTGTTTCATCTTAGCACGCTGCTCGGCTAACCAGGGAACATCCAAAGAATGGAGCCTTCAGCGCCAATCATAACTGTGTCCCCATTTGCAACAAATGGGTAAATCATAACAAAGGGTTCCTGACTGAACTCGGAATTAAATGGTTAATATCTGAAACTATAATAGTTCAACTGAATTGTAGAAATCTAATGTTATTTTAATGCTACCATTACCTGTCTTGACATGTACTGTAGATGCTTGAGAGAGTGTCTGAGCCAGGGACAGTAGACATCACTGAGGTTCCATCAATAAGGAGAGTATTGAAACACATGATATTTTACAATATACTGTGATGTAGATTCTCAGAAAGTTACAGAAATTTGTGGGGAAAAAATGTTTGCAGATGCTATGAATGTCATGTTAATTTCTGACACTCAGTTCACATTTATAGAGTTGGCTTGTTTTGTCAAGAAATCATCCATGTAAAATAAAAGAACATGGAACAAATTATTTATCATGTATTGCTCTATTTCTTTCTTTACCATTGTCACATTCAGTATGGCCAGAGGCATTATGTTTTCAGGTTGTCCATCCATCTGTCTTGCCCATTCATGTGAATGCGATATCTCATGAACAACTACGTTATGTTAGTCAAAGGTCAAAAGGTCAAGCTCACATGACTTTGCATTGTTTTGAATACAATTTATCAGGATTGTCCAAAGGAAATATCATTACATGTGGCACAAACATTCATTTGGACTCAATGATGACTTGAATAGAATTCAGTTGTCAAAGATCAAACGGCAAGGTCACTAGGACCTCACAAAGTTCACTTCTTGCCTTGTAAATGTGATATATCCGAAATGCCTTCAGGGAATTTTTTCACATTCACATGAATTTGGGTTTCATTTTGGTAGCCAAATGTCACAGTGTTCTCACAAAGTATGTAAATATTTTTCCTTAAATTGATATCTAAAGATCAGCTCATGGGAATGTCGTCAAACTTGGTAAAAATATTAACTTCAATTCAAAGATGAAGGATTCCCTTCGAAGTTAAAGGTCAGAGTAACGTCACTGTGAATGTGATATGTTAGGACTGTCAGTAGGGAATTTCATTATATCTGGTAACTTGGACTGCTTGAGGGAATTTCTTGAGATTATATCAAAGAATAAAGTGATTGAACAGAGTAAGGTATTGAGATGAATCGCATATGATTCAGACTTCACACCAAACACAGCAGATAGTAGATTCAGTAGATGGGACGCGGGACCAAAAATATTTTGGGAACTTTTTAAAAAGAAGACCATCAAAAGTTTTCAGGATCTAAAAAATCAGTATGGATTAAACAATCAAGATTTATACAGATATCTACAGATGCAGCATTATATGGAGTAAACTATAAAAAAGTTTAATTCAGATGAGCCTGAGTCAGGAATCATTAAGTTATTCATCTCAGCATATGATTCAGACCAGGGAAAGAAACTAATCACAAAACTATATAAAGAAGTGGAAAGATTAAAGGGTAACAATATGACATATATAAAAGAAAAGGGGGGAATAAGGACAAGAGTGAAAAAGCAGTTCATTTTACTTCACATTTACTCTACTGTAACTTTACTTGAGAATTAATGTCCAACTATGTCTCTGCTCTGCGGTGGAAATATAGGAATGTTTTATACAGTTGTAAAATTATACACATTATGTAAAATATTGATGGAATATTGATATGTGGAATCAATAAAAAAGATAATTGAAAAAAAAAAAAAAAGCTCTGGGTGTTGCAGGTCAAAAGATCAAATTTGGGGCCTTTTGGGTTCAAATGTCTGGTTAGGGTTACTACACATGCTCTTACTGCTGCTGGTGATAGAATAACTTTTTGAACATAAAAACACAAGAATAAACAAAAATACTGTTCTCTAAGTGCTGCAACTGACAGTAAACATTACAACATGAATATGCTCTAGTATTAGAATATGAGAAATTTAATGTTACTCTGCTACTTCAGCCAACTTGCGGGAGGATGAGGTCGTATTAAAGAGACCACTTTGGTGAGAGAATGGGCTGTGATTGGTGGGTGACTGACGAGCACCCATAAACCTATCGGTAGCCGAGCACATGACTCTGTGTCCTGCATGAACTAACACAATGCTTCATTAGTCACAATTCAAGTTCAGGATTTCTACGATGACATTCTCACTTTAAACTTAATTTTAAGTATCTTGAATTGAGGCAAATTAAAGCTGACCTTGAATTATGATCAGTCAGAATCAAATTGTCATATATCACAAATCATAAACTGGATTTATTTTCATAATTAATTATGGATAAAATTACAAAGTATGTTGCAGAAATCTGAAATGGATATCTATATAATTGAGTATTGTACAAGTTACATTGTACAAGTACATGTTCTACTGAATAAGGGATCAGCCACTTGCTATCTGTAAACCCCCAACCCCCAAGTGAATCTCCTTATATTATGCTAGGTGTTGTTTGGGCAAAGAAAAAATTAAAAGAAAAAAACTCTAATTTTTGCATTTTAGCAGGTGCTCTTAATAAAAATGTTCCCTTTTTAGCACCATGCATCTTATCCACTGAAATATCCACACTTACATCACTGATATAAACATATCAGTCAGGTTTGCCTATCTCAGCTGTGGAGAAGGGAGGGAGACTGTCACCTGTGCATGTACACCACTGTATCTCTCATGGAAGTTACCATTTTAATTATGTTAGAGGCAAAAAAATTGTGAGCATTGACAGCCATTTTTAGATATGATAGGTAAAGTGAGCAGTATCGGCTACAGAGTTTACCCATAGTCTGCTGCTGCCATCTTCCTCATCCTGCTACTGATTGGCATAATCATTGCCATTGCAGTGGTCTGTTGCAAGTGGAGGAAGAAAGCTCTGAGAAAGGACAAAGAAGGAGTGCCACTCCGGGATGTTTAGTGTGTGTGTGTTTCAGCACATGCACACACATGCACACATATTATTGTGGGAACAAGCGGTACAGCTGAACTGGACTGAGGCCTGCAACGAAAGTAATAGTTCAAAGTTCCACTGTCAAACACTGGAATCCACCCTTCCTTTAGTTTCTGTGAAACTGAATATGTTGAACATATTTTATTCTTACTTCATCTACTACTATCATTTCATGCTGCAAAAAATAAAAGATAGAAACACTGATAGTCATCTTACTGAAGCTGTTATATTTCATTCATTTTCTTTTGTATTTGCTTAGTGGTATTTGATAATTGTAGATAAAGACTACCATTTCATTTTATTTATTTCATTTTATAGAGACCTTTCTAACTTCACATTTATTTTTTTAGTCTGGTGAAAGCAACACTTTATGGAAAATCAAGACTTTGTGTATATTATTTTGTATCTGATGCTTAACTTATTGTGTATAATTGAAATTAACACATTTGTATATGATGCTTTTGTTATACGTCTGTTTTTTGCAGATAATTTTGTATTTGGTGAAAATATTTAACATTTGATAAATATTGTTATAAACAGAACCATTTATTATCTCAGTTCTGTTAAATGGAAAATAGCAAATATTACAATTTGTGTCTGTGCCTTATTAGAGATGGAATTGGAGATGTCAGGATTGCAAAAATGCTTGGACTGAATGTGCAGAACCCAGAACCCCAACACACTGAATAAACAATAGTACTTGTTAATTAACCCTAAGTGATGTCCAGGGGGCTTACATCCATCTATAGTTTTATGAACTTCACTGTAAAAGGAGTTCTGTGCATCTTCATCAAAGGGTGACAAAAAAATCTAAAAAGTGAAACCTGATCCATTTTATGTCTATTAAATCTTGACAAAAGGCATTCATATTTTTACACTCTTACCTTAATAATTCTAGATTCTATAATTCTGTATGGGTTTGAAAAAAATCCACTCTAGCAGATACTTATATGTTATGTAATCTACTTTAGTAGCCTCCCTCATAAATTTAGTTTTTTTTTTGTCTTCTGGCATTGAGAGACGAGTAATCTCACCAGTTACAGTTAAAGCTGTAAAGTTACCCAGATTAACTTCATTATTTTCATTTAGTCAATCCAAAGAGTAAAGTGGACAGAATGCATTTTGTTGATTCTACAAATTTTAGCAGGGAGATAACACAATTTCTATGCCAAGATAGAAACAACAATAAGGTTTCACAACTAATATTCAGCAATGAGATGGTCATGATCACCCATGGGCATCATGTAAGAAAACCAAAATACAAATACAAAGTAGAAAAGATAAACCATAGTCTTTTACAAATTTGGGTAAATAACCAAGAATTAAGAATAGCCTTGTCCATGCCTATAATATGAAGAGCCACAGTGAAGGTAGAGGTAATGAGGTAGGATAGTAATCAAAGGAAATATCCTGTTTCAGGGCCATTCTGCACCCATCAATTAAACCTCAAATGAAACCATTTGTTACATTCACAGACTGACATTTCTACAGATAATTACATCTTGATGCCATACAATATAATATGGTTTACGGCAAACAAAAGAGAAGTACTTAAATGTCTCAGAGAAACATTGTCTGAACCATAGACTGTATATAAAGAGGTCTGAACCCAGTTATCTTGCATGGCTTAAGCCTGGCCCCCAGCTTTACTTTGGGGAACCTTGGAGTTACATGAAAACAAGCCTCTGGGACAGCCTTCTTCCACCTACAAAATATGAAAATGAGAAAGATCTCATCTCAAAGAATGCTGAAAAAGTAGTCCATGCATTTGTTACCTGTCGACCGCTTGGGGAATTCTGTGAAAGAATAAAAATGTTGTGGCTTGTTCAGATGTGTTTGACTCACTGCAGAATGGGGAGAGACATCACACAAGGCGGTACAATTCTTTCTAATGGTCAACATTCAGAGTTTAGGTTTTGAATCATCACTTAAATGGATAGTTCAACGCAAAAAGAAAATTCACTCATTATCTACTCATCTCTTTGCCGATGGAGGGGTCTCTGTGAAAACAAATGTGAATACAACTCCAGGAAGTCCTGGACAGGCTAATTTATTATACAATTATGCTCCAATCATTCACTAAGTCATGTGATAAACACCTTCAGCACCCCTGCTGATGTGGCATATCTGTATGCATTGGGGGTTCAAGTAAATTGAATTCACACTGTGATGTGAGAGCTTGTGAATGGTTTGTATTTATATAGCACCTTTCTAGTCTTGATGATCACTCAAAGCACTTTACAATACAGTTTGCAATTCACCCATTCACACACATATTCATACAGTTTTTTTTTCAATGAAGGGCAATTTGGGGTTCAGCATCTTGCCTAGGTATACTTGCTTGTGTGTCTTGTGTTGCAAGATCCTGCTTTGGCTGGAGCTGGGGGCCATCAGTGAAGTAGAGGTAGCTGGCCACTGCCTCATATAATAATAGCCATGCTCATCCTGCCATTCAGATGAGTTTTGATTTCTGTAGCATTAATCTGATCTTGTTTTGGTCTGGAATTCAGTTCCTGTCAGCCTTATCAGTTGAATTTCTTTTTTGTTTTAGTTCTTTGAAAATTACTTTTTGTTAGAAAAATCTGAGCCATCATGTGTCTTCCCTTATTTAGTGCCAGATGACTCTGATGCGCCAAACCAAGTTATAAATTGCCTGTGAAAGTAAAACTGAAAATTTTGTAATGTTCAAGGACAAAAGATTATCGGCAAAGTTGGAGCAGCAAAACAAATCAAAAATAAAGAACCTGGGTGTTATTCAGGACTAGATTTTAATCCACACATAAACAATGTCACAAAGATTGCCTTTTATCATTTAAGAAACATTGCAAGAGTAAGACTGTTCCTCACTTTGGAAACTGCCAAAAGTTGATTCATGCTTTTATACTTTCTCGCCTGGACTACTGTAATGCACTATATTCAGGATTACCGAAAAAATCCATCGATCGCCTACAGCTTTTGCAAAATCCAGCAGCCATGGTTTTAATGAGAAATAGGAAAAGATTCCATATTACTTTTATTTTAGTGTCTTTACACTGGCTTCTAGCATCACTGAGGATTGATTTTAAAATTATTTTACTTGTTTTTAATTCTCTTAATGGTACAGCACCGTCATACATCTCTGACTGTTTATCGGAATATGTTACGAATCATTCCCTCAGGTCGTCTACAGCGGGCTTGCTCAATGTCCCCAAAACAAACAATAAAAGGTTTGGGGAAGCAGCTTTCTCTTGCTATGCTTTCCTATGCTATGCTATCCAAAGGTTTGGAACAAACTCCCACCACACATCAGACATGCTTCTTCTGTTGATAGTTTTAAGAAACAACTCAAGACCTGTTGCTATGATAATACATTTTAGCTGCATTTTATGTATAAATACATTTATTATTATTATTGTTATGGTCTCAGCCAGCCAGGCCATAACAACATGTAATCAGGAAAGCTGTCTCAAAAGCCATCCTCCTGGGAAAGTAGATACAGTAAACACAAAGATCGATGTCATGAAGAAAAGCAGGAACTTGAAAGGTGCATAAAAATATCAAAAGAAATAGAGAAAACAACAACAATTTTCTTCTACAACTCCCAACATGCACTGAACTGTGCCTGTGGCCCCATATTTTTTATCATATTACTTCATGTAACTAAAGTCCATTGTTTGTGCTTCCATCTCTCTATCTCTCTCCCTCTCTCTCCAAATTTCACTACTAATACTACCACCATATTATGATTATGATGATGATGATAAACTGTTATAATTAATAATATAATTGCATCTCAATGTATCACTATTCATTATATTTATATTTTTATGACAACAACAGTCTCTCTCTGTCTCTCTCTCTCTCTTCTCTCCCCTCTTATCCACTCATCTCTCCTCTCCTCCATTATTCTCCTCTAGTCAAGGCAGATGGGCGCCCACACTGATTCCAGAAACTTGTTGTAGTCACTCACTTATAGTAAACTCACTTGAATACTATAATAATAATAATAATATTGATACTATTACTACTACTACTACTAGTAATACACTTTATTCATATAGCACTTTAAAAAACGGAAGTGCTTTGACTGAAAAGCAAGCAAAGTAAATACAAACTTGAACAAATAAAAGCAGTAATATGACAATCAAGTATTAATTTGGTCCAATTTTTAGTGAAAATGGCAGAGCAGATGTTTTGGTTGCAAACCTAACAATGCTCTACTTGGCTCTACTATTGCTCTACTACTTACTTGTATGCAAGTAGAGCTATAATTCATCCTGCACATAGAGGCCTCCATCATGAAATACAATGCACAACAAAAGACATAAAACAGTTTATATTTTGTTACATTGCATACAGTACAAAATACTATGAATATACACATTTCACTTAATAGTAACATGCCATCGCCCAAAGATATCAGTAATCATATCTTCAGTTTTAGAGCATTCCATTACTTCTGACTATACGTGTTGGCAGCTCTGTGCGGTAAACACATTTCCCGTTAGTCTGCATGAAGGTGACTGTCATCTTATGCTCAGTGACCTGGAAGTAAGCCACGCCTCCTATTGTGTGATTGACAGGACTGGAGTAGAGCTGCCAGGACTGAGGAACACTGTCCTTGTGAGTGGCGTCAGGATCGCTGACCACCCCACTCCCACTGACTACATATGAGCTCCCATCATCCTCTCTGATGAACTGTTAAAAATACAGAGACAGACAGCATTAAAGGCATCAATGTTGTGCTCAATTAGACCAAGATACAGCGACAAAATTCATTAAAGGTTCAGTGTGTAAGATTTAGGTGAAAGGGAGCAGAAACTGAATACAAAGTAATCCTAGTGATGTTTTCACTAGTGTGTTTTATCTAAATTGTACGATTGTTGTTTTCTTAGAATGAGCCATCTATATTTAAATACTTTATATTTACATGTGGAGCAGGTCCTCTCTACAGAGGCCGCCATGTTTTTACAGTAGTAAAAACTGGACAAACTAAACGCCTCTTGAGTTTTTATGACAAGTGAAGGCTGCCACAGGTTCTCTTTCATGTTTGGAAGAGGAGGGTAAGATGAGGGGTATTCAGCTGCAACATGAAGCTGCTCAGTATAAGTAGGAAGTATAATTCAGGAAGACTTTCTCATAAACCGTTCCTGGCAGAGGCCGTCCACACAGAGCCCAGTTCTGCCGGAGGTTTCTTACACCTGGGAGTTTTTCCTCCCCGCTGTTGCTCATGCTTGCTCGGTGTGGAACAAGTTGGATTTTGTGTTTCTTCTTGGACTTGGACTTTTGTGCAGCACCCTTAGACAACTGCTTGTTGTGATACCGTGCTATATAAATTTGAAATTTGAAATATTCAATTACTCACAAATCTATCTCTCTATATATATTTCTTCTTATTAATCAGCTGATTGTGGGCATTTTGAATGGCCATTCAGATATTGCCACAATCTCATCCAGCCAGTTGGCGGTTGTGATCAAATTTGAAATCCTTTCTCCTCTCTCCGGCAGTCAGCTGTCATTAGTGATCCGCTGTAACTCCCCTTCAACCCAATCTCCTCCGGTTTAATCCGAAGCCATGGTCCAGTCCAGCAGAGTCATTCATAATTATTTCTCCATCAACCCCTCTGATGCCGATGACATCACATAGGGGTCAAAATGCCAAAAGACTTAATTGCATAGAAATAAAAAAAATATTCAACTGTCAAGTTAAAGTCTCTCCTGATTGAACTGTTCTCATATCAACCACTTGTTTCCAATCTTATTTCATTGTAGGGCTTTATGCAGCACATTGATTCCCTCTTACACTGACACACACATATTGACAATAACACATCTGAATGCTTAGACTGCAACACTCACGTTGCACAGTAAATTCCTCTTGCTCCAACGTGTTTTACAGACACACAGATCACTTCATAATGTTGAGGTAATTATAAAATTAAATATAAAACCATATCATACAAGTGGTAGATGAAGTTACCAGATATTCCATCACATTGTATCATTCTATGTTATTGTTTCCATCTTTTCAATCCCCCCTCCCTTTCTGCTTCTGTTGTGCAGTGACTTTAGTTTTTTTACGGTCATTTTGTGCCATACAGACTTGCATAGTGAAGATAAGGCTTACAGTGTACCATTCTTAATGTTGTCTTTACTCAGTAGCCATCACATTGTGCAATCATTTACTTCATTGAGATAAGTTGAAGCCAATTGTTGGACTGTAAGTTATACTACTGCAGGAAAAACAAATGCTCATCTTCCTGGAACAATATGTCAACACTGTGCTCATATAAAATAAATAAGATTTCATCTTTATGACTAATTATATTGACCAGTAATATCCGTTGAAACAAAGTATCATTTAACCCAATAACTATCTGGATGGTTTCTAATTTTTGGAAATGTATAAAACCTGTGATTGTGTAATGTGGGCACATGCCAGTCTTGGTGCCAGAAAATGATGCAAACTAGCTTTGAACTATCAACAAGTACAGTCTTTGTAGCACCCACTAGTGAATGCCACCTCCTGTACAGAGAGGGGCAATCTTGCACATGCTCTTCTCAAACACAGTGTGATAAGTGGGATATGAAAAAGAATAAATAACTGTCAAAGAGACAGACAGACAAATAACAACACACTGAGATACACTTCCTTGATGTGTATCATTTACACATGATATTTTTTATGATTGAGCGTGCACTCACTTACATACCTGCAGATTGTGGTCATGGCCAGACAAGTACACAGTGACTCTGTATTTCTTCAGCAGGGGCCTCAGTCTGTTGACCAGACAGGATGTTGGTCCGTGATGGCCGATGGACCAGACAGTATAATGACCAGCCACCACAACATAGGCTGATATGACACATGTCATACATACTGGCACTTCAGTTAAAAGGCAACAACAGAACAAAATGTAACTGTATCACATCTTAGAGAACAACCACAGTTCTGTCTCATTTGCTTCTGTTTCTGTATGTTAATTGAGAGTGGCATGATGATGCAGAAATCGTTTGTATTTAGTGCCGTGCAAAAATATTATAATTAATAACATGCATAATACAATCATGCACATAGCAATGACTCCAAACATATAGCCTTATAAAGATTTATCAAGAACTATCTTCACAGATAAGAGAAACAAATAGCTCTTCACATCATCAAGTTATTTTTTGACAGCATGACGTAACAGAGGAATGTTTTTTGAGCAATGTTGCAGATCATCAAACACATTTTAATATAAGGTAAAGACAATGTGAGTACATCATTGGATTTATTGAAAGGAAAGAGTTAATCTAAATCCCCCATTGAAAGGTAATCCACCCCAAAACCTAAATACTGTTCTATTTGCAATAACTTTAAGTCTTTTACATCCCTGTGGAGGAATTTTTGAACCATTGCCATTGCAGGACTTTTTAAAATCCAGCACATAGGTTTTTGAGCATGAACTGTACATTCATGCTGTACTCTAAAGTCTTGCCACAGCATCATAACCGGGTTCAAGTTGAGAGCTAACATTTGGTGTTTGTCCTGATGCCTACGTGCTCAGGACATTATGTGTTGCTCTACAAATTGTTTGGAGTGTCCAGGCAGTTGTATTGGCAGTTTGCTACTGCATGGCGTGAGTTTGGTTGCTTTGCAGCTTGTTTTTTCGAATTTAACTGTTGCTTGTGGGTATCGTTGTGTTATTGTGAAGTTGTGGTCTCCCTGTTGTTAAAAAAAATCCACTGTGTGTGTGTATGTGTGTGCAGAGGTGATAAAAGCACACACATTCTTTACTCAAGTAGAGGTACAGATACTTGTATTAAAAATAAAGAAGTTTAACCACTGTTTCGGCTTCTTTAACCAAGTAAAAGTATAAAAGTACAGGTTCTGAAATGTACTTTGACTTCTTTAACTGAACTACTCTTACTTCAAATAAAGTAAAGAACAATTCACTTAAACGGAGGGTTAAAGCAAAGATTTCTGAGCATGAAAAACTGTCCACAAGAAAATGAGTACAATGTATTGAATGAAGTATTTTCTTAAAAGGTCCAGTGTATAAGACTTAGGAGAAAGTGATCTATTGGCAAGAATTGAATATAAAATAATCCACCAGTGGGCAATCGTCAAAATTGTACAGATTGAACAGAATGGGCCCTGCTAGATTTAAATACTTTATATTTACATCAGGAGCGCATCCAAACTGGGCAAACTAAAGCTTTTGAGTTTTTATGTCAGCTGAAGTTCACAGCAGGTTCTGCTACCCACCTCTGAGAGTGTTTATGTACATATGATATTCATTAGCGATATTCACTGCCACTAGATGTCGCACTAGCAGCAGTATCTCAAACCATAGCAAATGTGGAGGTAATCCTGTAATTCTCCATTTACTTTATTTAAATCTCAATAGGTATATGTTTATATCAGTGATGTAAGTGTGGATATTTCAGTGGATAAGATGCATGGTGCTAAAAAGGGAACATTTTTATTAAGAGCACCTGCTGAAATGCAGAAATTAGACTTTTTTTCTTTTAATTTTTTCTTTGCCCAAACAACACCTAGCATAATATTAGGAGATTCACTTGTGGGTTGGGGGTTTACAGATAGCAAGTGGCTGATCCCTTATTCAGTAGAACATGTACTTGTACAATGTAACTTGAACAATGCTCAATGATATAGATATCCATTTCAGATTTCTGCAACATACTTTGTAATTTTATCCATAATTAATTATGAAAATAAATCCAGTTTATGATTTGTGATATATGACAATTTGATTCTGACTGATCATAATTCAAGGTCAGCTTTAATTTGCCTCAATTCAAGATACTTTAAATGAGGTTTAAAGTGAGAATGTCATTGTAGAAATCCTGAACTTGAATTGTGACTAATGAAGCATTGTGTTAGTTCATGCAGGACACAGAGTCATGTGCTCAGCTACCGATAGGTTTATGGGTGCTCGTCAGTCACCCACCAATCACAGCCCATTCTCTCACCAAAGTGGTCTCTTTAAATACGACCTCAACATTAAATTTCTCATATTCTAATACTAGAGCATATTCATGTTATGGTTGTAATGTTTACGGTCAGTTGCAGCACTTAGAGAACAGTATTTTTGTTTATTCTTGTGTTTTTATGTTCAAAAAGTTATTCTAACACCAGCAGCAGTAAGAGCATGTGTAGTTACCCTAACCAGACATTTGAACCCAAAAGGCTCCAAATTTGATCTTTTGACCTGCAACACCCAGAGCTTTTTTTTTTTTTCCAATTATCTTTTTTATTGATTCCACATATCAATATTCCATCAATATTTTACATAATGTGTATAATTTTACAACAGTATAAAACATTCCTATACTTCCACCGCAGAGCAGAGACATAATTGGACATGAATTCTCAAGTAAAGTTACAGTAGAGTAAATGTGAAGTAAAATGAACCGCTTTTTCACTCTTGTCCTTATTTTCACACCTCTCCTGCATTGTTCCTTGTCTCCTGATTGGGGTAAACATATCAAATAAATAAATGAATAATAAACAAGTTTGTAGCCTGAACCAAGGGGGTCAACACTCTGCAATACACACTGTCATTATTGCACAAAGTCTGCTCTCAATGGAGACACAAAATCAATCCAGTTTTCCCAGTAGTTTTTAAAAGTTTCTGATTTTAGTCTAGCTGAGAAAGTCAGCTTCTCCATTCTATATATATCGAGCATTACATCTACCCAATCCTCTATTTTTGGTGGATCTTTTTTTAGCCATTTTCTGGTGATGGCCTTTTTAGCCACCACCACCATCATTATTCGAAATATGTATTTAATCTCCTGGTTCTCTTTTCCCAAATATAAAACTTCAAATGAAAGTGGAATTTGCACTTTCAGAATTGTTTCCATACTCTTCTTTAACTCTTGCCAAAAAGGTATAATACAAGGGCATCCCCAAAAGATATGAAAATGGTTGGCCTTATTTTCCCCACACAGTCTCCAACGTCGTGTGTCTTGAGATTTCTGTTGTGTTGGTGTAATAAAGTATCTTACAATGTTCTTCCAACCATATTCTCTCCATGAGAGGGAGCATGTTGTTTTCCACTGTCCTTCATTTACCTTGTCCCATTCCTCCTCTGATAACGTGCGAACGAGCTGAACACGTTCTTCAATAGGTTCAACAACAACCACCCCACCCCCAGCGGACCCTCCACTGCCTCTACGACTGCCTCTACTGCTTCTCAGAGCAACAACCCCCCACCTCCCCCCATCATCCTCTGCCCCACACCACACCCGTCACCATCTCCCCCCACCCCTCCGCTGGCTTTCACCACAGACTTTTTCACACCTCCCACCCCCAGGACATCCTCACATCACCCACAGTCCCCCACCACCACCACCTCCTGCAACACACACCTCTTTGCACCACCCTCAAACCCACCACTGACATCCCCTACCCTCCAGTCTGGACTACACATCACAGCCAGCCAGGTGAGGA
Organism: Paralichthys olivaceus; assembly: GCF_024713975.1. Lineage (NCBI taxonomy): Eukaryota > Metazoa > Chordata > Actinopteri > Pleuronectiformes > Paralichthyidae > Paralichthys > Paralichthys olivaceus. The sequence goes on from NC_091106.1 coordinate 472,095, forward strand.
GAGAGCTGGAGAGGCTCAAACAGAGGAAAGCTGCTGGACCGGACCGCATCCACCCTCGTGTGCTGAAGGCATGTTCCAGCCAGCTCTGTGGAGTTCTCCAGCACCTCTTCAACCTGAGCCTACACCTTCAGAGAGTGCCAGTGCTCTGGAAAACATCCTGCCTGGTCCCAGTGCCCAAAAAAGGACGTCCTGCTGCACTGGAGGACTACAGGCCGGTGGCACTGACCTCTCACATCATGAAGGTCATGGAGAGACTGGTATTGGCACACCTCAGACCACTGGTGTGCCCATCACAAGACCCCCTGCAGTTTGCATATCAGCCCCATGTTGGGGTTGATGATGCAATCATCTACCTGCTGCAGAAGGCCTACTCCTCCCTGGACAGACCCAACACCTCAGTCCGGATCATGTTTTTTGATTTCTCCAGCGCCTTCAACACCATCCAGCCCAGACTGCTGAAGGCCAAACTGGAGGGCACGCGGGTGAGTGCTCCCCTCATCACTTGGGTCGATGACTATCTGACGGGCAGACCACAGTTTGTGAGATTACAGAATTGTGTGTCTGATCGTCTGATCAGTAACATCGGGGCCCCCCAGGGAACTGTACTGTCCCCCTTCCTCTTCACCACATACACTGCTGATTTTAAGCACTGCACTGAGTCGTGTCATCTGCAGAAGTTCTCTGATGACACGGCCATTGTGGGGTGTATTGAGGGCGGGGGGAGGCTGAGTACAGGGACCTGGTCGACCGCTTTGTGAAGTGGTGTGGGGAGAACCGCCTGCAGCTCAACGTGGAGAAGACGAAGGAGATGGTGGTGGATTTCAGGAGGAACAAGCCCCTGCCCTCTCCTGTCTGCATCAGTGGGACGGATGTGGAGGTGGTACCTGCATACAAGTACCTCGGTATCACATTGGACAATAAACTGGACTGGTCCACCCACACAGAGGGCCTGAGCCGGCTTTACTTCCTGAGGAGGCTCGGGTCCTTCAATGTCTGGAACAAAATGCCCGCAGATGTTCTATCAGTCTGTTGTGGCGAGCACCATCTTCTTTGCTGTGGTGTCCTGGGGTGCGGGCATCAAGACAAAGGACGCCAACAGACTGAACAAAATCATAAGGAAAGCAGAGTCTGTGGTTGGCTCTAAGCTTGTCACCATGGAGGAGGTGGTGGAGAACAGGATGCTGGCAAAACTGCTGGCAATCATGGACAATCCCTCTCACCCCCTCCACAAAACACTGGACAAGCTAAAGAGCAGCTTCAGCCACAGGCTCATCCAACCCCGCTGCTCTAAGGAGCGATACAGGAAATCGTTCATTCCAACCGCAATAAGACTCTATAACTCATCTACCTCTGTCAGAGCCACCATCACAGAACTGAACTAACATACCTGTCACCCTTGCACCATGTACCCTGTACTACACTACGCCCCATATACTGGAACATTTACTTCTGTGATATGTGTTAATTAAACCATTTTGATATTACAGACCATTTTATACAATAATATTGTCTTTTGCACACCCAGTCTACATATTCTTACACTGATAGTATATTGTATAGTCAAGTACTTATATTTATACCCTACTATATACTATATATCATATCATATTATATCATACTCTGTATATTCTCTGTATATTCTTCGTATATATAAGTCTATATACACATATTTATACATGTGTACATGTTATTATTATTATATTATTACTACTACTATTATTATTATTATTATATATACTGTTGCTGCCATTATTACTATATACTGCTATTATATTGGTATAAGTACTATCTATATAAATATATATTATGTTATATTGTATACTATATATATATATATATATATATATATATATATATATATATACTGTACTACTATTCTTATATACTGTCTAACAATAACATTACCATCATATCATCATTACTATTACCATCATATTGCCACTGCACTACTTGTCTGCCTATTCATCTTGTGTTTCTGTTTTTGTTCATTTTTACCTCAATGTTTTGTTTTGTTCTATTGTATTGTGTTTTGTTGTGTTCTGATATACGAGCTGCTATGACAACTTAATTTCCCTCCGGGGATGATTAAGTAATCTATCTATCTATCTATCTAACTGCCACCCAGCCTCTTTTCCCCCCTTTTCTTTTATAAATGTCATATTGTTACCCTTTAATCTTTCCACTTCTTTATATAGTTTTGTGATAGTTTGAATCATATGCTGAGATAAAGAACTTAATGATTCCTGACTCAGGCTCATCTGAATTAAACTTTTTTATAGTTTTCTCCATATAATGCCGCATCTGTAGATATCTGTATAAATCTTGATTGTTTAATCCATACTGATTTTTTAGATCCTGAAAACTTTTGATGGTCTTCTTTTTAAAAAGTTCCCAAAATATTTTTGGTCCCGCGTCCCATCTACTGAATCTACTATCTGCTGTGTTTGGTGTGAAGTCTGAATCATATGCGATTCATCTCAATACCTTACTCTCTTCAATCACTTTATTCTTTGATATAATCTCAAGAAATTCCCTGTCTGCCCCTGCTGCCTTCTAGCCGTATAACGTTATTAAAAACAAGCAAGATCTTACCTTTGCACTTTTCCTGCCACACAGGGAAAGACAACGCCTCCACGACACACACAAATGAAACTTATCTCTCTCTCACGTGTCTGTGTGTGTGTGTGTGTGTGCGTCGGGTCAGATCAAGGTGGTCAGCGGGACCTTTCACGTGACTCCTGCATTTAGAGACGCGGTCTTTCCCTGCGTGGAGTTGGAGAGAGCGAGCGACCTTCGGTGACCACGTACAATGATATTCCGGCTGAAATCTTGATTCGGACACACAGGGGATGCAGAGGAAGGCAAAAATCTACGGAGGAAAAGGGAGGCTGTGAAACAACAAAGACTTATCAAGAAGAGCTATAAGCCGAGTCTTCCCTCCATTGTCATGGGAAACGTGAGATCGCTGGGGAATAAGATGGACGAGCTGACTGCACTGGTCCAAAGTCAGAAGGAGTATCTTGAGTGTAGTTTAATATGCTTTACGGAGACATGGCTGCACCAGGATGTTCCCGACGAAAACACCACCATCAAGGGCTTCCATACTGTGCGCGTGGACAGAGACAGCGTTCAGAGCGGTAAGCGCAAAGGAGGGGGTCTTTGCAGGCGACTGAAAGACCGCGTCTCTAAATGCAGGTGTCACATGAAAGGTCCCGCTGATCACCTTGATCTGACCCGACACACACAGACACGTGAGAGAGAGAGAGAGAGATAAGTTTCATTTCTGATGAAAGTGTGTGTCGTGGAGGCGTGGTCTTCCCCTGTGTAGGAGAGGTGTATAGGCTGGTAAGATCTTTTTTGTTTTTTAATTTTTAATAACGTTATATGGATTACATCATAGCGTAACGAGTTGATATGATGCGGAGCTCCCTGTGTTGTTTTCCAATTGCTGGTGGAAGTGAAGGGGGTTAACCCCGCAGTAAGCAACATCACCTTCGGCCCTGGATGGAACACACCTCTGGCTACGACCGGTGAGCTGAAGCAGGAACGATTAACAAGAGGAAAGTGACTGAAGGAAAGTGTGAAAGACATTCACAGATTCAGACTTTTCGGATCAATAGCAGACTCGCAAGGGGATTCGTATCAAGTTACATTGTGAAACCTTTCAGGTAATGCAATAACTTTATTACAGTTTCCCTTTTTCCAAATGAACAACTGAGACGATCCCTCATGTGATTAGTTTATCATTAATACCACGGTCATTTTATACTCCACTTCAACTCTTCTTTACCCATCTTTCACACTTTACTGCAGTCATTTCCTCCTGTCCTCAACCAGAAATATGTCACGCTATAATGTGATCCGTATAATGTTATTAAAAATGTATAAAACACCCCACACTTGAGAACAAACACAGTTAAGATCTGTTGTTATATAGATAGTATGCTTGAATGTTGTTATATAGTATTGTTTGCAGATGCTATGAATGTGTTGTTAATTTTATGACACTCAGCCCACAGTGTGGACGATCATCTGCCTGGATCATCTGGTATCAGCTCTTACTAGTTAAAATGTAAACAATAACAGTGTAAAGAAGTTATTGATTATCAATGATAGCAGCAACAATTAATATAATAAGCATTGTTGTTAATAATAATAATAATAATAGTTGTTCTCCTTCAGTTCTTGAGTCAGAGGTATCTGCAATGAGAGAGAGAAAGAGAGAGAGGGACTATGGGAGAAAAGAGACACGTCAATAACATAGTTTTTGACATTTATTAAAAAAAATAAATGAGTGTGGGGTGGGGGGGGGGCAGAGAGACAGAGAGAAGTGGAGAAGTGCTCTGTGGATGATGGGAGTTTCCCCTGCAGTCTAGACCTATAGCAGCTTAAGGGATGGTTCAGGACTCACCTGATCCAGCAAGGCTTTATCAAAAAGGAATGTTTTAAGTTTAACCGTAAATGCACAGAAGTTGTCTGCCTGGTAGCTGAATGCTCTACCTCCTGTTCTACTCTTACAGACTCTTGGAACCACAAGAGAGCCTGTGTTTTGGGAATGAAAACACCTACTGTAGATGCTTGAGAGAGAGTCTGAGCCAGGGACAGTAAATATGGTTGAGGTTCCATCAATAAGGTGAGTAATAAAAAATGTGATACCTTACAATATACTGTGATGTTAACTTTGTTCTGAGAATGTTTTTGAAATCTGTGGGGATTTATGTAGATAACATTTATTTGACAACTTGTACCATTTCTATTTGGGGGGGCAATTTCACGGCTATGCTCAGTATCAAATTCTAAATCCACATTAAAAAATTGAGGAGAAAAAAATATGAAAAGATGAGGAGGGAGGTTGATTTTCATGTGATTTTTATTGTGTTGTAGACTGGTTTGTTTTAAATGTCCCCCAGGCAAAATGGAACGTGCGTAACTTGTAGTGACTACAGTATCAGTATAGTGCCTGGAAAAGATAATTTTGGATACATGCCTCGAGCTGCAACTGGCAACTGACGCAGAAAGTAATGCATGTAAGACACATTGTCATCATCCACAGGGTCTCCTCCTGTGTCCTTTCACCTCCCCTTTATAATGTGTATACTGATGACTGCCGCAGCTGGCATGACAACAGATTACTTTTCAAATTTGCTGATGACTCTGTGACAGTCAGTTTCCTCCATGCAGATGAGAACAACCATGGTCCCATTGTGGATTGTGGGGGGGGGGGAGGAATGTTTTAAGTTTAACTGTAAATGCACAGAAGTTGTCTGCCTGGTAGCTGAATGCTCTACCTCCTGTTCTACTCTTACAGACTCTTGGAACCACAAGAGAGCCTGTGTTTTGGGAATGAAAACACCTACTGTAGATGCTTGAGAGTGAGTCTGAGCCAGGGACAGTAAATATGGTTGAGGTTCCATCAATAAGGTGAGTAATAAAAAATGTGATACCTTACAATATACTGTGATGTTAACTTTGTTCTGAGAATGTTTTTGAAATCTGTGGGGATTTATGTAGATAACATTTATTTGACAACTTGTACCATTTCTATTTGGGGGGGCAATTTCACGGCTATGCTCAGTATCAAATTCTAAATCCACATTAAAAAATTGAGGAGAAAAAAATATGAAAAGATGAGGAGGGAGGTTGATTTTCATGTGATTTTTATTGTGTTGTAGACTGGTTTGTTTTAAATGTCCCCCAGGCAAAATGGAACGTGCGTAACTTGTAGTGACTACAGTATCAGTATAGTGCCTGGAAAAGATAATTTTGGATACATGCCTCGAGCTGCAACTGGCAACTGACACAGAAAGTAATGCATGTAAGACACATTGTCATCATCCACAGGGTCTCCTCCTGTGTCCTTTCACCTCCCCTTTATAATGTGTATACTGATGACTGCCGCAGCTGGCATGACAACAGATTACTTTTCAAATTTGCTGATGACTCTGTGACAGTCAGTTTCCTCCATGCAGATGAGAACAACCATGGTCCCATTGTGGATTGTGGGGGGGGGGGGAGGAATGTTTTAAGTTTAACTGTAAATGCACAGAAGTTGTCTGCCTGGTAGCTGAATGCTCTACCTCCTGTTCTACTCTTACAGACTCTTGGAACCACAAGAGAGCCTGTGTTTTGGGAATGAAAACACCTACTGTAGATGCTTGAGAGAGAGTCTGAGCCAGGGACAGTAAATATGGTTGAGGTTCCAACAATAAGGTGAGTAATAAAAAATGTAATACTGTGGTGGCAATTTCTGTGAAACAAGCACAAAATCAAACACTTCTTTCTGAAAGTTTAATTCAGCATCTGCAGATGGACTCATCAGTACACATCACCTGAATGACATGCACAAATGAGCAAAGAACATAGGAGAATCTGTGTTCTTATAACTCTCAGCCCCCTCCCACTAAGCATTCAAAGGTATTTATTACCCTCCTGTAGTTTCACTCAGTGGAGGAGACATCCTGGCCATTTGTTTACATGTTCTGTGGATGACCCCCCCTGTGAGATCCCAGTTGTTTGATCCCAATCAGAGATACCATGAGAAGCCATAAAGATTTGGTTTCTCGAGGCCATACAACTCAAGTCTCTTAAGCCACCATCGTAAACCTTAAGGTTGCCCTTTCAGATAAACAATTTGGTGAACCATTTGGTCAGTCATCCACATACATGTCTGCTAATGCAATTAAACATTCACAAATGTAAAAATTTCCATTACATTTCCCCCCTTTGAGCATTTCATGCTCACTAAACAACTATCATTTTTAGACAAACGCATCATCTTGAAATTGAGAATTTCATTCTAGATGAGGGCCCGGAAATTTAACATATCCAATTGCATTCTTGATTAAAGTACACAAATAGTACACAATCAATACACCAGACCAACAACACTTAAATACAAACAAAAATCTGAATCGATGTCAAATATTCCAATGACACATTTTTCACATTTAAAATATACTATGACCACCAATTCCATGCTTCAGGAATCTGTGTGTCCTTGTTCTTTTCCTCAAACAATAGGCAATTTAAATGAAAAACAATATGCATCAAATTGTCAGATGTATGTATGTATATGTGTATGTGCAGCAATCAGATCAGATTATGTGACCAACACCTCCTTGGCTGGTGAGCATAATGTCCAATGCCATCCTATTTCGCAGAGCCACATTTCTGAGGCCCTGAATATTGGGAGAAACAAAAATGAAAACCCAACCCCCACTAAGTACAATCCCATCTATTCTGTGTGTGTTGTTCGCACATTTCCCCACCATGGGAAGAGTCCCCCAAATCCTTTGGAGACACTTTCAATGTGGAACACTCATATCTTCATAATAGTGAGTGCAATCTGTATGGAAGTAAGTGAGGTTAGGTCTCTCATTGATGATCTTTCCTCGCAGTTGTCTTCATGGCTGCATACCATGAATTGACTTCAGGCTTTGTCAGTTCAAACAAGAGTTTCCATTTTTTTTTTTGCCTATGATGCTCAGTTTAGTTTGGTGTTGTTCTTCCTGCCAAGGTTTCACCTGCCATAGCAATGTTGGCAGGACGATGATGACTGTGAGCAAGGACAGGGAACACATCTTTTCCCTCGAACTGCATCCCAGTCGTCCCATCAGGTGTCACTTTTTGTCTGACGGAGTCATCGTTTATCAGCAGCGTCACCCTAGCCAACCCCCTAATCAATGTGCCGCCTCTTCGTGAGATTGGAGACGTGTGGTCCTAGAGATTTCCACCCCCTCCTTGCTCGCGGACACAAAGCAGTTGAAGGCTGAGGTGCACTCACTGACATCAATGCACGCTGTGTTCTGAAGAATCCACTCCTTGCTCAGGAACCTCCCTGCAATGGCTTGCATACATCCAAGTTGATCTTTCAGCAGCCTTCACTGCCATCTATGGATTTTGGTAGGGCTTCCTTCACCTATCTGTGGATCTCAAAAAGCATAGGGGACAGGTTGCACAATAAAACATTTCCCTGAGCAGTGCCTTCGCAACTGCTGAAGAGTCCTGTTTAAATGTGGAGAAACACACATGTCAATAAAATCAAGACAGTATTGCTTTCCCTCACTTTGTTCTTCCATAAAATCCCTCAAACAGTTCACTTTATATAATCTGGATTCCTCTTTGTGTATTATTATAGTACCAATTATATAACTCTAATGAAAATTTAAAAATAATTTGTGAGTCATTTGTGAGTTTGACAATTCTTTTGTAAACCAATATATCTGTATCTCTTCCTACATTTGGCATCCCCCCTTTGACACTTGGTTCTGACCATGTGTCAACTATGAGGAAACAGATATCTTTCTAAACAGGATTTCCTATTTGTTCCAGACCAAAATGTATAGCCACCAAACAATCCACTTTCCTTCAAACTGTTTTTTTGTTTGTTTTTAACTGAGCTGCCCTTATCTGCAGCTCCTTTAAATCTGTATTTAAATGTTAATGACCCATCAAATACATTAGGTGTTAATGACCTATCAGATTTAGAAACGCCTCGGACAAGCAGACTGTGCTTTGCTGCAGCTTTTGCAGCAGCTTCTGCTCTCACATTCCCCTGTGAAACTGAAAAGTCTTTAAAAAATGCTTCACATTTGCAGAACGCAATTAGTTTGAATAACAACACAGCATCAATCAGAACAGCAACCAATGTATGGTAGGTAATGGGTTTGAGAATTTCCCTTTAGCCAAAAATCTGCCAAATCATATACCACTCCCAATGCATACCTGCTACCAGTGTATATGTTGACACCTGTCACTTACATATTTGCATTTCTCAATCAATGCAACCAATTCTGCAGCTTCTGCAGAATAATGTAATGAGTGATTCAGCCAAATTTGTCATACAAAGTTGTAACGTCAAAACCCACTTGGCTTCTACCAGTTGCTGGATCTTTTAATGCTGAGTCGTCCACAAACAGCTTCATATCTGCATTTATCAGCTGTACTGTATCTGAGTCACTTAGCTTTTGAAAAGTGTTCAGTCTGACAATAATAAATTCCACAGTCCTAATTGCATTTATCACTGCAGAAATCTTTTGTGATTTACCTCTAAACCTCTGATTAAATTATTTTTATTATTGGGATCAGATGTTTTTTCCCTTCCCATAACCCCTTTTGGTCCAAAGTTCCAAAACTTTCAATACCAATTGTTTTTGTTCTCCTTTGCTTAATAGAACATGGAGATCAGAATTTGATACCTTAAACAATTTGTCCAGTGAGTCAATCTAAGCTACTGAGACAACACAGTGATTACTGTTCTAGTATAACCAACCTAACCTATCGTTAATCTTTAATCTAACTTTCTCTATCACATTCTTTAACTACTTACTCTAACCTTCTCTACCATACTTTGTGTTAGGATAACATCTGTAATTACATCTGGGTGAGTACCTCAGCATCTCACAAGAAAGTGTTACTTACAGAGGTGAGGGAAGCGTTCAGAATCTTCCATTGATATGCATATATCAAATCCTCTAGTTACATCTACGCCTTGTGATGTTAAAATTAGCATATTACTCAATGAACACATGAAATCTCTACCAATAATATCTATCAGCCAGCGTGGTGACAACAAAAATTAATGTTTAAAATTTCCTTAACCTCATTTTTTTTTTTTAAACAATGGTACAGTGTATCTCTCTAGCACTGTCGTACCTGTTGCTTCAATTGTTTTAAAACATCTCTAACATTCATTTTTGGAGACTGATTCTGTTTTCACCTGAATCTACCAAAAATGTGATGTCTTTACCATTTACTTTGATTGTGTGTTTTTGCATATATGCATCAGTTCTAACAGTAATTCATATGGTGTGCGTGTTACAGTGCTCTTACGAATTTGGTGAGTAGGTTGAAACTTTCTCTCTGTCTCCGCGTCTGCACCAGATGAATCCTTCACTGTCCCCAGCTCCACCGCTACTCAATCGCACTATGTGTATTGGTTCTCAGGGCAATCCCTGATCCAATGTCCAATTTTGCCACATTTGAAACAAGCGTCAGTTCTTCCACATCCCCTTCCTCTCCCTCCATGACCTTTCTTGCGCCCGCAGACTTGGTTTTGATATGCTGCCAGCTGTGCCATTCGCAGTCCCTCTGTCAACTGCGTTGCCTTTTTCTTTTTCTTGCTGTTCAAGAGTTTTTCTGCATAATCAGCATTACCCCATGCTGGATTCACCATTCTCCGCTCCTGTGCAGAGACGGATCTTGCCACTTTCGAATACTGAGTCCCCATCTCAGTCATCAGCAGTCTTTGCTGTTCAGTGCTGGTTCCAGTTGCACTGCATACCGCTCCCCCACTTAACACTTGTGGGAGAGATGAAGTGGTAGGTTCTTTCATATTGGTGAATGTCCATGGTCTGTAGATCAGCTGAGTGTTTCCATCTCCTGCAGCCACCTCCACCATCGGTGCTTGCGGGGTTGCATTCAAATCATAAATTGCCTCCTTCCCGGTGCGCCATGGAGTATGTGCTGCCACATATGGAGTGGTGCATGATGGAGGCCTGTCCACCTCCTCTGCTGCAACAAGCTCGAGGTCTGGATGGAGGTTAGGGACGGCTGGAGCTGCCGCCTGCGCCCTCTGCACCGGTAGCAGCTGAGTGTCCTGCTGGTCATCACACTGCACCGCTGCTGGCTGTGGTTGTCCTCTCGGTGGAGCTGAGTCCAGATCAGGGTCTAGTCGGACACACTGAGACTTGGAGATTAGTTCAATCCCTACCTTTTGTAAACTGTCCCTGATATTCACTTCAGTTAACCAAAATTCACACGCTCCAGTACAAATATCCCTACATTTCTTTTTTCCTTCTAATTTGTCCTCACTAACTCGTTCCTCTCTAACTCTTTCCTCTCTAACTCTACGCTTACCATCACTTATTAACATATACTGAACATTAAGAAAAGAAAGCTGAAGTGGATTAGCATTATCCTTATCTTTCTTTCCTTTACCGATGTTTAAACCCATTTCTCTAGTAGGTTGTCTCAGCAGTTTTAACACAACTCTTATTTATCAATTTAAACTCCCAATTTGTTCAACAAAATACAAAATTTGGAAGACCAAAGTTATGCTGATATGGGAAAAGACATTTAGAAATTCCCTAATTTATTTTAATCCGTTCTTTCTTTTTAATTTCCTTTTGTTAAAAATTTGTTTTTAGGATTTAGTCTTTCTTAATACCCTCAAAAAGCCAATTATACCCCTAATATACTTAAGTTTACTTAAATTTACTTACCTTTACTTACCTTTGGCGGTTGAGAACTTCTCTCACTCTCTCTTTTTTTTCTCTCTTATTAAAGCAGATTCATTGCAGTGTCGAGATTATCCTGGCTCAGGTCTCAGTCCTTCAGTCCCAGTCACATCTCCAGTGCAAAACTCTATTTACTATATTATTTCATAGTTTGTTAAATCATGAGCTCGACGTCAGAACCCAATATAACAAGTGTATTAAAATCATCAAACACTCCGTATATTTCTATTATTATATCACGTACATATCAATACTCCTTAACTCTGTGACCTCCTCTCAGATCACCAACCTGTTTATTCTAATAACTACGTGATCTCCAAGATCATCAACAGGCTTATTCTATATTAACTCTGTGGTCTCCAAGACCACCCGTGACCTCCAAGATCACCCGAAGCTTCCTTGATTCTACATCGGTTCCAAACCTTGCCATGCAGACACGTCTGTCACTCACCCTGTGAGAGAATCGTTTCCCTTCTGAATTTGTCTTCCCAGAAAGACAGTGTCTCTGTGCTACTTGGTCCGCCGGATCACAGCAGTGAGAGCACTCTTTGGTTCTCAGGCATCAGGCCCTCACGTCTCTACCCTCTTTTGTCAGGGAGGTTGAGGTCAGAGTCCCAGACTCCCTGCGCAGTTTTACCTTTCAGCCTTGAGATCCAGAGTGTCCTCTCACACGAGTGATCCTGCCAACAACGCCAAATGTGGTGGCAATTTCTGTGAAACAAGCACAAAGTCAAACACTTCTTTCTGAAAGTTTAATTCAGCATCTGCAGATGGACTCATCAGTACACATCACCTGAATGACATGCACAAATGAGCAAAGAACATAGGAGAATCTGTGTTCTTATAACTCTCAGCCCCCTCCCACTAAGCATTCAAAGGTATTTATTACCCTCCTGTAGTTTCACTCAGTGGAGGAGACATCCTGGCCATTTGTTTACATGTTCTGTGGATGACCCCCCCTGTGAGATCCCAGTTGTTTGATCCCAATCAGAGATACCATGAGAAGCCATAAAGATTTGGTTTCTCGAGGCCATACAACTCAAGTCTCTTAAGCCACCATCGTAAACCTTAAGGTTGCCCTTTCAGATAAACAATTTGGTGAACCATTTGGTCAGTCATCCACATACATGTCTGCTAATGCAATTAAACATTCACAAATGTAAAAATTTCCATTACAATACCTTACAATATACTGTGATGTTAACTGTGTTCTGAGAAGGTTTTTGAAATATATGGGGATTTATGTAGATAACATTTATTTGACAACTTGTACCATTTCTATTTGGGGGGGAAATTTCACGGCTATGCTCAGTATCAAATTCTAAATCCACATTAAAAAATTGAGGAGTAAAAAAATATGAAAAGATGGGGAGGGAGGTTGATTTTCATGTGATTTTTATTGTGTTGTAGACTGGTTTGTTTAAAATGTCCCCCAGGCAAAATGGAACATGCGTAACTTGTAGTGACTACAGTATCAGTATAGTGCCTGGAAAAGATAATTTTGGATACATGCCTCGAGCTGCAACTGACACAGAAAGTAATGCATGTAAGACACATTGTCATCATCCACAGGGTCTCCTCCTGTGTCCTTTCACCTCCCCTCTATAATGTGTATACTGATGACTGCCGCAGCTGGCATGACAACAGATTACTTTTCAAATTTGCTGATGACTCTGTGACAGTCAGTTTCCTCCATGCAGATGAGAACAACCATGGTCCCATTGTGGATTGTGAATCTGTATTGGTGTGACTGTGCATTTTTACTACTAAATGTGACAAAAACCAAGGACATGAGTTTTAGGCATCAGTCCTCAAACTCTTAGAATACTATCATCAAGGGACATGTGGTAGACATTTTAGAGAACTACAAGTACCTTGGGATGATTATTAACTATGATATCTCTGATGTTCCTGATGATGACTGTTTGTATTACAGATAGCAAGTGGCTGATCCCTTATTCAGTAGAACATGTACTTGTACAATGTAACTTGTACAATGCTCAATGATATAGATATCCATTCCAGATTTCTGCAACATACCTTGTAATTGTATCCATAATTAATTATGAAAATAAATCCAGTTTATGATTTTTGATATATGACAATTTGATTCTGACTGATCATAATTCAAGGTCAGCTTTAATTTGTGATACTTTAAATTAAGTTTAAAGTGAGAATGTCATCATAGAAATCCTGAACTTGAATTGTGACTAATGAAGCATTGTGTTAGTTCATGCAGGAGAGAGTCATGTACTCAGCTACCGATAGGTTTATGGGTGCTCGTCAGTCACCCACCAATTACAGCCCATTCTCTCTCTTTAAATATGACCTCATCCTCACTGATCCCTGCTCAGCTCTAACACTTTTAGCACTGTAATGGAAATGTTACATTTTTGTATGTATAATTGCATGAGCAAAGATGTATGTGGAGGACTGAACAAATGGTTGACCAAATTGTTAATCGAAAAGGGCAATAAATCACAAAATATTTATGCAGTGATAAATGCAATTAGGAGTGTTGAGCTCCTTCCTGATTAAACTTTATCATTGTCAGACATACACCAAAAGTAGGGACATCTTTTGGATGTGATTGATGAAGGATCAAAGATCAAATGGCAAGGTCACTAGCACCTCACAAAGCACACTTCTTGCCTTGTATATGCAATATATATCCAAAATGCCTTCAGGGAATTCTTTCATATTTGGCACAAACATTCACATGAATTTAGATTTCATTTTGGTAGCCAAATGTCACAGTGTTCTCACAAAGTATGTAAATATTTTTCCTTAAATTGATATCTAAAGATCAGCTCATGGGAATGTCGTCAAACTTGGTAAAAACATTAACTTAAACTCAAAGATGAAGGATTTTATTCCCTTCGAAGTTAAAGGTCAGAGTTACCTCATGTCACTGTGAATGTGATATGTTAGGACTGTCAGTAGGGAATTTCATTATATCTGGTAACTTGGACTGCTTGAGGGAATTTCTTATCAACGTTACATGAGGTGTCACTTGGATTTCAGCCCTCTAGCTGGTCAGGGGCCTAAACAGGGCTCGCAGCCTCTTGGTTCTGGAGATTTTTGGGAAAATTACGATCCCTTTCGGGGCCTTCCCAGGGGCCTAGGAGCCCCAAATTTGACCCACTGGTCACAAGGGGCTCTTTGAGCCTGCATTACCGATTTTCACCAAAACCGCAGAAGGGCCCAGGTGACCTTTGTGACCTTTGGTATCAATTAAGCCCATTTCTAAGGGCTCCATTTTCATAGCCGTACAGAGTACATATGGGTATGAGAGGGAAGAATGTTGATCGGGGGGGCCTAATGATCGCAAAGGTGTAACTTTCAAACAGTTTGAGGCTTTTTTGGCTGAAATGAGGGGCCAGCATATACTAGGCATTGATAATGGGCTTTACACTAACTTCTGATTCCCCTTTCATTATAGATTGCAATTTGACGGGCCTCCAGCAAATGCCAGAAAGCACGAAGAGCTTTGAAACCGCGACAGGAGCCGTCTTTACAGAAAGCCCATCCACCTAGTTCGGCCTGGTGTCCGCAGGTGCGAAAGAAGAAAAGTTGTGCCAGGTTGAATTAGACAGTCAGACAGGTTCTGACACTTGTTGCTTTTGTGACACAAGGAATATTGTGCTTCACCAGCAATACAGTTTTTTTTTCAATGAAGGGCAATTTGGGGTTCAGCATCTTGCCTAGGTATACTTGCTTGTGTGTCTTGTGTTGCAAGATCCTGCTTTGGCTGGAGCTGGGGGCCATCAGTGAAGTAGAGGTAGCTGGCCACTGCCTCATATAATAATAGCCATGCTCATCCTGCCATTCAGATGAGTTTTGATTTCTGTAGCATTAATTTGATCTTGTTTTGGTCTGGAATTCAGTTCCTGTCAGCCTTATCAGTTGAATTTCTTTTTTGTTTTAGTTCTTTGAAAATTACTTTTTGTTAGAAAAATCTGAGCCATCATGTGTCTTCCCTTATTTAGTGCCAGATGACTCTGATGCGCCAAACCAAGTTATAAATTGCCTGTGAAAGTAAAACTGAAAATTTTGTAATGTTCAAGGACAAAAGATTATCGGCAAAGTTGGAGCAACAAAACAAATCAAAAATAAAGAACCTGGGTGTTATTCAGGACTAGATTTTAATCCACACATAAACAATGTCACAAAGATTGCCTTTTATCATTTAAGAAACATTGCAAGAGTAAGACTGTTCCTCACTTTGGAAACTGCCAAAAGTTGATTCATGCTTTTATACTTTCTCGCCTGGACTACTGTAATGCACTATATTCAGGATTACCGAAAAAATCCATCGATCGCCTACAGCTTTTGCAAAATCCAGCAGCCATGGTTTTAATGAGAAATAGGAAAAGATTCCATATTACTTTTATTTTAGTGTCTTTACACTGGCTTCTAGCATCACTGAGGATTGATTTTAAAATTATTTTACTTGTTTTTAATTCTCTTAATGGTACAGCACCGTCATACATCTCTGACTGTTTATCGGAATATGTTACGAATCATTCCCTCAGGTCGTCTACAGCGGGCTTGCTCAATGTCCCCAAAACAAACAATAAAAGGTTTGGGGAAGCAGCTTTCTCTTGCTATGCTTTCCTATGCTATGCTATCCAAAGGTTTGGAACAAACTCCCACCACACATCAGACATGCTTCTTCTGTTGATAGTTTTAAGAAACAACTCAAGACCTGTTGCTATGATAATACATTTTAGCTGCATTTTATGTATAAATACATTTATTATTATTATTGTTATGGTCTCAGCCAGCCAGGCCATAACAACATGTAATCAGGAAAGCTGTCTCAAAAGCCATCCTCCTGGGAAAGTAGATACAGTAAACACAAAGATCGATGTCATGAAGAAAAGCAGGAACTTGAAAGGTGCATAAAAATATCAAAAGAAATAGAGAAAACAACAACAATTTTCTTCTACAACTCCCAACATGCACTGAACTGTGCCTGTGGCCCCATATTTTTTTATCATATTACTTCATGTAACTAAAGTCCATTGTTTGTGCTTCCATCTCTCTATCTCTCTCCCTCTCTCTCCAAATTTCACTACTAATACTACCACCATATTATGATTATGATGATGATGATAAACTGTTATAATTAATAATATAATTGCATCTCAATGTATCACTATTCATTATATTTATATTTTTATGACAACAACAGTCTCTCTCTGTCTCTCTCTCTCTCTTCTCTCCCCTCTTATCCACTCATCTCTCCTCTCCTCCATTATTCTCCTCTAGTCAAGGCAGATGGGCGCCCACACTGATTCCAGAAACTTGTTGTAGTCACTCACTTATAGTAAACTCACTTGAATACTATAATAATAATAATAATATTGATACTATTACTACTACTACTACTAGTAATACACTTTATTCATATAGCACTTTAAAAAACGGAAGTGCTTTGACTGAAAAGCAAGCAAAGTAAATACAAACTTGAACAAATAAAAGCAGTAATATGACAATCAAGTATTAATTTGGTCCAATTTTTAGTGAAAATGGCAGAGCAGATGTTTTGGTTGCAAACCTAACAATGCTCTACTTGGCTCTACTATTGCTCTACTACTTACTTGTATGCAAGTAGAGCTATAATTCATCCTGCACATTGAGGCCTCCATCATGAAATACAATGCACAACAAAAGACATAAAACAGTTTATATTTTGTTACATTACATACAGTACAAAATACTATGAATATACACATTTCACTTAATAGTAACATGCCATCGCCCAAAGATATCAGTAATCATATCTTCAGTTTTAGAGCATTCCATTACTTCTGACTATACGTGTTGGCAGCTCTGTGCGGTAAACACATTTCCCGTTAGTCTGCATGAAGGTGACTGTCATCTTATGCTCAGTGACCTGGAAGTAAGCCACGCCTCCTATTGTGTGATTGACAGGACTGGAGTAGAGCTGCCAGGACTGAGGAACACTGTCCTTGTGAGTGGTGTCAGGATCGCTGACCACCCCACTCCCACTGACTACATATGAGCTCCCATCATCCTCTCTGATGAACTGTTAAAAATACAGAGACAGACAGCATTAAAGGCATCAATGTTGTGCTCAATTAGACCAAGATACAGCGACAAAATTCATTAAAGGTTCAGTGTGTAAGATTTAGGTGAAAGGGAGCAGAAACTGAATACAAAGTAATCCTAGTGATGTTTTCACTAGTGTGTTTTATCTAAATTGTACGATTGTTGTTTTCTTAGAATGAGCCATCTATATTTAAATACTTTATATTTACATGTGGAGCAGGTCCTCTCTACAGAGGCCGCCATGTTTTTACAGTAGTAAAAACTGGACAAACTAAACGCCTCTTGAGTTTTTATGACAAGTGAAGGCTGCCACAGGTTCTCTTTCATGTTTGGAAGAGGAGGGTAAGATGAGGGGTATTCAGCTGCAACATGAAGCTGCTCAGTATAAGTAGGAAGTATAATTCAGGAAGACTTTCTCATAAACCGTTCCTGGCAGAGGCCGTCCACACAGAGCCCAGTTCTGCCGGAGGTTTCTTACACCTGGGAGTTTTTCCTCCCCGCTGTTGCTCATGCTTGCTCGGTGTGGAACAAGTTGGATTTTGTGTTTCTTCTTGGACTTGGACTTTTGTGCAGCACCCTTAGACAACTGCTTGTTGTGATACCGTGCTATATAAATTTGAAATTTGAAATATTCAATTACTCACAAATCTATCTCTCTATATATATTTCTTCTTATTAATCAGCTGATTGTGGGCATTTTGAATGGCCATTCAGATATTGCCACAATCTCATCCAGCCAGTCGTGCGGTTGTGATCAAATTTGAAATCCTTTCTCCTCTCTCCGGCAGTCAGCTGTCATTAGTGATCCGCTGTAACTCCCCTTCAACCCAATCTCCTCCGGTTTAATCCGAAGCCATGGTCCAGTCCAGCAGAGTCATTCATAATTATTTCTCCATCAACCCCTCTGATGCCGATGACATCACATAGGGGTCAAAATGCCAAAAGACTTAATTGCATAGAAATAAAAAAAATATTCAACTGTCAAGTTAAAGTCTCTCCTGATTGAACTGTTCTCATATCAACCACTTGTTTCCAATCTTATTTCATTGTAGGGCTTTATGCAGCACATTGATTCCCTCTTACACTGACACACACATATTGACAATAACACATCTGAATGCTTAGACTGCAACACTCACGTTGCACAGTAAATTCCTCTTGCTCCAACGTGTTTTACAGACACACAGATCACTTCATAATGTTGAGGTAATTATAAAATTAAATATAAAACCATATCATACAAGTGGTAGATGAAGTTACCAGATATTCCATCACATTGTATCATTCTATGTTATTGTTTCCATCTTTTCAATCCCCCCTCCCTTTCTGCTTCTGTTGTGCAGTGACTTTAGTTTTTTTACGGTCATTTTGTGCCATACAGACTTGCATAGTGAAGATAAGGCTTACAGTGTACCATTCTTAATGTTGTCTTTACTCAGTAGCCATCACATTGTGCAATCATTTACTTCATTGAGATAAGTTGAAGCCAATTGTTGGACTGTAAGTTATACTACTGCAGGAAAAACAAATGCTCATCTTCCTGGAACAATATGTCAACACTGTGCTCATATAAAATAAATAAGATTTCATCTTTATGACTAATTATATTGACCAGTAATATCCGTTGAAACAAAGTATCATTTAACCCAATAACTATCTGGATGGTTTCTAATTTTTGGAAATGTATAAAACCTGTGATTGTGTAATGTGGGCACATGCCAGTCTTGGTGCCAGAAAATGATGCAAACTAGCTTTGAACTATCAACAAGTACAGTCTTTGTAGCACCCACTAGTGAATGCCACCTCCTGTACAGAGAGGGGCAATCTTGCACATGCTCTTCTCAAACACAGTGTGATAAGTGGGATATGAAAAAGAATAAATAACTGTCAAAGAGACAGACAGACAAATAACAACACACTGAGATACACTTCCTTGATGTGTATCATTTACACATGATATTTTTTATGATTGAGCGTGCACTCACTTACATACCTGCAGATTGTGGTCATGGCCAGACAAGTACACAGTGACTCTGTATTTCTTCAGCAGGGGCCTCAGTCTGTTGACCAGACAGGATGTTGGTCCGTGATGGCCGATGGACCAGACAGTATAATGACCAGCCACCACAACATAGGCTGATATGACACATGTCATACATACTGGCACTTCAGTTAAAAGGCAACAACAGAACAAAATGTAACTGTATCACATCTTAGAGAACAACCACAGTTCTGTCTCATTTGCTTCTGTTTCTGTATGTTAATTGAGAGTGGCATGATGATGCAGAAATCGTTTGTATTTAGTGCCGTGCAAAAATATTATAATTAATAACATGCATAATACAATCATGCACATAGCAATGACTCCAAACATATAGCCTTATAAAGATTTATCAAGAACTATCTTCACAGATAAGAGAAACAAATAGCTCTTCACATCATCAAGTTATTTTTTGACAGCATGACGTAACAGAGGAATGTTTTTTGAGCAATGTTGCAGATCATCAAACACATTTTAATATAAGGTAAAGACAATGTGAGTACATCATTGGATTTATTGAAAGGAAAGAGTTAATCTAAATCCCCCATTGAAAGGTAATCCACCCCAAAACCTAAATACTGTTCTATTTGCAATAACTTTAAGTCTTTTACATCCCTGTGGAGGAATTTTTGAACCATTGCCATTGCAGGACTTTTTAAAATCCAGCACATAGGTTTTTGAGCATGAACTGTACATTCATGCTGTACTCTAAAGTCTTGCCACAGCATCATAACCGGGTTCAAGTTGAGAGCTAACATTTGGTGTTTGTCCTGATGCCTACGTGCTCAGGACATTATGTGTTGCTCTACAAATTGTTTGGAGTGTCCAGGCAGTTGTATTGGCAGTTTGCTACTGCATGGCGTGAGTTTGGTTGCTTTGCAGCTTGTTTTTTCGAATTTAACTGTTGCTTGTGGGTATCGTTGTGTTATTGTGAAGTTGTGGTCTCCCTGTTGTTAAAAAAAATCCACTGTGTGTGTGTATGTGTGTGCAGAGGTGATAAAAGCACACACATTCTTTACTCAAGTAGAGGTACAGATACTTGTATTAAAAATAAAGAAGTTTAACCACTGTTTCGGCTTCTTTAACCAAGTAAAAGTATAAAAGTACAGGTTCTGAAATGTACTTTGACTTCTTTAACTGAACTACTCTTACTTCAAATAAAGTAAAGAACAATTCACTTAAACGGAGGGTTAAAGCAAAGATTTCTGAGCATGAAAAACTGTCCACAAGAAAATGAGTACAATGTATTGAATGAAGTATTTTCTTAAAAGGTCCAGTGTATAAGACTTAGGAGAAAGTGATGTATTGGCAAGAATTGAATATAAAATAATCCACCAGTGGGCAATCGTCAAAATTGTACAGATTGAACAGAATGGGCCCTGCTAGATTTAAATACTTTATATTTACATCAGGAGCGCATCCAAACTGGGCAAACTAAAGCTTTTGAGTTTTTATGTCAGCTGAAGTTCACAGCAGGTTCTGCTACCCACCTCTGAGAGTGTTTATGTACATATGATATTCATTAGCGATATTCACTGCCACTAGATGTCGCACTAGCAGCAGTATCTCAAACCATAGCAAATGTGGAGGTAATCCTGTAATTCTCCATTTACTTTATTTAAATCTCAATAGGTATATGTTTATATCAGTGATGTAAGTGTGGATATTTCAGTGGATAAGATGCATGGTGCTAAAAAGGGAACATTTTTATTAAGAGCACCTGCTGAAATGCAGAAATTAGACTTTTTTTCTTTTAATTTTTTCTTTGCCCAAACAACACCTAGCATAATATTAGGAGATTCACTTGGGGGTTGGGGGTTTACAGATAGCAAGTGGCTGATCCCTTATTCAGTAGAACATGTACTTGTACAATGTAACTTGAACAATGCTCAATGATATAGATATCCATTTCAGATTTCTGCAACATACTTTGTAATTTTATCCATAATTAATTATGAAAATAAATCCAGTTTATGATTTGTGATATATGACAATTTGATTCTGACTGATCATAATTCAAGGTCAGCTTTAATTTGCCTCAATTCAAGATACTTTAAATGAGGTTTAAAGTGAGAATGTCATTGTAGAAATCCTGAACTTGAATTGTGACTAATGAAGCATTGTGTTAGTTCATGCAAGACACAGAGTCATGTGCTCAGCTACCGATAGGTTTATGGGTGCTCGTCAGTCACCCACCAATCACAGCCCATTCTCTCACCAAAGTGGTCTCTTTAAATACGACCTCAACATTAAATTTCTCATATTCTAATACTAGAGCATATTCATGTTATGGTTGTAATGTTTACGGTCAGTTGCAGCACTTAGAGAACAGTATTTTTGTTTATTCTTGTGTTTTTATGTTCAAAAAGTTATTCTAACACCAGCAGCAGTAAGAGCATGTGTAGTTACCCTAACCAGACATTTGAACCCAAAAGGCTCCAAATTTGATCTTTTGACCTGCAACACCCAGAGCTTTTTTTTTTTTTCAATTATCTTTTTTATTGATTCCACATATCAATATTCCATCAATATTTTACATAATGTGTATAATTTTACAACAGTATAAAACATTCCTATACTTCCACCGCAGAGCAGAGACATAATTGGACATGAATTCTCAAGTAAAGTTACAGTAGAGTAAATGTGAAGTAAAATGAACCGCTTTTTCACTCTTGTCCTTATTTTCACACCTCTCCTGCATTGTTCCTTGTCTCCTGATTGGGGTAAACATATCAAATAAATAAATGAATAATAAACAAGTTTGTAGCCTGAACCAAGGGGGTCAACACTCTGCAATACACACTGTCCTTATTGCACAAAGTCTGCTCTCAATGGAGACACAAAATCAATCCAGTTTTCCCAGTAGTTTTTAAAAGTTTCTGATTTTAGTCTAGCTGAGAAAGTCAGCTTCTCCATTCTATATATATCGAGCATTACATCTACCCAATCCTCTATTTTTGGTGGATCTTTTTTTAGCCATTTTCTGGTGATGGCCTTTTTAGCCACCACCACCATCATTATTCCAAATATGTATTTAATCTCCTGGTTCTCTTTTCCCAAATATAAAACTTCAAATGAAAGTGGAATTTGCACTTTCAGAATTGTTTCCATACTCTTCTTTAACTCTTGCCAAAAAGGTATAATACAAGGGCATCCCCAAAAGATATGAAAATGGTTGGCCTTATTTTCCCCACACAGTCTCCAACGTCGTGTGTCTTGAGATTTCTGTTGTGTTGGTGTAATAAAGTATCTTACAATGTTCTTCCAACCATATTCTCTCCATGAGAGGGAGCATGTTGTTTTCCACTGTCCTTCATTTACCTTGTCCCATTCCTCCTCTGATAACATGCGAACGAGCTGAACACGTTCTTCAATAGGTTCAACAACAACCCCCCCACCCCCAGCGGACCCTCCACTGCCTCTACGACTGCCTCTACTGCTTCTCAGAGCAACAACCCCCCACCTCCCCCCATCATCCTCTGCCCCACACCACACCCGTCACCATCTCCCCCCACCCCTCCGCTGGCTTTCACCACAGACTTTTTCACACCTCCCACCCCCAGGACATCCTCACATCACCCACAGTCCCCCACCACCACCACCTCCTGCAACACACACCTCTTTGCACCACCCTCAAACCCACCACTGACATCCCCTACCCTCCAGTCTGGACTACACATCACAGCCAGCCAGGTGAGGAGAGAGCTGGAGAGGCTCAAACAGAGGAAAGCTGCTGGACCGGACCGCATCAGCCCTCGTGTGCTGAAGGCATGTTCCAGCCAGCTCTGTGGAGTTCTCCAGCACCTCTTCAACCTGAGCCTACACCTTCAGAGAGTGCCAGTGCTCTGGAAAACATCCTGCCTGGTCCCAGTGCCCAAAAAAGGACGTCCTGCTGCACTGGAGGACTACAGGCCGGTGGCACTGATCTCTCACATCATGAAGGTCATGGAGAGACTGGTATTGGCACACCTCAGACCACTGGTGTGCCCATCACAAGACCCCCTGCAGTTTGCATATCAGCCCCATGTTGGGGTTGATGATGCAATCATCTACCTGCTGCAGAAGGCCTACTCCTCCCTGGACAGACCCAACACCTCAGTCCGGATCATGTTTTTTGATTTCTCCAGCGCCTTCAACACCATCCAGCCCAGACTGCTGAAGGCCAAACTGGAGGGCACGCGGGTGAGTGCTCCCCTCATCACTTGGGTCAATGACTATCTGACGGGCAGACCACAGTTTGTGAGATTACAGAATTGTGTGTCTGATCGTCTGATCAGTAACATCGGGGCCCCCCAGGGAACTGTACTGTCCCCCTTCCTCTTCACCACATACACCGCTGATTTTAAGCACTGCACTGAGTCGTGTCATCTGCAGAAGTTCTCTGATGACACGGCCATTGTGGGGTGTATTGAGGGCGGGGGGAGGCTGAGTACAGGGACCTGGTCAACCGCTTTGTGAAGTGGTGTGGGGAGAACCGCCTGCAGCTCAACGTGGAGAAGACGAAGGAGATGGTGGTGGATTTCAGGAGGAACAAGCCCCTGCCCTCTCCTGTCTGCATCAGTGGGACGGATGTGGAGGTGGTACCTGCATACAAGTACCTCGGTATCACATTGGACAATAAACTGGACTGGTCCACCCACACAGAGGGCCTGAGCCGGCTTTACTTCCTGAGGAGGCTCGGGTCCTTCAATGTCTGGAACAAAATGCCCGCAGATGTTCTATCAGTCTGTTGTGGCGAGCACCATCTTCTTTGCTGTGGTGTCCTGGGGTGCGGGCATCAAGACAAAGGACGCCAACAGACTGAACAAAATCATAAGGAAAGCAGAGTCTGTGGTTGGCTCTAAGCTTGTCACCATGGAGGAGGTGGTGGAGAACAGGATGCTGGCAAAACTGCTGGCAATCATGGACAATCCCTCTCACCCCCTCCACAAAACACTGGACAAGCTAAAGAGCAGCTTCAGCCACAGGCTCATCCAACCCCGCTGCTCTAAGGAGCGATACAGGAAATCGTTCATTCCAACCGCAATAAGACTCTATAACTCATCTACCTCTGTCAGAGCCACCATCACAGAACTGCACTAACATACCTGTCACCCTTGCACCATGTACCCTATACTACACTATGCCCCATATACTGGAACATTTACTTCTGTGATATGTGTTAATTAAACCATTTTGATATTACAGACCATTTTATACAATAATATTGTCTTTTGCACACCCAGTCTACATATTCTTACACTGATAGTATATTGTATAGTCAAGTACTTATATTTATACCCTACTATATACTATATATCATATCATATTATATCATACTCTGTATATTCTCTGTATATTCTTCGTATATATAAGTCTATATACACATATTTATACATGTGTACATGTTATTATTATTATATTATTACTACTACTATTACTATTATTATTATATATACTGTTGCTGCCATTATTACTATATACTGCTATTATATTGGTATAAGTACTATCTATATAAATATATATTATGTTATATTGTATACTATATATACTGTACTACTATTCTTATATACTGTCTAACAATAACATTACCATCATATCATCATTACTATTACCATCATATTGCCACTGCACTACTTGTCTGCCTATTCATCTTGTGTTTCTGTTTTTGTTCATTTTTACCTCAATGTTTTGTTTTGTTCTATTGTATTGTGTTTTGTTGTGTTCTGATATACGAGCTGCTATGACAACTTAATTTCCCTCCGGGGATGATTAAGTAATCTATCTATCTATCTATCTAACTGCCACCCAGCCTCTTTTCCCCCCTTTTCTTTTATAAATGTCATATTGTTACCCTTTAATCTTTCCACTTCTTTATATAGTTTTGTGATTAGTTTGAATCATATGCTGAGATAAAGAACTTAATGATTCCTGACTCAGGCTCATCTGAATTAAACTTTTTTAGCTGACATAAAAACTCAAAAGCTTTAGTTTGCCCAGTTTGGATGCGCTCCTGATGTAAATATAAAGTATTTAAATCTAGCAGGGCCCATTCTGTTCAATCTGTACAATTTTGACGATTGCCCACTGGTGGATTATTTTATATTCAATTCTTGCCAATAGATCACTTTCTCCTAAGTCTTATACACTGGACCTTTTAAGAAAATACTTCATTCAATACATTGTACTCATTTTCTTGTGGACAGTTTTTCATGCTCAGAAATCTTTGCTTTAACCCTCCGTTTAAGTGAATTGTTCTTTACTTTATTTGAAGTAAGAGTAGTTCAGTTAAAGAAGTCAAAGTACATTTCAGAACCTGTACTTTTATACTTTTACTTGGTTAAAGAAGCCGAAACAGTGGTTAAACTTCTTTATTTTTAATACAAGTATCTGTACCTCTACTTGAGTAAAGAATGTGTGTGCTTTTATCACCTCTGCACACACATACACACACACAGTGGATTTTTTTTAACAACAGGGAGACCACAACTTCACAATAACACAACGATACCCACAAGCAACAGTTAAATTCGAAAAAACAAGCTGCAAAGCAACCAAACTCACGCCATGCAGTAGCAAACTGCCAATACAACTGCCTGGACACTCCAAACAATTTGTAGAGCAACACATAATGTCCTGAGCACGTAGGCATCAGGACAAACACCAAATGTTAGCTCTCAACTTGAACCCGGTTATGATGCTGTGGCAAGACTTTAGAGTACAGCATGAATGTACAGTTCATGCTCAAAAACCTATGTGCTGGATTTTAAAAAGTCCTGCAATGGCAATGGTTCAAAAATTCCTCCACAGGGATGTAAAAGACTTAAAGTTATTGCAAATAGAACAGTATTTAGGTTTTGGGGTGGATTACCTTTCAATGGGGGATTTAGATTAACTCTTTCCTTTCAATAAATCCAATGATGTACTCACATTGTCTTTACCTTATATTAAAATGTGTTTGATGATCTGCAACATTGCTCAAAAAACATTCCTCTGTTACGTCATGCTGTCAAAAAATAACTTGATGATGTGAAGAGCTATTTGTTTCTCTTATCTGTGAAGATAGTTCTTGATAAATCTTTATAAGGCTATATGTTTGGAGTCATTGCTATGTGCATGATTGTATTATGCATGTTATTAATTATAATATTTTTGCACGGCACTAAATACAAACGATTTCTGCATCATCATGCCACTCTCAATTAACATACAGAAACAGAAGCAAATGAGACAGAACTGTGGTTGTTCTCTAAGATGTGATACAGTTACATTTTGTTCTGTTGTTGCCTTTTAACTGAAGTGCCAGTATGTATGACATGTGTCATATCAGCCTATGTTGTGGTGGCTGGTCATTATACTGTCTGGTCCATCGGCCATCACGGACCAACATCCTGTCTGGTCAACAGACTGAGGCCCCTGCTGAAGAAATACAGAGTCACTGTGTACTTGTCTGGCCATGACCACAATCTGCAGGTATGTAAGTGAGTGCACGCTCAATCATAAAAAATATCATGTGTAAATGATACACATCAAGGAAGTGTATCTCAGTGTGTTGTTATTTGTCTGTCTGTCTCTTTGACAGTTATTTATTCTTTTTCATATCCCACTTATCACACTGTGTTTGAGAAGAGCATGTGCAAGATTGCCCCTCTCTGTACAGGAGGTGGCATTCACTAGTGGGTGCTACAAAGACTGTACTTGTTGATAGTTCAAAGCTAGTTTGCATCATTTTCTGGCACCAAGACTGGCATGTGCCCACATTACACAATCACAGGTTTTATACATTTCCAAAAATTAGAAACCATCCAGATAGTTATTGGGTTAAATGATACTTTGTTTCAACGGATATTACTGGTCAATATAATTAGTCATAAAGATGAAATCTTATTTATTTTATATGAGCACAGTGTTGACATATTGTTCCAGGAAGATGAGCATTTGTTTTTCCTGCAGTAGTATAACTTACAGTCCAACAATTGGCTTCAACTTATCTCAATGAAGTAAATGATTGCACAATGTGATGGCTACTGAGTAAAGACAACATTAAGAATGGTACACTGTAAGCCTTATCTTCACTATGCAAGTCTGTATGGCACAAAATGACCGTAAAAAAACTAAAGTCACTGCACAACAGAAGCAGAAAGGGAGGGGGGATTGAAAAGATGGAAACAATAACATAGAATGATACAATGTGATGGAATATCTGGTAACTTCATCTACCACTTGTATGATATGGTTTTATATTTAATTTTATAATTACCTCAACATTATGAAGTGATCTGTGTGTCTGTAAAACACGTTGGAGCAAGAGGAATTTACTGTGCAACGTGAGTGTTGCAGTCTAAGCATTCAGATGTGTTATTGTCAATATGTGTGTGTCAGTGTAAGAGGGAATCAATGTGCTGCATAAAGCCCTACAATGAAATAAGATTGGAAACAAGTGGTTGATATGAGAACAGTTCAATCAGGAGAGACTTTAACTTGACAGTTGAATATTTTTTTTATTTCTATGCAATTAAGTCTTTTGGCATTTTGACCCCTATGTGATGTCATCGGCATCAGAGGGGTTGATGGAGAAATAATTATGAATGACTCTGCTGGACTGGACCATGGCTTCGGATTAAACCGGAGGAGATTGGGTTGAAGGGGAGTTACAGCGGATCACTAATGACAGCTGACTGCCGGAGAGAGGAGAAAGGATTTCAAATTTGATCACAACCGCACGACTGGCTGGATGAGATTGTGGCAATATCTGAATGGCCATTCAAAATGCCCACAATCAGCTGATTAATAAGAAGAAATATATATAGAGAGATAGATTTGTGAGTAATTGAATATTTCAAATTTCAAATTTATATAGCACGGTATCACAACAAGCAGTTGTCTAAGGGTGCTGCACAAAAGTCCAAGTCCAAGAAGAAACACAAAATCCAACTTGTTCCACACCGAGCAAGCATGAGCAACAGCGGGGAGGAAAAACTCCCAGGTGTAAGAAACCTCCGGCAGAACTGGGCTCTGTGTGGACGGCCTCTGCCAGGAACGGTTTATGAGAAAGTCTTCCTGAATTATACTTCCTACTTATACTGAGCAGCTTCATGTTGCAGCTGAATACCCCTCATCTTACCCTCCTCTTCCAAACATGAAAGAGAACCTGTGGCAGCCTTCACTTGTCATAAAAACTCAAGAGGCGTTTAGTTTGTCCAGTTTTTACTACTGTAAAAACATGGCGGCCTCTGTAGAGAGGACCTGCTCCACATGTAAATATAAAGTATTTAAATATAGATGGCTCATTCTAAGAAAACAACAATCGTACAATTTAGATAAAACACACTAGTGAAAACATCACTAGGATTACTTTGTATTTAGTTTCTGCTCCCTTTCACCTAAATCTTACACACTGAACCTTTAATGAATTTTGTCGCTGTATCTTGGTCTAATTGAGCACAACATTGATGCCTTTAATGCTGTCTGTCTCTGTATTTTTAACAGTTCATCAGAGAGGATGATGGGAGCTCATATGTAGTCAGTGGGAGTGGGGTGGTCAGCGATCCTGACACCACTCACAAGGACAGTGTTCCTCAGTCCTGGCAGCTCTACTCCAGTCCTGTCAATCACACAATAGGAGGCGTGGCTTACTTCCAGGTCACTGAGCATAAGATGACAGTCACCTTCATGCAGACTAACGGGAAATGTGTTTACCGCACAGAGCTGCCAACACGTATAGTCAGAAGTAATGGAATGCTCTAAAACTGAAGATATGATTACTGATATCTTTGGGCGATGGCATGTTACTATTAAGTGAAATGTGTATATTCATAGTATTTTGTACTGTATGTAATGTAACAAAATATAAACTGTTTTATGTCTTTTGTTGTGCATTGTATTTCATGATGGAGGCCTCAATGTGCAGGATGAATTATAGCTCTACTTGCATACAAGTAAGTAGTAGAGCAATAGTAGAGCCAAGTAGAGCATTGTTAGGTTTGCAACCAAAACATCTACTCTGCCATTTTCACTAAAAATTGGACCAAATTAATACTTGATTGTCATATTACTGCTTTTATTTGTTCAAGTTTGTATTTACTTTGCTTTATTTTCAGTCAAAGCACTTCCGTTTTTTAAAGTGCTATATGAATAAAGTGTATTACTAGTAGTAGTAGTAGTAATAGTATCAATATTATTATTATTATTATAGTATTCAAGTGAGTTTACTATAAGTGAGTGACTACAACAAGTTTCTGGAATCAGTGTGGGCGCCCATCTGCCTTGACTAGAGGAGAATAATGGAGGAGAGGAGAGATGAGTGGATAAGAGGGGAGAGAAGAGAGAGAGAGAGACAGAGAGAGACTGTTGTTGTCATAAAAATATAAATATAATGAATAGTGATACATTGAGATGCAATTATATTATTAATTATAACAGTTTATCATCATCATCATAATCATAATATGGTGGTAGTATTAGTAGTGAAATTTGGAGAGAGAGGGAGAGAGATAGAGATATGGAAGCACAAACAATGGACTTTAGTTACATGAAGTAATATGATAAAAAATATGGGGCCACAGGCACAGTTCAGTGCATGTTGGGAGTTGTAGAAGAAAATTGTTGTTGTTTTCTCTATTTCTTTTGATATTTTTATGCACCTTTCAAGTTCCTGCTTTTCTTCATGACATCGATCTTTGTGTTTACTGTATCTACTTTCCCAGGAGGATGGCTTTTGAGACAGCTTTCCTGATTACATGTTGTTATGGCCTGGCTGGCTGAGACCATAACAATAATAATAATAAATGTATTTATACATAAAATGCAGCTAAAATGTATTATCATAGCAACAGGTCTTGAGTTGTTTCTTAAAACTATCAACAGAAGAAGCATGTCTGATGTGTGGTGGGAGTTTGTTCCAAACCTTTGGATAGCATAGCATAGGAAAGCATAGCAAGAGAAAGCTGCTTCCCCAAACCTTTTATTGTTTGTTTTGGGGACATTGAGCAAGCCCGCTGTAGACGACCTGAGGGAATGATTCGTAACATATTCCGATAAACAGTCAGAGATGTATGATGGTGCTGTACCATTAAGAGAATTAAAAACAAGTAAAATAATTTTAAAATCAATCCTCAGTGATGCTAGAAGCCAGTGTAAAGACACTAAAATAAAAGTAATATGGAATCTTTTCCTATTTCTCATTAAAACCATGGCTGCTGGATTTTGCAAAAGCTGTAGGCGATCGATGGATTTTTTCGGTAATCCTGAATATAGTGCATTACAGTAGTCCAGGCGAGAAAGTATAAAAGCATGAATCAACTTTTGGCAGTTTCCAAAGTGAGGAACAGTCTTACTCTTGCAATGTTTCTTAAATGATAAAAGGCAATCTTTGTGACATTGTTTATGTGTGGATTAAAATCTAGTCCTGAATAACACCCAGGTTCTTTATTTTTGATTTGTTTTGCTGCTCCAACTTTGCCGATAATCTTTTGTCCTTGAACATTACAAAATTTTCAGTTTTACTTTCACAGGCAATTTATAACTTGGTTTGGCGCATCAGAGTCATCTGGCACTAAATAAGGGAAGACACATGATGGCTCAGATTTTTCTAACAAAAAGTAATTTTCAAAGAACTAAAACAAAAAAGAAATTCAACTGATAAGGCTGACAGGAACTGAATTCCAGACCAAAACAAGATCAAATTAATGCTACAGAAATCAAAACTCATCTGAATGGCAGGATGAGCATGGCTATTATTATATGAGGCAGTGGCCAGCTACCTCTACTTCACTGATGGCCCCCAGCTCCAGCCAAAGCAGGATCTTGCAACACAAGACACACAAGCAAGTATACCTAGGCAAGATGCTGAACCCCAAATTGCCCTTCATTGAAAAAAAAACTGTATTGCTGGTGAAGCACAATATTCCTTGTGTCACAAAAGCAACAAGTGTCAGAACCTGTCTGACTGTCTAATTCAACCTGGCACAACTTTTCTTCTTTCGCACCTGCGGACACCAGGCCGAACTAGGTGGATGGGCTTTCTGTAAAGACGGCTCCTGTCGCGGTTTCAAAGCTCTTCGTGCTTTCTGGCATTTGCTGGAGGCCCGTCAAATTGCAATCTATAATGAAAGGGGAATCAGAAGTTAGTGTAAAGCCCATTATCAATGCCTAGTATATGCTGGCCCCTCATTTCAGCCAAAAAAGCCTCAAACTGTTTGAAAGTTACACCTTTGCGATCATTAGGCCCCCCCGATCAACATTCTTCCCTCTCATACCCATATGTACTCTGTACGGCTATGAAAATGGAGCCCTTAGAAATGGGCTTAATTGATACCAAAGGTCACAAAGGTCACCTGGGCCCTTCTGCGGTTTTGGTGAAAATCGGTAATGCAGGCTCAAAGAGCCCCTTGTGACCAGTGGGTCAAATTTGGGGCTCCTAGGCCCCTGGGAAGGCCCCGAAAGGGATCGTAATTTTCCCAAAAATCTCCAGAACCAAGAGGCTGCGAGCCCTGTTTAGGCCCCTGACCAGCTAGAGGGCTGAAATCCAAGTGACACCTCATGCAACGTTGATAAGAAATTCCCTCAAGCAGTCCAAGTTACCAGATATAATGAAATTCCCTACTGACAGTCCTAACATATCACATTCACAGTGACATGAGGTAACTCTGACCTTTAACTTCGAAGGGAATAAAATCCTTCATCTTTGAGTTTAAGTTAATGTTTTTACCAAGTTTGACGACATTCCCATGAGCTGATCTTTAGATATCAATTTAAGGAAAAATATTTACATACTTTGTGAGAACACTGTGACATTTGGCTACCAAAATGAAATCTAAATTCATGTGAATGTTTGTGCCAAATATGAAAGAATTCCCTGAAGGCATTTTGGATATATATTGCATATACAA
The DNA here is from genome assembly GCF_024713975.1 of Paralichthys olivaceus. Lineage (NCBI taxonomy): Eukaryota > Metazoa > Chordata > Actinopteri > Pleuronectiformes > Paralichthyidae > Paralichthys > Paralichthys olivaceus. Next base: position 504,320 of record NC_091106.1, read on the forward strand.
GGCAAGAAGTGTGCTTTGTGAGGTGCTAGTGACCTTGCCATTTGATCTTTGATCCTTCATCAATCACATCCAAAAGATGTCCCTACTTTTGGTGTATGTCTGACAATGATAAAGTTTAATCAGGAAGGAGCTCAACACTCCTAATTGCATTTATCACTGCATAAATATTTTGTGATTTATTGCCCTTTTCGATTAACAATTTGGTCAACCATTTGTTCAGTCCTCCACATACATCTTTGCTCATGCAATTATACATACAAAAATGTAACATTTCCATTACAGTGCTAAAAGTGTTAGAGCTGAGCAGGGATCAGTGAGGATGAGGTCATATTTAAAGAGAGAGAATGGGCTGTAATTGGTGGGTGACTGACGAGCACCCATAAACCTATCGGTAGCTGAGTACATGACTCTCTCCTGCATGAACTAACACAATGCTTCATTAGTCACAATTCAAGTTCAGGATTTCTATGATGACATTCTCACTTTAAACTTAATTTAAAGTATCACAAATTAAAGCTGACCTTGAATTATGATCAGTCAGAATCAAATTGTCATATATCAAAAATCATAAACTGGATTTATTTTCATAATTAATTATGGATACAATTACAAGGTATGTTGCAGAAATCTGGAATGGATATCTATATCATTGAGCATTGTACAAGTTACATTGTACAAGTACATGTTCTACTGAATAAGGGATCAGCCACTTGCTATCTGTAATACAAACAGTCATCATCAGGAACATCAGAGATATCATAGTTAATAATCATCCCAAGGTACTTGTAGTTCTCTAAAATGTCTACCACATGTCCCTTGATGATAGTATTCTAAGAGTTTGAGGACTGATGCCTAAAACTCATGTCCTTGGTTTTTGTCACATTTAGTAGTAAAAATGCACAGTCACACCAATACAGATTCACAATCCACAATGGGACCATGGTTGTTCTCATCTGCATGGAGGAAACTGACTGTCACAGAGTCATCAGCAAATTTGAAAAGTAATCTGTTGTCATGCCAGCTGCGGCAGTCATCAGTATACACATTATAGAGGGGAGGTGAAAGGACACAGGAGGAGACCCTGTGGATGATGACAATGTGTCTTACATGCATTACTTTCTGTGTCAGTTGCAGCTCGAGGCATGTATCCAAAATTATCTTTTCCAGGCACTATACTGATACTGTAGTCACTACAAGTTACGCATGTTCCATTTTGCCTGGGGGACATTTTAAACAAACCAGTCTACAACACAATAAAAATCACATGAAAATCAACCTCCCTCCCCATCTTTTCATATTTTTTTACTCCTCAATTTTTTAATGTGGATTTAGAATTTGATACTGAGCATAGCCGTGAAATTTCCCCCCCAAATAGAAATGGTACAAGTTGTCAAATAAATGTTATCTACATAAATCCCCATATATTTCAAAAACCTTCTCAGAACACAGTTAACATCACAGTATATTGTAAGGTATTGTAATGGAAATTTTTACATTTGTGAATGTTTAATTGCATTAGCAGACATGTATGTGGATGACTGACCAAATGGTTCACCAAATTGTTTATCTGAAAGGGCAACCTTAAGGTTTACGATGGTGGCTTAAGAGACTTGAGTTGTATGGCCTCGAGAAACCAAATCTTTATGGCTTCTCATGGTATCTCTGATTGGGATCAAACAACTGGGATCTCACAGGGGGGGTCATCCACAGAACATGTAAACAAATGGCCAGGATGTCTCCTCCACTGAGTGAAACTACAGGAGGGTAATAAATACCTTTGAATGCTTAGTGGGAGGGGGCTGAGAGTTATAAGAACACAGATTCTCCTATGTTCTTTGCTCATTTGTGCATGTCATTCAGGTGATGTGTACTGATGAGTCCATCTGCAGATGCTGAATTAAACTTTCAGAAAGAAGTGTTTGACTTTGTGCTTGTTTCACAGAAATTGCCACCACATTTGGTGTTGTTGGCAGGATCACTCGTGTGAGAGGACACTCTGGATCTCAAGGCTGAAAGGTAAAACTGCGCAGGGAGTCTGGGACTCTGACCTCAACCTCCCTGACAAAAGAGGGTAGAGACGTGAGGGCCTGATGCCTGAGAACCAAAGAGTGCTCTCACTGCTGTGATCCGGCGGACCAAGTAGCACAGAGACACTGTCTTTCTGGGAAGACAAATTCAGAAGGGAAACGATCCTCTCACAGGGTGAGTGACAGACGTGTCTGCATGGCAAGGTTTGGAACCGATGTAGAATCAAGGAAGCTTCGGGTGATCTTGGAGGTCACGGGTGGTCTTGGAGACCACAGAGTTAATATAGAATAAGCCTGTTGATGATCTTGGAGATCACGTAGTTATTAGAATAAACAGGTTGGTGATCTGAGAGGAGGTCACAGAGTTAAGGAGTATTGATATGTACGTGATATAATAATAGAAATATACGGAGTGTTTGATGATTTTAATACACTTGTTATATTGGGTTCTGACGTCGAGCTCATGATTTAACAAACTATGAAATAATATAGTAAATAGAGTTTTGCACTGGAGATGTGACTGGGACTGAAGGACTGAGACCTGAGCCAGGATAATCTCGACACTGCAATGAATCTGCTTTAATAAGAGAGAAAAAAGAGAGAGAGTGAGAGAAGTTCTCAACCGCCAAAGGTAAGTAAAGGTAAGTAAATTTAAGTTAACTTAAGTATATTAGGGGTATAATTGGCTTTTTGAGGGTATTAAGAAAGACTAAATCCTAAAAACAAATTTTTAACAAAAGGAAATTAAAAAGAAAGAACGGATTAAAATAAATTAGGGAATTTCTAAATGTCTTTTCCCATATCAGCATAACTTTGGTCTTCCAAATTTTGTATTTTGTTGAACAAATTGGGAGTTTAAATTGATAAATAAGAGTTGTGTTAAAACTGCTGAGACAACCTACTAGAGAAATGGGTTTAAACATCGGTAAAGGAAAGAAAGATAAGGATAATGCTAATCCACTTCAGCTTTCTTTTCTTAATGTTCAGTATATGTTAATAAGTGATGGTAAGCGTAGAGTTAGAGAGGAAAGAGTTAGAGAGGAACGAGTTAGTGAGGACAAATTAGAAGGAAAAAAGAAATGTAGGGATATTTGTACTGGAGCGTGTGAATTTTGGTTAACTGAAGTGAATATCAGGGACAGTTTACAAAAGGTAGGGATTGAACTAATCTCCAAGTCTCAGTGTGTCCGACTAGACCCTGATCTGGACTCAGCTCCACCGAGAGGACAACCACAGCCAGCAGCGGTGCAGTGTGATGACCAGCAGGACACTCAGCTGCTACCGGTGCAGAGGGCGCAGGCGGCAGCTCCAGCCGTCCCTAACCTCCATCCAGACCTCGAGCTTGTTGCAGCAGAGGAGGTGGACAGGCCTCCATCATGCACCACTCCATATGTGGCAGCACATACTCCATGGCGCACCGGGAAGGAGGCAATTTATGATTTGAATGCAACCCCGCAAGCACCGATGGTGGAGGTGGCTGCAGGAGATGGAAACACTCAGCTGATCTACAGACCATGGACATTCACCAATATGAAAGAACCTACCACTTCATCTCTCCCACAAGTGTTAAGTGGGGGAGCGGTATGCAGTGCAACTGGAACCAGCACTGAACAGCAAAGACTGCTGATGACTGAGATGGGGACTCAGTATTCGAAAGTGGCAAGATCCGTCTCTGCACAGGAGCGGAGAATGGTGAATCCAGCATGGGGTAATGCTGATTATGCAGAAAAACTCTTGAACAGCAAGAAAAAGAAAAAGGCAACGCAGTTGACAGAGGGACTGCGAATGGCACAGCTGGCAGCATATCAAAACCAAGTCTGCGGGCACAAGAAAGGTCATGGAGGGAGAGGAAGGGGATGTGGAAGAACTGACGCTTGTTTCAAATGTGGCAAAATTGGACATTGGATCAGGGATTGCCCTGAGAACCAATACACATAGTGCGATTGAGTAGCGGTGGAGCTGGGGACAGTGAAGGATTCATCTGGTGCAGACGCGGAGACAGAGAGAAAGTTTCAACCCACTCACCAAATTCGTAAGAGCACTGTAACACGCACACCATATGAATTACTGTTAGAACTGATGCATATATGCAAAAACACACAATCAAAGTAAATGGTAAAGACATCACATTTTTGGTAGATTCAGGTGAAAACAGAATCAGTCTCCAAAAATGAATGTTAGAGATGTTTTAAAACAATTGAAGCAACAGGTACGACAGTGCTAGAGAGATACACTGTACCATTGTTTAAAAAAAAAAAATGAGGTTAAGGAAATTTTAAACATTAATTTTTGTTGTCACCACGCTGGCTGATAGATATTATTGGTAGAGATTTCATGTGTTCATTGAGTAATATGCTAATTTTAACATCACAAGGCGTAGATGTAACTAGAGGATTTGATATATGCATATCAATGGAAGATTCTGAACGCTTCCCTCACCTCTGTAAGTAACACTTTCTTGTGAGATGCTGAGGTACTCACCCAGATGTAATTACAGATGTTATCCTAACACAAAGGATGGTAGAGAAGGTTAGAGTAAGTAGTTAAAGAATGTGATAGAGAAAGTTAGATTAAAGATTAACGATAGGTTAGGTTGGTTATACTAGAACAGTAATCACTGTGTTGTCTCAGTAGCTTAGATTGACTCACTGGACAAATTGTTTAAGGTATCAAATTCTGATCTCCATGTTCTATTAAGCAAAGGAGAACAAAAACAATTGGTATTGAAAGTTTTGGAACTTTGGACCAAAAGGGGTTATGGGAAGGGAAAAAACATCTGATCCCAATAATAAAAATAATTTAATCAGAGGTTTAGAGGTAAATCACAAAAGATTTCTGCAGTGATAAATGCAATTAGGACTGTGGAATTTATTATTGTCAGACTGAACACTTTTCAAAAGCTAAGTGACTCAGATACAGTACAGCTGATAAATGCAGATATGAAGCTGTCTGTGGACGACTCAGCATTAAAAGATCCAGCAACTGGTAGAAGCCAAGTGGGTTTTGACGTTACAACTTTGTATGACAAATTTGGCTGAATCACTCATTACATTATTCTGCAGAAGCTGCAGAATTGGTTGCATTGATTGAGAAATGCAAATATGTAAGTGACAGGTGTCAACATATACACTGGTAGCAGGTATGCATTGGGAGTGGTATATGATTTGGCAGATTTTTGGCTAAAGGGAAATTCTCAAACCCATTACCTACCATACATTGGTTGCTGTTCTGATTGATGCTGTGTTGTTATTCAAACTAATTGCGTTCTGCAAATGTGAAGCATTTTTTAAAGACTTTTCAGTTTCACAGGGGAATGTGAGAGCAGAAGCTGCTGCAAAAGCTGCAGCAAAGCACAGTCTGCTTGTCCGAGGCGTTTCTAAATCTGATAGGTCATTAACACCTAATGTATTTGATGGGTCATTAACATTTAAATACAGATTTAAAGGAGCTGCAGATAAGGGCAGCTCAGTTAAAAACAAACAAAAAAACTGTTTGAAGGAAAGTGGATTGTTTGGTGGCTATACATTTTGGTCTGGAACAAATAGGAAATCCTGTTTAGAAAGATATCTGTTTCCTCATAGTTGACACATGGTCAGAACCAAGTGTCAAAGGGGGGATGCCAAATGTAGGAAGAGATACAGATATATTGGTTTACAAAAGAATTGTCAAACTCACAAATGACTCACAAATTATTTTTAAATTTTCATTAGAGTTATATAATTGGTACTATAATAATACACAAAGAGGAATCCAGATTATATAAAGTGAACTGTTTGAGGGATTTTATGGAAGAACAAAGTGAGGGAAAGCAATACTGTCTTGATTTTATTGACATGTGTGTTTCTCCACATTTAAACAGGACTCTTCAGCAGTTGCGAAGGCACTGCTCAGGGAAATCTCTAGGACCACACGTCTCACGAAGAGGCGGCACATTGATTAGGGGGTTGGCTAGGGTGACGCTGCTGATAAACGATGACGCCGTCAGACAAAAAGTGACACCTGATGGGACGACTGGGATGCAGTTCGAGGGAAAAGATGTGTTCCCTGTCCTTGCTCACAGTCATCATCGTCCTGCCAACATTGCTATGGCAGGTGAAATCTTGGCAGGAAGAACAACACCAAACTAAACTGAGCATCATAGGCAAAAAAAAAAAATGGAAACTCTTGTTTGAACTGACAAAGCCTGAAGTCAATTCATGGTATGCAGCCATGAAGACAACTGCGAGGAAAGATCATCAATGAGAGACCTAACCTCACTTACTTCCATACAGATTGCACTCACTATTATGAAGATATGAGTGTTCCACATTGAAAGTGTCTCCAAAGGATTTGGGGGACTCTTCCCATGGTGGGGAAATGTGCGAACAACACACACAGAATAGATGGGATTGTACTTAGTGGGGGTTGGGTTTTCATTTTTGTTTCTCCCAATATTCAGGGCCTCAGAAATGTGGCTCTGCGAAATAGGATGGCTTTGGACATTATGCTCACCAGCCAAGGAGGTGTTGGTCACATAATCTGATCTGATTGCTGCACATACACATATACATACATACATCTGACAATTTGATGCATATTGTTTTTCATTTAAATTGCCTATTGTTTGAGGAAAAGAACAAGGACACACAGATTCCTGAAGCATGGAATTGGTGGTCATAGTATATTTTAAATGTGAAAAATGTGTCATTGGAATATTTGACATCGATTCAGATTTTTGTTTGTATTTAAGTGTTGTTGGTCTGGTGTATTGATTGTGTACTATTTGTGTACTTTAATCAAGAATGCAATTGGATATGTTAAATTTCCGGGCCCTCATCTAGAATGAAATTCTCAATTTCAAGATGATGCGTTTGTCTAAAAATGATAGTTGTTTAGTGAGCATGAAATGCTCAAAGGGGGGAAATGTAATGGAAATTTTTACATTTGTGAATGTTTAATTGCATTAGCAGACATGTATGTGGATGACTGACCAAATGGTTCACCAAATTGTTTATCTGAAAGGGCAACCTTAAGGTTTACGATGGTGGCTTAAGAGACTTGAGTTGTATGGCCTCGAGAAACCAAATCTTTATGGCTTCTCATGGTATCTCTGATTGGGATCAAACAACTGGGATCTCACAGGGGGGGTCATCCACAGAACATGTAAACAAATGGCCAGGATGTCTCCTCCACTGAGTGAAACTACAGGAGGGTAATAAATACCTTTGAATGCTTAGTGGGAGGGGGCTGAGAGTTATAAGAACACAGATTCTCCTATGTTCTTTGCTCATTTGTGCATGTCATTCAGGTGATGTGTACTGATGAGTCCATCTGCAGATGCTGAATTAAACTTTCAGAAAGAAGTGTTTGACTTTGTGCTTGTTTCACAGAAATTGCCACCACAGTATTACATTTTTTATTACTCACCTTATTGTTGGAACCTCAACCATATTTACTGTCCCTGGCTCAGACTCTCTCTCAAGCATCTACAGTAGGTGTTTTCATTCCCAAAACACAGGCTCTCTTGTGGTTCCAAGAGTCTGTAAGAGTAGAACAGGAGGTAGAGCATTCAGCTACCAGGCAGACAACTTTTGTGCATTTACAGTTAAACTTAAAACATCCCCCCCCCCCCCCCCCACAATCCACAATGGGACCATGGTTGTTCTCATCTGCATGGAGGAAACTGACTGTCACAGAGTCATCAGCAAATTTGAAAAGTAATCTGTTGTCATGCCAGCTGCGGCAGTCATCAGTATACACATTATAAAGGGGAGGTGAAAGGACACAGGAGGAGACCCTGTGGATGATGACAATGTGTCTTACATGCATTACTTTCTGTGTCAGTTGCCAGTTGCAGCTCGAGGCATGTATCCAAAATTATCTTTTCCAGGCACTATACTGATACTGTAGTCACTACAAGTTACGCACGTTCCATTTTGCCTGGGGGACATTTAAAACAAACCAGTCTACAACACAATAAAAATCACATGAAAATCAACCTCCCTCCTCATCTTTTCATATTTTTTTCTCCTCAATTTTTTTATGTGGATTTAGAATTTGATACTGAGCATAGCCGTGAAATTGCCCCCCCAAATAGAAATGGTACAAGTTGTCAAATAAATGTTATCTACATAAATCCCCACAGATTTCAAAAACATTCTCAGAACAAAGTTAACATCACAGTATATTGTAAGGTATCACATTTTTTATTACTCACCTTATTGATGGAACCTCAACCATATTTACTGTCCCTGGCTCAGACTCTCTCTCAAGCATCTACAGTAGGTGTTTTCATTCCCAAAACACAGGCTCTCTTGTGGTTCCAAGAGTCTGTAAGAGTAGAACAGGAGGTAGAGCATTCAGCTACCAGGCAGACAACTTCTGTGCATTTACGGTTAAACTTAAAACATTCCTTTTTGATAAAGCCTTGCTGGATCAGGTGAGTCCTGAACCATCCCTTAAGCTGCTATAGGTCTAGACTGCAGGGGAAACTCCCATCATCCACAGAGCACTTCTCCACTTCTCTCTGTCTCTCTGCCCCCCCCCCCCCCCCCCCCCCCCCCCCCACCCCCCCCCCCACCCCACACTCATTTATTTTTTTTAATAAATGTCAAAAACTATGTTATTGACGTGTCTCTTTTCTCCCATAGTCCCTCTCTCTCTTTCTCTCTCTCATTGCAGATACCTCTGACTCAAGAACTGAAGGAGAACAACTATTATTATTATTATTATTAACAACAATGCTTATTATATTAATTGTTGCTGCTATCATTGATAATCAATAACTTCTTTACACTGTTATTGTTTACATTTTAACTAGTAAGATCTGATACCAGATGATCCAGGCAGATGATCGTCCACACTGTGGGCTGAGTGTCATAAAATTAACAACACATTCATAGCATCTGCAAACAATACTATATAACAACATTCAAGCATACTATCTATATAACAACAGATCTTAACTGTGTTTGTTCTCAAGTGTGGGGTGTTTTATACATTTTTAATAACATTATACGGATCACATTATAGCGTGACATATTTCTGGTTGAGGACAAGAGGAAATTACTGCAGTAAAGTGTGAAAGATGGGTAAAGAAGAGTTGAAGTGGAGTATAAAATGACCGTGGTATTAATGATAAACTAATCACATGAGGGATCGTCTCAGTTGTTCATTTGGAAAAAGGGAAACTGTAATAAAGTTATTGCATTACCTGAAAGGTTTCACAATGTAACTTGATACGAATCCCCTTGCGAGTCTGCTATTGATCCGAAAAGTCTGAATCTGTGAATGTCTTTCACACTTTCCTTCAGTCACTTTCCTCTTGTTAATCGTTCCTGCTTCAGCTCACCGGTCGTAGCCAGAGGTGTGTTCCATCCAGGGCCGAAGGTGATGTTGCTTACTGCGGGGTTAACCCCCTTCACTTCCACCAGCAATTGGAAAACAACACAGGGAGCTCCGCATCATATCAACTCGTTACGCTATGATGTAATCCATATAACGTTATTAAAAATTAAAAAACAAAAAAGATCTTACCAGCCTATACACCTCTCCTACACAGGGGAAGACCACGCCTCCACGACACACACTTTCATCAGAAATGAAACTTATCTCTCTCTCTCTCTCTCACGTGTCTGTGTGTGTCGGGTCAGATCAAGGTGATCAGCGGGACCTTTCATGTGACACCTGCATTTAGAGACGCGGTCTTTCAGTCGCCTGCAAAGACCCCCTCCTTTGCGCTTACCGCTCTGAACGCTGTCTCTGTCCACGCGCACAGTATGGAAGCCCTTGATGGTGGTGTTTTCGTCGGGAACATCCTGGTGCAGCCATGTCTCCGTAAAGCATATTAAACTACACTCAAGATACTCCTTCTGACTTTGGACCAGTGCAGTCAGCTCGTCCATCTTATTCCCCAGCGATCTCACGTTTCCCATGACAATGGAGGGAAGACTCGGCTTATAGCTCTTCTTGATAAGTCTTTGTTGTTTCACAGCCTCCCTTTTCCTCCGTAGATTTTTGCCTTCCTCTGCATCCCCTGTGTGTCCGAATCAAGATTTCAGCCGGAATATCATTGTACGTGGTCACCGAAGGTCGCTCGCTCTCTCCAACTCCACGCAGGGAAAGACCGCGTCTCTAAATGCAGGAGTCACGTGAAAGGTCCCGCTGACCACCTTGATCTGACCCGACGCACACACACACACACACACAGACACGTGAGAGAGAGATAAGTTTCATTTGTGTGTGTCGTGGAGGCCTTGTCTTTCCCTGTGTGGCAGGAAAAGTGCAAAGGTAAGATCTTGCTTGTTTTTAATAACGTTATACGGCTAGAAGGCAGCAGGGGCAGACAGGGAATTTCTTGAGATTATATCAAAGAATAAAGTGATTGAAGAGAGTAAGGTATTGAGATGAATCGCATATGATTCAGACTTCACACCAAACACAGCAGATAGTAGATTCAGTAGATGGGACGCGGGACCAAAAATATTTTGGGAACTTTTTAAAAAGAAGACCATCAAAAGTTTTCAGGATCTAAAAAATCAGTATGGATTAAACAATCAAGATTTATACAGATATCTACAGATGCGGCATTATATGGAGAAAACTATAAAAAAGTTTAATTCAGATGAGCCTGAGTCAGGAATCATTAAGTTCTTTATCTCAGCATATGATTCAAACTAATCACAAAACTATATAAAGAAGTGGAAAGATTAAAGGGTAACAATATGACATTTATAAAAGAAAAGGGGGGAAAAGAGACTGGGTGGCAGTTAGATAGATAGATAGATAGATTACTTAATCATCCCCGGAGGGAAATTAAGTTGTCATAGCAGCTCGTATATCAGAACACAACAAAACACAATACAATAGAACAAAACAAAACATTGAGGTAAAAATGAACAAAAACAGAAACACAAGATGAATAGGCAGACAAGTAGTGCAGTGGCAATATGATGGTAATAGTAATGATGATATGATGGTAATGTTATTGTTAGACAGTATATAAGAATAGTAGTACAGTATATATATATAGTATACAATATAACATAATATATATTTATATAGATAGTACTTATACCAATATAATAGCAGTATATAGTAATAATGGCAGCAACAGTATATATAATAATAATAGTAATAGTAGTAGTAATAATATAATAATAATAACATGTACACATGTATAAATATGTGTATATAGACTTATATATACGAAGAATATACAGAGAATATACAGAGTATGATATAATATGATATGATATATAGTATATAGTGGGGTATAAATATAAGTACTTGACTATACAATATACTATCAGTGTAAGAATATGTAGACTGGGTGTGCAAAAGACAATATTATTGTATAAAATGGTCTGTAATATCAAAATGGTTTAATTAACACATATCACAGAAGTAAATGTTCCAGTATATGGGGCGTAGTGTAGTACAGGGTACATGGTGCAAGGGTGACAGGTATGTTAGTTCAGTTCTGTGATGGTGGCTCTGACAGAGGTAGATGAGTTATAGAGTCTTATTGCGGTTGGAATGAACGATTTCCTGTATCGCTCCTTAGAGCAGCGGGGTTGGATGAGCCTGTGGCTGAAGCTGCTCTTTAGCTTGTCCAGTGTTTTGTGGAGGGGGTGAGAGGGATTGTCCATGATTGCCAGCAGTTTTGCCAGCATCCTGTTCTCCACCACCTCCTCCATGGTGACAAGCTTAGAGCCAACCACAGACTCTGCTTTCCTTATGATTTTGTTCAGTCTGTTGGCGTCCTTTGTCTTGATGCCCGCACCCCAGGACACCACAGCAAAGAAGATGGTGCTCGCCACAACAGACTGATAGAACATCTGCGGGCATTTTGTTCCAGACATTGAAGGACCCGAGCCTCCTCAGGAAGTAAAACCGGCTCAGGCCCTCTGTGTGGGTGGACCAGTCCAGTTTATTGTCCAATGTGATACCGAGGTACTTGTATGCAGGTACCACCTCCACATCCGTCCCACTGATGCAGACAGGAGAGGGCAGGGGCTTGTTCCTCCTGAAATCCACCACCATCTCCTTCGTCTTCTCCACGTTGAGCTGCAGGCGGTTCTCCCCACACCACTTCACAAAGCGGTCGACCAGGTCCCTGTACTCAGCCTCCCCCCGCCCTCAATACACCCCACAATGGCCGTGTCATCAGAGAACTTCTGCAGATGACACGACTCAGTGCAGTGCTTAAAATCAGCAGTGTATGTGGTGAAGAGGAAGGGGGACAGTACAGTTCCCTGGGGGGCCCCGATGTTACTGATCAGACGATCAGACACACAATTCTGTAATCTCACAAACTGTGGTCTGCCCGTCAGATAGTCATCGACCCAAGTGATGAGGGGAGCACTCACCCGCGTGCCCTCCAGTTTGGCCTTCAGCAGTCTGGGCTGGATGGTGTTGAAGGCGCTGGAGAAATCAAAAAACATGATCCGGACTGAGGTGTTGGGTCTGTCCAGGGAGGAGTAGGCCTTCTGCAGCAGGTAGATGATTGCATCATCAACCCCAACATGGGGCTGATATGCAAACTGCAGGGGGTCTTGTGATGGGCACACCAGTGGTCTGAGGTGTGCCAATACCAGTCTCTCCATGACCTTCATGATGTGAGAGGTCAGTGCCACCGGCCTGTAGTCCTCCAGTGCAGCAGGACGTCCTTTTTTGGGCACTGGGACCAGGCAGGATGTTTTCCAGAGCACTGGCACTCTCTGAAGGTGTAGGCTCAGGTTGAAGAGGTGCTGGAGAACTCCACAGAGCTGGCTGGAACATGCCTTCAGCACACGAGGGCGGATGCGGTCCGGTCCAGCAGCTTTCCTCTGTTTGAGCCTCTCCAGCTCTCTCCTCACCTGGCTGGCTGTGATGTGTAGTCCAGACTGGAGGGTAGGGGATGTCAGTGGTGGGTTTGAGGGTGGTGCAAAGAGGTGTGTGTTGCAGGAGGTGGTGGTGGTGGGGGACTGTGGGTGATGTGAGGATGTCCTGGGGGTGGGAGGTGTGAAAAAGTCTGTGGTGAAAGCCAGCGGAGGGGTGGGGGGAGATGGTGACGGGTGTGGTGTGGGGCAGAGGATGATGGGGGGAGGTGGGGGGTTGTTGCTCTGAGAAGCAGTAGAGGCAGTCGTAGAGGCAGTGGAGGGTCCGCTGGGGGTGGGGTGGTTGTTGTTGAACCTATTGAAGAACGTGTTCAGCTCGTTCGCACGTTATCAGAGGAGGAATGGGACAAGGTAAATGAAGGACAGTGGAAAACAACATGCTCCCTCTCATGGAGAGAATATGGTTGGAAGAACATTGTAAGATACTTTATTACACCAACACAACAGAAATCTCAAGACACACGACGTTGGAGACTGTGTGGGGAAAATAAGGCCAACCATTTTCATATCTTTTGGGGATGCCCTTGTATTATACCTTTTTGGCAAGAGTTAAAGAAGAGTATGGAAACAATTCTGAAAGTGCAAATTCCACTTTCATTTGAAGTTTTATATTTGGGAAAAGAGAACCAGGAGATTAAATACATATTTGGAATAATGATGGTGGTGGTGGCTAAAAAGGCCATCACCAGAAAATGGCTAAAAAAAGATCCACCAAAAATAGAGGATTGGGTAGATGTAATGCTCGATATATATAGAATGGAGAAGCTGACTTTCTCAGCTAGACTAAAATCAGAAACTTTTAAAAACTACTGGGAAAACTGGATTGATTTTGTGTCTCCATTGAGAGCAGACTTTGTGCAATAAGGACAGTGTGTATTGCAGAGTGTTGACCCCCTTGGTTCAGGCTACAAACTTGTTTATTATTCATTTATTTATTTGATATGTTTACCCCAATCAGGAGACAAGGAACAATGCAGGAGAGGTGTGAAAATAAGGACAAGAGTGAAAAAGCGGTTCATTTTACTTCACATTTACTCTACTGTAACTTTACTTGAGAATTCATGTCCAATTATGTCTCTGCTCTGCGGTGGAAGTATAGGAATGTTTTATACTGTTGTAAAATTATACACATTATGTAAAATATTGATGGAATATTGATATGTGGAATCAATAAAAAAGATAATTGAAAAAAAAAAAAAGCTCTGGGTGTTGCAGGTCAAAAGATCAAATTTGGAGCCTTTTGGGTTCAAATGTCTGGTTAGGGTAACTACACATGCTCTTACTGCTGCTGGTGTTAGAATAACTTTTTGAACATAAAAACACAAGAATAAACAAAAATACTGTTCTCTAAGTGCTGCAACTGACCGTAAACATTACAACCATAACATGAATATGCTCTAGTATTAGAATATGAGAAATTTAATGTTGAGGTCGTATTTAAAGAGACCACTTTGGTGAGAGAATGGGCTGTGATTGGTGGGTGACTGACGAGCACCCATAAACCTATCGGTAGCTGAGCACATGACTCTGTGTCCTGCATGAACTAACACAATGCTTCATTAGTCACAATTCAAGTTCAGGATTTCTACAATGACATTCTCACTTTAAACCTCATTTAAAGTATCTTGAATTGAGGCAAATTAAAGCTGACCTTGAATTATGATCAGTCAGAATCAAATTGTCATATATCACAAATCATAAACTGGATTTATTTTCATAATTAATTATGGATAAAATTACAAAGTATGTTGCAGAAATCTGAAATGGATATCTATATCATTGAGCATTGTTCAAGTTACATTGTACAAGTACATGTTCTACTGAATAAGGGATCAGCCACTTGCTATCTGTAAACCCCCAACCCCCAAGTGAATCTCCTAATATTATGCTAGGTGTTGTTTGGGCAAAGAAAAAATTAAAAGAAAAAAAGTCTAATTTCTGCATTTCAGCAGGTGCTCTTAATAAAAATGTTCCCTTTTTAGCACCATGCATCTTATCCACTGAAATATCCACACTTACATCACTGATATAAACATATACCTATTGAGATTTAAATAAAGTAAATGGAGAATTACAGGATTACCTCCACATTTGCTATGGTTTGAGATACTGCTGCTAGTGCGACATCTAGTGGCAGTGAATATCGCTAATGAATATCATATGTACATAAACACTCTCAGAGGTGGGTAGCAGAACCTGCTGTGAACTTCAGCTGACATAAAAACTCAAAAGCTTTAGTTTGCCCAGTTTGGATGCGCTCCTGATGTAAATATAAAGTATTTAAATCTAGCAGGGCCCATTCTGTTCAATCTGTACAATTTTGACGATTGCCCACTGGTGGATTATTTTATATTCAATTCTTGCCAATAGATCACTTTCTCCTAAGTCTTATACACTGGACCTTTTAAGAAAATACTTCATTCAATACATTGTACTCATTTTCTTGTGGACAGTTTTTCATGCTCAGAAATCTTTGCTTTAACCCTCCGTTTAAGTGAATTGTTCTTTACTTTATTTGAAGTAAGAGTAGTTCAGTTAAAGAAGTCAAAGTACATTTCAGAACCTGTACTTTTATACTTTTACTTGGTTAAAGAAGCCGAAACAGTGGTTAAACTTCTTTATTTTTAATACAAGTATCTGTACCTCTACTTGAGTAAAGAATGTGTGTGCTTTTATCACCTCTGCACACACATACACACACACAGTGGATTTTTTTTAACAACAGGGAGACCACAACTTCACAATAACACAACGATACCCACAAGCAACAGTTAAATTCTCGGGTTTTCAATGAAACCTTATTAAACAATTGGACAAATTAAGTCTTATATTTATGTAACCCAGATCTCCTGGGCCTGAGTTCGTAAACACAAAAAAAAATGAATATGATCTCAGAAGAATATTTGAAACGAATCTTATCTTTTGTTTAAATTCCTCTAATTAATATTAAAGACCACCACAACTGTATTTTAAAAGTCAAAACCTTCACAGGTGTTTATTTACAATAGGAAATAAATGAAAAGGCTGTGAATTCCTCTCAGGAAGTAAAATATTTACAAAACAAAATAAATGCACAAAATAAAATACAGGGTCTTTTTAAATTGTTTAAACTGTTCCTTTGACTTCTCAATTTACCCTTTAATTCACTGCATCTATGGGCAGCACTTTTTCTATGAGTGTGTAATTCTGGGTTCAGTATCTTGCCCAAGGACAGTTTGGCATGCAGATAGAACCACCGACCTACTGGTTAGAGGTCCACCTCTCTACCCCCCTGCAGCCACAGCCGCAAATCACATATAAAATATGTATATAATAAAATGTATATAATCTGTGTATTTGCGAAAAGAGAAACTTATTCATGTGACCTCAATGTAATCATCTGTACACAAGTCTTGTGTTTTTGCTGGCAGCATTCTACAGGGCTAATGACCACCAATCATGCGTACAGATTTTCATTGATAGGAAACTGTCCATATAAAGTCATTTATTTTCTGTCATTGTCTTTGCAGCTATGGATACCCAGATCCTGATTACCTCAGTCGAGTTGAAGACGAACCGAAACTCAAGGGAATTGACTGAGTTTCTGTAGAGTTTGTTATCTATCACATGAATGGACTAGCTCATGTAATCTTTTAAGTTACACTATTATCTCTGCAAATTTATGTACAAACATCTCCCATCTTAAAACCCACATATAAAGCAAAACATAAGACTACATAGAAGGGATAATTAATGTCATTTTAATGCCATTTGATGATTCATAAATAATGACCATCTCACAGCTTCAGATTTCTATTTTCCTGTCCTGACAGCCAATGTCCATATGTTTTAGGTATTTTTTTCCCATTCTTGTCATATATGTCGAGAACGTCTTGAGAGAATTTCTACAAATTTGGCACAGATCATTCACTTGGACTTAAATGTGACCTGATTAGATTTTGGTGGTCAACGGTCAATGTCACTGTAGCCTCACAAGCAAATTATTTTGTGAACATGACACAGTATCTCCGGAACACCTTGAGGGAATCATTTCACATTTAGTTGGACTCAAGAGTTAATTTATTTGATCCACTTTGATTCAAAGATGAATATGTTAGATTTCAGTGGTCAAAGGTCACAGTGACTGGAAAGAAAACATTTACATTTCTTTTATCATTCCTTTATCATTCCTGAATGATTAATGATTAATGCTCCGCCTGCAGACAGATTTTGTATTACTGTTTTTTTAAATGATTTGTATGTAATCTACTATACTGTTTAATACTATAAAATATTGTTGAAAATTAATGGCTAAAACTAATGGTCTGTTTAAGGTAAAACTTTATATATGTGTAAGCAGTGTAATGTGGTGCTATGACAAGGCTACCATTGTTTTCTTGTTATATAGTGTTTATTTTACATGGTAACTTGTGCATCTAATGTTTTTCAGTTCATAGTGTTACTTCGCAGTATGTGAACTACTGGTTAAATGATTTGTTCCTAAGGTCAATTGGTCAATTCAAAAGGAATTGACCATTAGGCCTGTCAGCTGTATCCCACTGAAGCATATATACCTTGACTAAAACCCAGGTAAACTTGATTGGGTGAATGGCTGTGTTGCTGTGTGCAAGCAGTGCTGCCAGTAACCTTGGTGTTGGTTTCAGCTCATTTAGGTTGACAAATACACCCGGACAGAAATGAAACCACAGTACTTCAGTTGTAGGAGAGCCAATTCTAAAGTTTGAAATGTGTCTGTATATCTTAGCTTTAGCACTGTTTTTTTCAATGCTAAAAACGGGCTAACGTTAAGTCAGTACGATTTAGCCTGATGATATTATGGCTCAAAAGAGTTCATGTAATTAAAGGAGACGGACGTCTGTGAAGAGAGAGAGAAACTGAGATGGTTGCTGGTGGATGGACCCTGCTGTTTTATTCTTCCCTGGATTTTCGCCACTGTGTGTGCTGCCTGTGTTCGGATTGTGACTGCCATCACCCCTTTCTGTGACTGTCATTGCCCCATTGCTCCTCGTTTTGGACCTGTGAGTATCGAACTGATATGACAATGCACATGCTTTTATTTTATGCTCTTGATTGAGTGAAGTGGCCACTCAGTTTTCAGGCCTCACCGCACCCGAGCATCACTACAGGCCTGCAACTAAGTTTCAAGTTGATCATTTCTGAAGTGGGCCCACATGTGATGTTTGTGAGTTAATTTACAGTTGATAGGAATTGTGTTTGTTTTTATTCAGAGACCTGTGAAAGGTAAAGATTTTATTTAACCAGTGAATTAAAGGGTAAATTGAGAAGTCAAAGGAACAGTTTAAACAATTTAAAAAGACCCTGTATTTTATTTTGTGCATTTATTTTGTTTTGTAAATATTTTACTTCCTGAGAGGAATTCACAGCCTTTTCATTTATTTCCTATTGTAAATAAACACCTGTGAAGGTTTTGACTTTTAAAATACAGTTGTGGTGGTCTTTAATATTAATTAGAGGAATTTAAACAAAAGATAAGATTCGTTTCAAATATTCTTCTGAGATCATATTCATTTTTTTTTGTGTTTACGAACTCAGGCCCAGGAGATCTGGGTTACATAAATATAAGACTTCATTTGTCCAATTCTTTAATAAGGTTTCATTGAAAACCCGAGATAACAATTAGCACACATCCAGTGCTCACAGACAAAAATCTATGTCCTTATAAAAATCAATTAATTAGCTTAAACTGTACCTGAGTCTTCACCTGGAAC
The DNA here is from genome assembly GCF_024713975.1 of Paralichthys olivaceus. Lineage (NCBI taxonomy): Eukaryota > Metazoa > Chordata > Actinopteri > Pleuronectiformes > Paralichthyidae > Paralichthys > Paralichthys olivaceus. The sequence continues at coordinate 522,935 of NC_091106.1, forward strand.
AAAAGTTGTATTCAAGGATCAATTTTAAAGTAAAAGTAAAATTAAAATAAGTTAATCATTGATTAGGCACTGCCATGCCCTTGGTTTATTATTATTTAGGGTCAAAGAATAACTCAGACTAAAGGTCCCATTCATTTAGATAACATATATAATCATATTCAAACCACTACTTCAGGTGATTTTCAGCTGCATAACCTGTGAGTCACCGCTTTTCCCACACTAGTTGGCTGCCTAATCACTCCTGGCCCTTTGCTACATACATCAGAAGGGGGTTATCCGTAATCAGCATGCTCTTTCACAAGATCCATGAGTTTAATTAGCACAAAAAAATTTTTTTGTTAATAATAATAATAGAAAACAGTTCAACATATCTGAAAATAAAATATACAATTATTTGAAACAATATGAAATTAAGAGCAAAGTATAGTGATAAAAGGCTGTGTAATGTTTTAGAGTTTAATATTTAGAAAGTAACAAAATGTCCTTTCAGTTTGTCTGATACAAATACATTGTGTATACATCAATCTCTTGTTCTGATTCTGTTTGATGAGTGCATTTGATGGCTCATCAGATTTTTTTGGTAAATTGAGTGGATTTATTTTGAGAATACTCGAAGTGCACAGTATGACACTGCACCCCACATTATCACGGACAGCTTTGGAAAAGTACTAGTTTGCAGCAACGTCACTCACATGAGAAGATACTGTAGCTCTGTGCATCAAACAGTGTCAGGTCTAGGATATGATAAGCTTTGATACCATAAAGACTGGAACTGCAAGCCTAGCTACATAGTGTAAATATTTTTTTTTTTTAAACTCTACCACTGTCTGATTTACACATTACATACTGTGAGCTGGCTGGTAAACGAGCAGCCTGGAGGATTTAGTTTGTGGTAGTAGTTAGAGATCTAGACTCTATTAAACGAACAGAACTTTTGAGCACACAGGAAGTGTTTGAGAATTTAGTTCAGTTTGTGATAGATAGATAGATAGATAGATAGATAGATAGATAGATAGATAGATAGATAGATAGATAGATAGATAGATAGGGAACCTCCAGCCTTAAAATAAAAAGTCATAAAATTTTTGATCTGTGATAACACACCCTGACAAGCTTGACCAAATCTGAGACAGTCAAAGCCATAGAAAGTCAACTTGGATCCTTGTTCCTGTTTTACCCATTTAGTTTTTTATTTTTCTGCATCATTTGGGCCTCTGTCTGTGAGAGAGAGGAGCCATACAATCACGCCTGTTGTTATTCTTTGGATGTTTACATACTGAGTTCTCGTGCAGCAAAGCGCGCTCTCTGATCTCACCCCGTATCTGGTTTTTATTCCCCCTCACTTTATCTATTTTTTTTTTTTTTTTTTTATGACCCCCCACTTCCTAAACCCCCCTCCTCCCCCTCTTATCACCCCCCTCTTCTCCCCCCCCCCCCCCCTCTCTTCTCGTGACCTCACTAGGTAAAAGTTCAAAGTCGTAAAACTGTCACTTTTTGACGAAAGGTGTTAAGTATATCTCTCTCTCCTCCATGCGGATGAGAACAGCCATGGTCCCATTGTGGATTGTGAATCTGTATTGGTGTGACTGTGCATTTTTAGTACTAAATGTGACAAAAACAAGGAGTTTTAGGCATCAGCCCTCAACCTCTCAGAGTACTATCATCAAGGTACAGGTGGTAGACTTTGTAAAGAACTACGGAACAAGTACCTTGGGATGATTATTAACTATGATCTCTCTGATGACTATGTCCCTGATGATGACTGTTTGCATTACGGATAGCAAGTGGCTGATCCCTTATTCAGTAGAACATGTAGTAACATGTCCATTTCCATGCTGTTTATTTAAAAATAATTTACTTGTCATCTTGTACAATGCTCAATGATATAGATATCTATTCCAGATTTCTGCAACATACTTTGTAATTTTATCCATAATTAATTATGTAAATAAATCCAGTTTATGATTTGTGATATATGACAATTTGATTGTGACTGATCATATTTCAAGGTCAGCTTTAATTTGCCTCAATTTGAGATACCTTAAATTAAGTTTAAAGTGAGAATGTCATTGTGGAAATCCTGAACTTAAATATACCTTTGCATGCTTAGTGGGAGGGGGCTGTGAGTTATAAGAACACAGATTCTCTTATGTTCTTTGCTCATTTGTGCATATCAATCAGGTGATGTGTACTAATGAGTCCATCTGCAAATGCTGAATTAAACTTACATAAAGAAGTGTTTGACATTTTGCTTGTTTCACAGAAATTGCCACCACAGCACAGAGTACAAACACGGTTGTGGTAAATCATCTTAACCAAAGTACCTTGCCTGCTACGCCCACTGGGGGGTTCTGCATATGTTCCCTGTTTCATCTTAGCACGCTGCTCGGCTAACCAGGGAACATCCAAAGAATGGAGCCTTCAGCGCCAATCATAACTGTGTCCCCATTTGCAACAAATGGGTAAATCATAACAAAGGGTTCCTGACTGAACTCGGAATTAAATGGTTAATATCTGAAACTATAATAGTTCAACTGAATTGTAGAAATCTAATGTTATTTTAATGCTACCATTACCTGTCTTGACATGTACTGTAGATGCTTGAGAGAGTGTCTGAGCCAGGGACAGTAGACATCACTGAGGTTCCATCAATAAGGAGAGTATTGAAACACATGATATTTTACAATATACTGTGATGTAGATTCTCAGAAAGTTACAGAAATTTGTGGGGAAAAAATGTTTGCAGATGCTATGAATGTCATGTTAATTTCTGACACTCAGTTCACATTTATAGAGTTGGCTTGTTTTGTCAAGAAATCATCCATGTAAAATAAAAGAACATGGAACAAATTATTTATCATGTATTGCTCTATTTCTTTCTTTACCATTGTCACATTCAGTATGGCCAGAGGCATTATGTTTTCAGGTTGTCCATCCATCTGTCTTGCCCATTCATGTGAATGCGATATCTCATGAACAACTACGTTATGTTAGTCAAAGGTCAAAAGGTCAAGCTCACATGACTTTGCATTGTTTTGAATACAATTTATCAGGATTGTCCAAAGGAAATATCATTACATGTGGCACAAACATTCATTTGGACTCAATGATGACTTGAATAGAATTCAGTTGTCAAAGATCAAACGGCAAGGTCACTAGGACCTCACAAAGTTCACTTCTTGCCTTGTAAATGTGATATATCCGAAATGCCTTCAGGGAATTTTTTCACATTCACATGAATTTGGGTTTCATTTTGGTAGCCAAATGTCACAGTGTTCTCACAAAGTATGTAAATATTTTTCCTTAAATTGATATCTAAAGATCAGCTCATGGGAATGTCGTCAAACTTGGTAAAAATATTAACTTCAATTCAAAGATGAAGGATTCCCTTCGAAGTTAAAGGTCAGAGTAACGTCACTGTGAATGTGATATGTTAGGACTGTCAGTAGGGAATTTCATTATATCTGGTAACTTGGACTGCTTGAGGGAATTTCTTGAGATTATATCAAAGAATAAAGTGATTGAACAGAGTAAGGTATTGAGATGAATCGCATATGATTCAGACTTCACACCAAACACAGCAGATAGTAGATTCAGTAGATGGGACGCGGGACCAAAAATATTTTGGGAACTTTTTAAAAAGAAGACCATCAAAAGTTTTCAGGATCTAAAAAATCAGTATGGATTAAACAATCAAGATTTATACAGATATCTACAGATGCAGCATTATATGGAGTAAACTATAAAAAAGTTTAATTCAGATGAGCCTGAGTCAGGAATCATTAAGTTATTCATCTCAGCATATGATTCAGACCAGGGAAAGAAACTAATCACAAAACTATATAAAGAAGTGGAAAGATTAAAGGGTAACAATATGACATATATAAAAGAAAAGGGGGGAATAAGGACAAGAGTGAAAAAGCAGTTCATTTTACTTCACATTTACTCTACTGTAACTTTACTTGAGAATTAATGTCCAACTATGTCTCTGCTCTGCGGTGGAAATATAGGAATGTTTTATACAGTTGTAAAATTATACACATTATGTAAAATATTGATGGAATATTGATATGTGGAATCAATAAAAAAGATAATTGAAAAAAAAAAAAAAAGCTCTGGGTGTTGCAGGTCAAAAGATCAAATTTGGGGCCTTTTGGGTTCAAATGTCTGGTTAGGGTTACTACACATGCTCTTACTGCTGCTGGTGATAGAATAACTTTTTGAACATAAAAACACAAGAATAAACAAAAATACTGTTCTCTAAGTGCTGCAACTGACAGTAAACATTACAACATGAATATGCTCTAGTATTAGAATATGAGAAATTTAATGTTACTCTGCTACTTCAGCCAACTTGCGGGAGGATGAGGTCGTATTAAAGAGACCACTTTGGTGAGAGAATGGGCTGTGATTGGTGGGTGACTGACGAGCACCCATAAACCTATCGGTAGCCGAGCACATGACTCTGTGTCCTGCATGAACTAACACAATGCTTCATTAGTCACAATTCAAGTTCAGGATTTCTACGATGACATTCTCACTTTAAACTTAATTTTAAGTATCTTGAATTGAGGCAAATTAAAGCTGGCCTTGAATTATGATCAGTCAGAATCAAATTGTCATATATCACAAATCATAAACTGGATTTATTTTCATAATTAATTATGGATAAAATTACAAAGTATGTTGCAGAAATCTGAAATGGATATCTATATAATTGAGTATTGTACAAGTTACATTGTACAAGTACATGTTCTACTGAATAAGGGATCAGCCACTTGCTATCTGTAAACCCCCAACCCCCAAGTGAATCTCCTTATATTATGCTAGTTGTTGTTTGGGCAAAGAAAAAATTAAAAGAAAAAAACTCTAATTTTTGCATTTTAGCAGGTGCTCTTAATAAAAATGTTCCCTTTTTAGCACCATGCATCTTATCCACTGAAATATCCACACTTACATCACTGATATAAACATATCAGTCAGGTTTGCCTATCTCAGCTGTGGAGAAGGGAGGGAGACTGTCACCTGTGCATGTACACCACTGTATCTCTCATGGAAGTTACCATTTTAATTATGTTAGAGGCAAAAAAATTGTGAGCATTGACAGCCATTTTTAGATATGATAGGTAAAGTGAGCAGTATCGGCTACAGAGTTTACCCATAGTCTGCTGCTGCCATCTTCCTCATCCTGCTACTGATTGGCATAATCATTGCCATTGCAGTGGTCTGTTGCAAGTGGAGGAAGAAAGCTCTGAGAAAGGACAAAGAAGGAGTGCCACTCCGGGATGTTTAGTGTGTGTGTGTTTCAGCACATGCACACACATGCACACATATTATTGTGGGAACAAGCGGTACAGCTGAACTGGACTGAGGCCTGCAACGAAAGTAATAGTTCAAAGTTCCACTGTCAAACACTGGAATCCACCCTTCCTTTAGTTTCTGTGAAACTGAATATGTTGAACATATTTTATTCTTACTTCATCTACTACTATCATTTCATGCTGCAAAAAATAAAAGATAGAAACACTGATAGTCATCTTACTGAAGCGGTTATATTTCATTCATTTTCTTTTGTATTTGCTTAGTGGTATTTGATAATTGTAGATAAAGACTACCATTTCATTTTATTTATTTCATTTTATAGAGACCTTTCTAACTTCACATTTATTTTTTTAGTCTGGTGAAAGCAACACTTTATGGAAAATCAAGACTTTGTGTATATTATTTTGTATCTGATGCTTAACTTATTGTGTTTAATTGAAATTAACACATTTGTATATGATGCTTTTGTTATACGTCTGTTTTTTGCAGATAATTTTGTATTTGGTGAAAATATTTAACATTTGATAAATATTGTTATAAACAGAACCATTTATTATTTCAGTTCTGTTAAATGGAAAATAGCAAATATTACAATTTGTGTCTGTGCCTTATTAGAGATGGAATTGGAGATGTCAGGATTGCAAAAATGCTTGGACTGAATGTGCAGAACCCAGAACCCCAACACACTGAATAAACAATAGTACTTGTTAATTAACCCTAAGTGATGTCCAGGGGGCTTACATCCATCTATAGTTTTATGAACTTCACTGTAAAAGGAGTTCTGTGCATCTTCATCAAAGGGTGACAAAAAAATCTAAAAAGTGAAACCTGATCCATTTTATGTCTATTAAATCTTGACAAAAGGCATTCATATTTTTACACTCTTACCTTAATAATTCTAGATTCTATAATTCTGTATGGGTTTGAAAAAAATCCACTCTAGCAGATACTTATATGTTATGTAATCTACTTTAGTAGCCTCCCTCATAAATTTAGTTTTTTTTTTGTCTTCTGGCATTGAGAGACGAGTAATCTCACCAGTTACTGTTAAAGCTGTAAAGTTACCCAGATTAACTTCATTATTTTCATTTAGTCAATCCAAAGAGTAAAGTGGACAGAATGCATTTTGTTGATTCTACAAATTTTAGCAGGGAGATAACACAATTTCTATGCCAAGATAGAAACAACAATAAGGTTTCACAACTAATATTCAGCAATGAGATGGTCATGATCACCCATGGGCATCATGTAAGAAAACCAAAATACAAATACAAAGTAGAAAAGATAAACCATAGTCTTTTACAAATTTGGGTAAATAACCAAGAATTAAGAATAGCCTTGTCCATGCCTATAATATGAAGAGCCACAGTGAAGGTAGAGGTAATGAGGTAGGATAGTAATCAAAGGAAATATCGTGTTTCAGGGCCATTCTGCACCCATCAATTAAACCTCAAATGAAACCATTTGTTACATTCACAGACTGACATTTCTACAGATAATTACATCTTGATGCCATACAATATAATATGGTTTACGGCAAACAAAAGAGAAGTACTTAAATGTCTCAGAGAAACATTGTCTGAACCATAGACTGTATATAAAGAGGTCTGAACCCAGTTATCTTGCATGGCTTAAGCCTGGCCCCCAGCTTTACTTTGGGGAACCTTGGAGTTACATGAAAACAAGCCTCTGGGACAGCCTTCTTCCACCTACAAAATATGAAAATGAGAAAGATCTCATCTCAAAGAATGCTGAAAAAGTAGTCCATGCATTTGTTACCTGTCGACCGCTTGGGGAATTCTGTGAAAGAATAAAAATGTTGTGGCTTGTTCAGATGTGTTTGACTCACTGCAGAATGGGGAGAGACATCACACAAGGCGGTACAATTCTTTCTAATGGTCAACATTCAGAGTTTAGGTTTTGAATCATCACTTAAATGGATAGTTCAACGCAAAAAGAAAATTCACTCATTATCTACTCATCTCTTTGCCGATGGAGGGGTCTCTGTGAAAACAAATGTGAATACAACTCCAGGAAGTCCTGGACAGGCTAATTTATTATACAATTATGCTCCAATCATTCACTAAGTCATGTGATAAACACCTTCAGCACCCCTGCTGATGTGGCATATCTGTATGCATTGGGGGTTCAAGTAAATTGAATTCACACTGTGATGTGAGAGCTTGTGAATGGTTTGTATTTATATAGCACCTTTCTAGTCTTGATGATCACTCAAAGCACTTTACAATACAGTTTGCAATTCACCCATTCACACACATATTCATACAGTTTTTTTTTCAATGAAGGGCAATTTGGGGTTCAGCATCTTGCCTAGGTATACTTGCTTGTGTGTCTTGTGTTGCAAGATCCTGCTTTGGCTGGAGCTGGGGGCCATCAGTGAAGTAGAGGTAGCTGGCCACTGCCTCATATAATAATAGCCATGCTCATCCTGCCATTCAGATGAGTTTTGATTTCTGTAGCATTAATCTGATCTTGTTTTGGTCTGGAATTCAGTTCCTGTCAGCCTTATCAGTTGAATTTCTTTTTTGTTTTAGTTCTTTGAAAATTACTTTTTGTTAGAAAAATCTGAGCCATCATGTGTCTTCCCTTATTTAGTGCCAGATGACTCTGATGCGCCAAACCAAGTTATAAATTGCCTGTGAAAGTAAAACTGAAAATTTTGTAATGTTCAAGGACAAAAGATTATCGGCAAAGTTGGAGCAGCAAAACAAATCAAAAATAAAGAACCTGGGTGTTATTCAGGACTAGATTTTAATCCACACATAAACAATGTCACAAAGATTGCCTTTTATCATTTAAGAAACATTGCAAGAGTAAGACTGTTCCTCACTTTGGAAACTGCCAAAAGTTGATTCATGCTTTTATACTTTCTCGCCTGGACTACTGTAATGCACTATATTCAGGATTACCGAAAAAATCCATCGATCGCCTACAGCTTTTGCAAAATCCAGCAGCCATGGTTTTAATGAGAAATAGGAAAAGATTCCATATTACTTTTATTTTAGTGTCTTTACACTGGCTTCTAGCATCACTGAGGATTGATTTTAAAATTATTTTACTTGTTTTTAATTCTCTTAATGGTACAGCACCGTCATACATCTCTGACTGTTTATCGGAATATGTTACGAATCATTCCCTCAGGTCGTCTACAGCGGGCTTGCTCAATGTCCCCAAAACAAACAATAAAAGGTTTGGGGAAGCAGCTTTCTCTTGCTATGCTTTCCTATGCTATGCTATCCAAAGGTTTGGAACAAACTCCCACCACACATCAGACATGCTTCTTCTGTTGATAGTTTTAAGAAACAACTCAAGACCTGTTGCTATGATAATACATTTTAGCTGCATTTTATGTATAAATACATTTATTATTATTATTGTTATGGTCTCAGCCAGCCAGGCCATAACAACATGTAATCAGGAAAGCTGTCTCAAAAGCCATCCTCCTGGGAAAGTAGATACAGTAAACACAAAGATCGATGTCATGAAGAAAAGCAGGAACTTGAAAGGTGCATAAAAATATCAAAAGAAATAGAGAAAACAACAACAATTTTCTTCTACAACTCCCAACATGCACTGAACTGTGCCTGTGGCCCCATATTTTTTATCATATTACTTCATGTAACTAAAGTCCATTGTTTGTGCTTCCATCTCTCTATCTCTCTCCCTCTCTCTCCAAATTTCACTACTAATACTACCACCATATTATGATTATGATGATGATGATAAACTGTTATAATTAATAATATAATTGCATCTCAATGTATCACTATTCATTATATTTATATTTTTATGACAACAACAGTCTCTCTCTGTCTCTCTCTCTCTCTTCTCTCCCCTCTTATCCACTCATCTCTCCTCTCCTCCATTATTCTCCTCTAGTCAAGGCAGATGGGCGCCCACACTGATTCCAGAAACTTGTTGTAGTCACTCACTTATAGTAAACTCACTTGAATACTATAATAATAATAATAATATTGATACTATTACTACTACTACTACTAGTAATACACTTTATTCATATAGCACTTTAAAAAACGGAAGTGCTTTGACTGAAAAGCAAGCAAAGTAAATACAAACTTGAACAAATAAAAGCAGTAATATGACAATCAAGTATTAATTTGGTCCAATTTTTAGTGAAAATGGCAGAGCAGATGTTTTGGTTGCAAACCTAACAATGCTCTACTTGGCTCTACTATTGCTCTACTACTTACTTGTATGCAAGTAGAGCTATAATTCATCCTGCACATAGAGGCCTCCATCATGAAATACAATGCACAACAAAAGACATAAAACAGTTTATATTTTGTTACATTGCATACAGTACAAAATACTATGAATATACACATTTCACTTAATAGTAACATGCCATCGCCCAAAGATATCAGTAATCATATCTTCAGTTTTAGAGCATTCCATTACTTCTGACTATACGTGTTGGCAGCTCTGTGCGGTAAACACATTTCCCGTTAGTCTGCATGAAGGTGACTGTCATCTTATGCTCAGTGACCTGGAAGTAAGCCACGCCTCCTATTGTGTGATTGACAGGACTGGAGTAGAGCTGCCAGGACTGAGGAACACTGTCCTTGTGAGTGGCGTCAGGATCGCTGACCACCCCACTCCCACTGACTACATATGAGCTCCCATCATCCTCTCTGATGAACTGTTAAAAATACAGAGACAGACAGCATTAAAGGCATCAATGTTGTGCTCAATTAGACCAAGATACAGCGACAAAATTCATTAAAGGTTCAGTGTGTAAGATTTAGGTGAAAGGGAGCAGAAACTGAATACAAAGTAATCCTAGTGATGTTTTCACTAGTGTGTTTTATCTAAATTGTACGATTGTTGTTTTCTTAGAATGAGCCATCTATATTTAAATACTTTATATTTACATGTGGAGCAGGTCCTCTCTACAGAGGCCGCCATGTTTTTACAGTAGTAAAAACTGGACAAACTAAACGCCTCTTGAGTTTTTATGACAAGTGAAGGCTGCCACAGGTTCTCTTTCATGTTTGGAAGAGGAGGGTAAGATGAGGGGTATTCAGCTGCAACATGAAGCTGCTCAGTATAAGTAGGAAGTATAATTCAGGAAGACTTTCTCATAAACCGTTCCTGGCAGAGGCCGTCCACACAGAGCCCAGTTCTGCCGGAGGTTTCTTACACCTGGGAGTTTTTCCTCCCCGCTGTTGCTCATGCTTGCTCGGTGTGGAACAAGTTGGATTTTGTGTTTCTTCTTGGACTTGGACTTTTGTGCAGCACCCTTAGACAACTGCTTGTTGTGATACCGTGCTATATAAATTTGAAATTTGAAATATTCAATTACTCACAAATCTATCTCTCTATATATATTTCTTCTTATTAATCAGCTGATTGTGGGCATTTTGAATGGCCATTCAGATATTGCCACAATCTCATCCAGCCAGTTGGCGGTTGTGATCAAATTTGAAATCCTTTCTCCTCTCTCCGGCAGTCAGCTGTCATTAGTGATCCGCTGTAACTCCCCTTCAACCCAATCTCCTCCGGTTTAATCCGAAGCCATGGTCCAGTCCAGCAGAGTCATTCATAATTATTTCTCCATCAACCCCTCTGATGCCGATGACATCACATAGGGGTCAAAATGCCAAAAGACTTAATTGCATAGAAATAAAAAAAATATTCAACTGTCAAGTTAAAGTCTCTCCTGATTGAACTGTTCTCATATCAACCACTTGTTTCCAATCTTATTTCATTGTAGGGCTTTATGCAGCACATTGATTCCCTCTTACACTGACACACACATATTGACAATAACACATCTGAATGCTTAGACTGCAACACTCACGTTGCACAGTAAATTCCTCTTGCTCCAACGTGTTTTACAGACACACAGATCACTTCATAATGTTGAGGTAATTATAAAATTAAATATAAAACCATATCATACAAGTGGTAGATGAAGTTACCAGATATTCCATCACATTGTATCATTCTATGTTATTGTTTCCATCTTTTCAATCCCCCCTCCCTTTCTGCTTCTGTTGTGCAGTGACTTTAGTTTTTTTACGGTCATTTTGTGCCATACAGACTTGCATAGTGAAGATAAGGCTTACAGTGTACCATTCTTAATGTTGTCTTTACTCAGTAGCCATCACATTGTGCAATCATTTACTTCATTGAGATAAGTTGAAGCCAATTGTTGGACTGTAAGTTATACTACTGCAGGAAAAACAAATGCTCATCTTCCTGGAACAATATGTCAACACTGTGCTCATATAAAATAAATAAGATTTCATCTTTATGACTAATTATATTGACCAGTAATATCCGTTGAAACAAAGTATCATTTAACCCAATAACTATCTGGATGGTTTCTAATTTTTGGAAATGTATAAAACCTGTGATTGTGTAATGTGGGCACATGCCAGTCTTGGTGCCAGAAAATGATGCAAACTAGCTTTGAACTATCAACAAGTACAGTCTTTGTAGCACCCACTAGTGAATGCCACCTCCTGTACAGAGAGGGGCAATCTTGCACATGCTCTTCTCAAACACAGTGTGATAAGTGGGATATGAAAAAGAATAAATAACTGTCAAAGAGACAGACAGACAAATAACAACACACTGAGATACACTTCCTTGATGTGTATCATTTACACATGATATTTTTTATGATTGAGCGTGCACTCACTTACATACCTGCAGATTGTGGTCATGGCCAGACAAGTACACAGTGACTCTGTATTTCTTCAGCAGGGGCCTCAGTCTGTTGACCAGACAGGATGTTGGTCCGTGATGGCCGATGGACCAGACAGTATAATGACCAGCCACCACAACATAGGCTGATATGACACATGTCATACATACTGGCACTTCAGTTAAAAGGCAACAACAGAACAAAATGTAACTGTATCACATCTTAGAGAACAACCACAGTTCTGTCTCATTTGCTTCTGTTTCTGTATGTTAATTGAGAGTGGCATGATGATGCAGAAATCGTTTGTATTTAGTGCCGTGCAAAAATATTATAATTAATAACATGCATAATACAATCATGCACATAGCAATGACTCCAAACATATAGCCTTATAAAGATTTATCAAGAACTATCTTCACAGATAAGAGAAACAAATAGCTCTTCACATCATCAAGTTATTTTTTGACAGCATGACGTAACAGAGGAATGTTTTTTGAGCAATGTTGCAGATCATCAAACACATTTTAATATAAGGTAAAGACAATGTGAGTACATCATTGGATTTATTGAAAGGAAAGAGTTAATCTAAATCCCCCATTGAAAGGTAATCCACCCCAAAACCTAAATACTGTTCTATTTGCAATAACTTTAAGTCTTTTACATCCCTGTGGAGGAATTTTTGAACCATTGCCATTGCAGGACTTTTTAAAATCCAGCACATAGGTTTTTGAGCATGAACTGTACATTCATGCTGTACTCTAAAGTCTTGCCACAGCATCATAACCGGGTTCAAGTTGAGAGCTAACATTTGGTGTTTGTCCTGATGCCTACGTGCTCAGGACATTATGTGTTGCTCTACAAATTGTTTGGAGTGTCCAGGCAGTTGTATTGGCAGTTTGCTACTGCATGGCGTGAGTTTGGTTGCTTTGCAGCTTGTTTTTTCGAATTTAACTGTTGCTTGTGGGTATCGTTGTGTTATTGTGAAGTTGTGGTCTCCCTGTTGTTAAAAAAAATCCACTGTGTGTGTGTATGTGTGTGCAGAGGTGATAAAAGCACACACATTCTTTACTCAAGTAGAGGTACAGATACTTGTATTAAAAATAAAGAAGTTTAACCACTGTTTCGGCTTCTTTAACCAAGTAAAAGTATAAAAGTACAGGTTCTGAAATGTACTTTGACTTCTTTAACTGAACTACTCTTACTTCAAATAAAGTAAAGAACAATTCACTTAAACGGAGGGTTAAAGCAAAGATTTCTGAGCATGAAAAACTGTCCACAAGAAAATGAGTACAATGTATTGAATGAAGTATTTTCTTAAAAGGTCCAGTGTATAAGACTTAGGAGAAAGTGATCTATTGGCAAGAATTGAATATAAAATAATCCACCAGTGGGCAATCGTCAAAATTGTACAGATTGAACAGAATGGGCCCTGCTAGATTTAAATACTTTATATTTACATCAGGAGCGCATCCAAACTGGGCAAACTAAAGCTTTTGAGTTTTTATGTCAGCTGAAGTTCACAGCAGGTTCTGCTACCCACCTCTGAGAGTGTTTATGTACATATGATATTCATTAGCGATATTCACTGCCACTAGATGTCGCACTAGCAGCAGTATCTCAAACCATAGCAAATGTGGAGGTAATCCTGTAATTCTCCATTTACTTTATTTAAATCTCAATAGGTATATGTTTATATCAGTGATGTAAGTGTGGATATTTCAGTGGATAAGATGCATGGTGCTAAAAAGGGAACATTTTTATTAAGAGCACCTGCTGAAATGCAGAAATTAGACTTTTTTTCTTTTAATTTTTTCTTTGCCCAAACAACACCTAGCATAATATTAGGAGATTCACTTATTCAGTAGAACATGTACTTGTACAATGTAACTTGAACAATGCTCAATGATATAGATATCCATTTCAGATTTCTGCAACATACTTTGTAATTTTATCCATAATTAATTATGAAAATAAATCCAGTTTATGATTTGTGATATATGACAATTTGATTCTGACTGATCATAATTCAAGGTCAGCTTTAATTTGCCTCAATTCAAGATACTTTAAATGAGGTTTAAAGTGAGAATGTCATTGTAGAAATCCTGAACTTGAATTGTGACTAATGAAGCATTGTGTTAGTTCATGCAGGACACAGAGTCATGTGCTCAGCTACCGATAGGTTTATGGGTGCTCGTCAGTCACCCACCAATCACAGCCCATTCTCTCACCAAAGTGGTCTCTTTAAATACGACCTCAACATTAAATTTCTCATATTCTAATACTAGAGCATATTCATGTTATGGTTGTAATGTTTACGGTCAGTTGCAGCACTTAGAGAACAGTATTTTTGTTTATTCTTGTGTTTTTATGTTCAAAAAGTTATTCTAACACCAGCAGCAGTAAGAGCATGTGTAGTTACCCTAACCAGACATTTGAACCCAAAAGGCTCCAAATTTGAACACCCAGAGCTTTTTTTTTTTTTCAATTATCTTTTTTATTGATTCCACATATCAATATTCCATCAATATTTTACATAATGTGTATAATTTTACAACAGTATAAAACATTCCTATACTTCCACCGCAGAGCAGAGACATAATTGGACATGAATTCTCAAGTAAAGTTACAGTAGAGTAAATGTGAAGTAAAATGAACCGCTTTTTCACTCTTGTCCTTATTTTCACACCTCTCCTGCATTGTTCCTTGTCTCCTGATTGGGGTAAACATATCAAATAAATAAATGAATAATAAACAAGTTTGTAGCCTGAACCAAGGGGGTCAACACTCTGCAATACACACTGTCATTATTGCACAAAGTCTGCTCTCAATGGAGACACAAAATCAATCCAGTTTTCCCAGTAGTTTTTAAAAGTTTCTGATTTTAGTCTAGCTGAGAAAGTCAGCTTCTCCATTCTATATATATCGAGCATTACATCTACCCAATCCTCTATTTTTGGTGGATCTTTTTTTAGCCATTTTCTGGTGATGGCCTTTTTAGCCACCACCACCATCATTATTCCAAATATGTATTTAATCTCCTGGTTCTCTTTTCCCAAATATAAAACTTCAAATGAAAGTGGAATTTGCACTTTCAGAATTGTTTCCATACTCTTCTTTAACTCTTGCCAAAAAGGTATAATACAAGGGCATCCCCAAAAGATATGAAAATGGTTGGCCTTATTTTCCCCACACAGTCTCCAACGTCGTGTGTCTTGAGATTTCTGTTGTGTTGGTGTAATAAAGTATCTTACAATGTTCTTCCAACCATATTCTCTCCATGAGAGGGAGCATGTTGTTTTCCACTGTCCTTCATTTACCTTGTCCCATTCCTCCTCTGATAACGTGCGAACGAGCTGAACACATTCTTCAATAGGTTCAACAACAACCACCCCACCCCCAGCGGACCCTCCACTGCCTCTACGACTGCCTCTACTGCTTCTCAGAGCAACAACCCCCCACCTCCCCCCATCATCCTCTGCCCCACACCACACCCGTCACCATCTCCCCCCACCCCTCCGCTGGCTTTCACCACAGACTTTTTCACACCTCCCACCCCCAGGACATCCTCACATCACCCACAGTCCCCCACCACCACCACCTCCTGCAACACACACCTCTTTGCACCACCCTCAAACCCACCACTGACATCCCCTACCCTCCAGTCTGGACTACACATCACAGCCAGCCAGGTGAGGAGAGAGCTGGAGAGGCTCAAACAGAGGAAAGCTGCTGGACCGGACCGCATCCACCCTCGTGTGCTGAAGGCATGTTCCAGCCAGCTCTGTGGAGTTCTCCAGCACCTCTTCAACCTGAGCCTACACCTTCAGAGAGTGCCAGTGCTCTGGAAAACATCCTGCCTGGTCCCAGTGCCCAAAAAAGGACGTCCTGCTGCACTGGAGGACTACAGGCCAGTGGCACTGACCTCTCACATCATGAAGGTCATGGAGAGACTGGTATTGGCACACCTCAGACCACTGGTGTGCCCATCACAAGACCCCCTGCAGTTTGCATATCAGCCCCATGTTGGGGTTGATGATGCAATCATCTACCTGCTGCAGAAGGCCTACTCCTCCCTGGACAGACCCAACACCTCAGTCCGGATCATGTTTTTTGATTTCTCCAGCGCCTTCAACACCATCCAGCCCAGACTGCTGAAGGCCAAACTGGAGGGCACGCGGGTGAGTGCTCCCCTCATCACTTGGGTCGATGACTATCTGACGGGCAGACCACAGTTTGTGAGATTACAGAATTGTGTGTCTGATCGTCTGATCAGTAACATCGGGGCCCCCCAGGGAACTGTACTGTCCCCCTTCCTCTTCAGCACATACACTGCTGATTTTAAGCACTGCACTGAGTCGTGTCATCTGCAGGAGTTCTCTGATGACACGGCCATTGTGGGGTGTATTGAGGGCGGGGGGAGGCTGAGTACAGGGACCTGGTCGACCGCTTTGTGAAGTGGTGTGGGGAGAACCGCCTGCAGCTCAACGTGGAGAAGACGAAGGAGATGGTGGTGGATTTCAGGAGGAACAAGCCCCTGCCCTCTCCTGTCTGCATCAGTGGGACGGATGTGGAGGTGGTACCTGCATACAAGTACCTCGGTATCACATTGGACAATAAACTGGACTGGTCCACCCACACAGAGGGCCTGAGCCGGCTTTACTTCCTGAGGAGGCTCGGGTCCTTCAATGTCTGGAACAAAATGCCCGCAGATGTTCTATCAGTCTGTTGTGGCGAGCACCATCTTCTTTGCTGTGGTGTCCTGGGGTGCGGGCATCAAGACAAAGGACGCCAACAGACTGAACAAAATCATAAGGAAAGCAGAGTCTGTGGTTGGCTCTAAGCTTGTCACCATGGAGGAGGTGGTGGAGAACAGGATGCTGGCAAAACTGCTGGCAATCATGGACAATCCCTCTCACCCCCTCCACAAAACACTGGACAAGCTAAAGAGCAGCTTCAGCCACAGGCTCATCCAACCCCGCTGCTCTAAGGAGCGATACAGGAAATCGTTCATTCCAACCGCAATAAGACTCTATAACTCATCTACCTCTGTCAGAGCCACCATCACAGAACTGAACTAACATACCTGTCACCCTTGCACCATGTACCCTGTACTACACTACGCCCCATATACTGGAACATTTACTTCTGTGATATGTGTTAATTAAACCATTTTGATATTACAGACCATTTTATACAATAATATTGTCTTTTGCACACCCAGTCTACATATTCTTACACTGATAGTATATTGTATAGTCAAGTACTTATATTTATACCCTACTATATACTATATATCATATCATATTATATCATACTCTGTATATTCTCTGTATATTCTTCGTATATATAAGTCTATATACACATATTTATACATGTGTACATGTTATTATTATTATATTATTACTACTACTATTACTATTATTATTATATATACTGTTGCTGCCATTATTACTATATACTGCTATTATATTGGTATAAGTACTATCTATATAAATATATATTATGTTATATTGTATACTATATATATATATATATATATATATATATATATATACTGTACTACTATTCTTATATACTGTCTAACAATAACATTACCATCATATCATCATTACTATTACCATCATATTGCCACTGCACTACTTGTCTGCCTATTCATCTTGTGTTTCTGTTTTTGTTCATTTTTACCTCAATGTTTTGTTTTGTTCTATTGTATTGTGTTTTGTTGTGTTCTGATATACGAGCTGCTATGACAACTTAATTTCCCTCCGGGGATGATTAAGTAATCTATCTATCTATCTATCTAACTGCCACCCAGCCTCTTTTCCCCCCTTTTCTTTTATAAATGTCATATTGTTACCCTTTAATCTTTCCACTTCTTTATATAGTTTTGTGATTAGTTTGAATCATATGCTGAGATAAAGAACTTAATGATTCCTGACTCAGGCTCATCTGAATTAAACTTTTTTATAGTTTTCTCCATATAATGCCGCATCTGTAGATATCTGTATAAATCTTGATTGTTTAATCCATACTGATTTTTTAGATCCTGAAAACTTTTGATGGTCTTCTTTTTAAAAAGTTCCCAAAATATTTTTGGTCCCGCGTCCCATCTACTGAATCTACTATCTGCTGTGTTTGGTGTGAAGTCTGAATCATATGCGATTCATCTCAATACCTTACTCTCTTCAATCACTTTATTCTTTGATATAATCTCAAGAAATTCCCTGTCTGCCCCTGCTGCCTTCTAGCCGTATAACGTTATTAAAAACAAGCAAGATCTTACCTTTGCACTTTTCCTGCCACACAGGGAAAGACAACGCCTCCACGACACACACAAATGAAACTTATCTCTCTCTCACGTGTCTGTGTGTGTGTGTGTGTGTGTGCGTCGGGTCAGATCAAGGTGGTCAGCGGGACCTTTCACGTGACTCCTGCATTTAGAGACGCGGTCTTTCCCTGCGTGGAGTTGGAGAGAGCGAGCGACCTTCGGTGACCACGTACAATGATATTCCGGCTGAAATCTTGATTCGGACACACAGGGGATGCAGAGGAAGGCAAAAATCTACGGAGGAAAAGGGAGGCTGTGAAACAACAAAGACTTATCAAGAAGAGCTATAAGCCGAGTCTTCCCTCCATTGTCATGGGAAACGTGAGATCGCTGGGGAATAAGATGGACGAGCTGACTGCACTGGTCCAAAGTCAGAAGGAGTATCTTGAGTGTAGTTTAATATGCTTTACGGAGACATGGCTGCACCAGGATGTTCCCGACGAAAACACCACCATCAAGGGCTTCCATACTGTGCGCGTGGACAGAGACAGCGTTCAGAGCGGTAAGCGCAAAGGAGGGGGTCTTTGCAGGCGACTGAAAGACCGCGTCTCTAAATGCAGGTGTCACATGAAAGGTCCCGCTGATCACCTTGATCTGACCCGACACACACAGACACGTGAGAGAGAGAGAGAGAGATAAGTTTCATTTCTGATGAAAGTGTGTGTTGTGGAGGCGTGGTCTTCCCCTGTGTAGGAGAGGTGTATAGGCTGGTAAGATCTTTTTTGTTTTTTAATTTTTAATAACGTTATATGGATTACATCATAGCGTAACGAGTTGATATGATGCGGAGCTCCCTGTGTTGTTTTCCAATTGCTGGTGGAAGTGAAGGGGGTTAACCCCGCAGTAAGCAACATCACCTTCGGCCCTGGATGGAACACACCTCTGGCTACGACCGGTGAGCTGAAGCAGGAACGATTAACAAGAGGAAAGTGACTGAAGGAAAGTGTGAAAGACATTCACAGATTCAGACTTTTCGGATCAATAGCAGACTCGCAAGGGGATTCGTATCAAGTTACATTGTGAAACCTTTCAGGTAATGCAATAACTTTATTACAGTTTCCCTTTTTCCAAATGAACAACTGAGACGATCCCTCATGTGATTAGTTTATCATTAATACCACGGTCATTTTATACTCCACTTCAACTCTTCTTTACCCATCTTTCACACTTTACTGCAGTAATTTCCTCCTGTCCTCAACCAGAAATATGTCACGCTATAATGTGATCCGTATAATGTTATTAAAAATGTATAAAACACCCCACACTTGAGAACAAACACAGTTAAGAT
Organism: Paralichthys olivaceus; assembly: GCF_024713975.1. NCBI lineage: Eukaryota > Metazoa > Chordata > Actinopteri > Pleuronectiformes > Paralichthyidae > Paralichthys > Paralichthys olivaceus. The sequence continues at coordinate 542,567 of NC_091106.1, forward strand.
CTGTTGTTATATAGATAGTATGCTTGAATGTTGTTATATAGTATTGTTTGCAGATGCTATGAATGTGTTGTTAATTTTATGACACTCAGCCCACAGTGTGGACGATCATCTGCCTGGATCATCTGGTATCAGCTCTTACTAGTTAAAATGTAAACAATAACAGTGTAAAGAAGTTATTGATTATCAATGATAGCAGCAACAATTAATATAATAAGCATTGTTGTTAATAATAATAATAATAATAGTTGTTCTCCTTCAGTTCTTGAGTCAGAGGTATCTGCAATGAGAGAGAGAAAGAGAGAGAGGGACTATGGGAGAAAAGAGACACGTCAATAACATAGTTTTTGACATTTATTAAAAAAAATAAATGAGTGTGGGGTGGGGGGGGGGCAGAGAGACAGAGAGAAGTGGAGAAGTGCTCTGTGGATGATGGGAGTTTCCCCTGCAGTCTAGACCTATAGCAGCTTAAGGGATGGTTCAGGACTCACCTGATCCAGCAAGGCTTTATCAAAAAGGAATGTTTTAAGTTTAACCGTAAATGCACAGAAGTTGTCTGCCTGGTAGCTGAATGCTCTACCTCCTGTTCTACTCTTACAGACTCTTGGAACCACAAGAGAGCCTGTGTTTTGGGAATGAAAACACCTACTGTAGATGCTTGAGAGAGAGTCTGAGCCAGGGACAGTAAATATGGTTGAGGTTCCATCAATAAGGTGAGTAATAAAAAATGTGATACCTTACAATATACTGTGATGTTAACTTTGTTCTGAGAATGTTTTTGAAATCTGTGGGGATTTATGTAGATAACATTTATTTGACAACTTGTACCATTTCTATTTGGGGGGGCAATTTCACGGCTATGCTCAGTATCAAATTCTAAATCCACATTAAAAAATTGAGGAGAAAAAAATATGAAAAGATGAGGAGGGAGGTTGATTTTCATGTGATTTTTATTGTGTTGTAGACTGGTTTGTTTTAAATGTCCCCCAGGCAAAATGGAACGTGCGTAACTTGTAGTGACTACAGTATCAGTATAGTGCCTGGAAAAGATAATTTTGGATACATGCCTCGAGCTGCAACTGGCAACTGACACAGAAAGTAATGCATGTAAGACACATTGTCATCATCCACAGGGTCTCCTCCTGTGTCCTTTCACCTCCCCTTTATAATGTGTATACTGATGACTGCCGCAGCTGGCATGACAACAGATTACTTTTCAAATTTGCTGATGACTCTGTGACAGTCAGTTTCCTCCATGCAGATGAGAACAACCATGGTCCCATTGTGGATTGTGGGGGGGGGGGGGGGAGGAATGTTTTAAGTTTAACTGTAAATGCACAGAAGTTGTCTGCCTGGTAGCTGAATGCTCTACCTCCTGTTCTACTCTTACAGACTCTTGGAACCACAAGAGAGCCTGTGTTTTGGGAATGAAAACACCTACTGTAGATGCTTGAGAGAGAGTCTGAGCCAGGGACAGTAAATATGGTTGAGGTTCCAACAATAAGGTGAGTAATAAAAAATGTAATACTGTGGTGGCAATTTCTGTGAAACAAGCACAAAGTCAAACACTTCTTTCTGAAAGTTTAATTCAGCATCTGCAGATGGACTCATCAGTACACATCACCTGAATGACATGCACAAATGAGCAAAGAACATAGGAGAATCTGTGTTCTTATAACTCTCAGCCCCCTCCCACTAAGCATTCAAAGGTATTTATTACCCTCCTGTAGTTTCACTCAGTGGAGGAGACATCCTGGCCATTTGTTTACATGTTCTGTGGATGACCCCCCCTGTGAGATCCCAGTTGTTTGATCCCAATCAGAGATACCATGAGAAGCCATAAAGATTTGGTTTCTCGAGGCCATACAACTCAAGTCTCTTAAGCCACCATCGTAAACCTTAAGGTTGCCCTTTCAGATAAACAATTTGGTGAACCATTTGGTCAGTCATCCACATACATGTCTGCTAATGCAATTAAACATTCACAAATGTAAAAATTTCCATTACATTTCCCCCCTTTGAGCATTTCATGCTCACTAAACAACTATCATTTTTAGACAAACGCATCATCTTGAAATTGAGAATTTCATTCTAGATGAGGGCCCGGAAATTTAACATATCCAATTGCATTCTTGATTAAAGTACACAAATAGTACACAATCAATACACCAGACCAACAACACTTAAATACAAACAAAAATCTGAATCGATGTCAAATATTCCAATGACACATTTTTCACATTTAAAATATACTATGACCACCAATTCCATGCTTCAGGAATCTGTGTGTCCTTGTTCTTTTCCTCAAACAATAGGCAATTTAAATGAAAAACAATATGCATCAAATTGTCAGATGTATGTATGTATATGTGTATGTGCAGCAATCAGATCAGATTATGTGACCAACACCTCCTTGGCTGGTGAGCATAATGTCCAAAGCCATCCTATTTCGCAGAGCCACATTTCTGAGGCCCTGAATATTGGGAGAAACAAAAATGAAAACCCAACCCCCACTAAGTACAATCCCATCTATTCTGTGTGTGTTGTTCGCACATTTCCCCACCATGGGAAGAGTCCCCCAAATCCTTTGGAGACACTTTCAATGTGGAACACTCATATCTTCATAATAGTGAGTGCAATCTGTATGGAAGTAAGTGAGGTTAGGTCTCTCATTGATGATCTTTCCTCGCAGTTGTCTTCATGGCTGCATACCATGAATTGACTTCAGGCTTTGTCAGTTCAAACAAGAGTTTCCATTTTTTTTTTTGCCTATGATGCTCAGTTTAGTTTGGTGTTGTTCTTCCTGCCAAGATTTCACCTGCCATAGCAATGTTGGCAGGACGATGATGACTGTGAGCAAGGACAGGGAACACATCTTTTCCCTCGAACTGCATCCCAGTCGTCCCATCAGGTGTCACTTTTTGTCTGACGGCGTCATCGTTTATCAGCAGCGTCACCCTAGCCAACCCCCTAATCAATGTGCCGCCTCTTCGTGAGATTGGAGACGTGTGGTCCTAGAGATTTCCACCCCCTCCTTGCTCGCGGACACAAAGCAGTTGAAGGCTGAGGTGCACTCACTGACATCAATGCACGCTGTGTTCTGAAGAATCCACTCCTTGCTCAGGAACCTCCCTGCAATGACTTGCATACATCCAAGTTGATCTTTCAGCAGCCTTCACTGCCATCTATGGATTTTGGTAGGGCTTCCTTCACCTATCTGTGGATCTCAAAAAGCATAGGGGACAGGTTGCACAATAAAACATTTCCCTGAGCAGTGCCTTCGCAACTGCTGAAGAGTCCTGTTTAAATGTGGAGAAACACACATGTCAATAAAATCAAGACAGTATTGCTTTCCCTCACTTTGTTCTTCCATAAAATCCCTCAAACAGTTCACTTTATATAATCTGGATTCCTCTTTGTATATTATTATAGTACCAATTATATAACTCTAATGAAAATTTAAAAATAATTTGTGAGTCATTTGTGAGTTTGACAATTCTTTTGTAAACCAATATATCTGTATCTCTTCCTACATTTGGCATCCCCCCTTTGACACTTGGTTCTGACCATGTGTCAACTATGAGGAAACAGATATCTTTCTAAACAGGATTTCCTATTTGTTCCAGACCAAAATGTATAGCCACCAAACAATCCACTTTCCTTCAAACTGTTTTTTTGTTTGTTTTTAACTGAGCTGCCCTTATCTGCAGCTCCTTTAAATCTGTATTTAAATGTTAATGACCCATCAAATACATTAGGTGTTAATGACCTATCAGATTTAGAAACGCCTCGGACAAGCAGACTGTGCTTTGCTGCAGCTTTTGCAGCAGCTTCTGCTCTCACATTCCCCTGTGAAACTGAAAAGTCTTTAAAAAATGCTTCACATTTGCAGAACGCAATTAGTTTGAATAACAACACAGCATCAATCAGAACAGCAACCAATGTATGGTAGGTAATGGGTTTGAGAATTTCCCTTTAGCCAAAAATCTGCCAAATCATATACCACTCCCAATGCATACCTGCTACCAGTGTATATGTTGACACCTGTCACTTACATATTTGCATTTCTCAATCAATGCAACCAATTCTGCAGCTTCTGCAGAATAATGTAATGAGTGATTCAGCCAAATTTGTCATACAAAGTTGTAACGTCAAAACCCACTTGGCTTCTACCAGTTGCTGGATCTTTTAATGCTGAGTCGTCCACAAACAGCTTCATATCTGCATTTATCAGCTGTACTGTATCTGAGTCACTTAGCTTTTGAAAAGTGTTCAGTCTGACAATAATAAATTCCACAGTCCTAATTGCATTTATCACTGCAGAAATCTTTTGTGATTTACCTCTAAACCTCTGATTAAATTATTTTTATTATTGGGATCAGATGTTTTTTCCCTTCCCATAACCCCTTTTGGTCCAAAGTTCCAAAACTTTCAATACCAATTGTTTTTGTTCTCCTTTGCTTAATAGAACATGGAGATCAGAATTTGATACCTTAAACAATTTGTCCAGTGAGTCAATCTAAGCTACTGAGACAACACAGTGATTACTGTTCTAGTATAACCAACCTAACCTATCGTTAATCTTTAATCTAACTTTCTCTATCACATTCTTTAACTACTTACTCTAACCTTCTCTACCATCCTTTGTGTTAGGATAACATCTGTAATTACATCTGGGTGAGTACCTCAGCATCTCACAAGAAAGTGTTACTTACAGAGGTGAGGGAAGCGTTCAGAATCTTCCATTGATATGCATATATCAAATCCTCTAGTTACATCTACGCCTTGTGATGTTAAAATTAGCATATTACTCAATGAACACATGAAATCTCTACCAATAATATCTATCAGCCAGCGTGGTGACAACAAAAATTAATGTTTAAAATTTCCTTAACCTCATTTTTTTTTTTTAAACAATGGTACAGTGTATCTCTCTAGCACTGTCGTACCTGTTGCTTCAATTGTTTTAAAACATCTCTAACATTCATTTTTGGAGACTGATTCTGTTTTCACCTGAATCTACCAAAAATGTGATGTCTTTACCATTTACTTTGATTGTGTGTTTTTGCATATATGCATCAGTTCTAACAGTAATTCATATGGTGTGCGTGTTACAGTGCTCTTACGAATTTGGTGAGTAGGTTGAAACTTTCTCTCTGTCTCCGCGTCTGCACCAGATGAATCCTTCACTGTCCCCAGCTCCACCGCTACTCAATCGCACTATGTGTATTGGTTCTCAGGGCAATCCCTGATCCAATGTCCAATTTTGCCACATTTGAAACAAGCGTCAGTTCTTCCACATCCCCTTCCTCTCCCTCCATGACCTTTCTTGTGCCCGCAGACTTGGTTTTGATATGCTGCCAGCTGTGCCATTCGCAGTCCCTCTGTCAACTGCGTTGCCTTTTTCTTTTTCTTGCTGTTCAAGAGTTTTTCTGCATAATCAGCATTACCCCATGCTGGATTCACCATTCTCCGCTCCTGTGCAGAGACGGATCTTGCCACTTTCGAATACTGAGTCCCCATCTCAGTCATCAGCAGTCTTTGCTGTTCAGTGCTGGTTCCAGTTGCACTGCATACCGCTCCCCCACTTAACACTTGTGGGAGAGATGAAGTGGTAGGTTCTTTCATATTGGTGAATGTCCATGGTCTGTAGATCAGCTGAGTGTTTCCATCTCCTGCAGCCACCTCCACCATCGGTGCTTGCGGGGTTGCATTCAAATCATAAATTGCCTCCTTCCCGGTGCGCCATGGAGTATGTGCTGCCACATATGGAGTGGTGCATGATGGAGGCCTGTCCACCTCCTCTGCTGCAACAAGCTCGAGGTCTGGATGGAGGTTAGGGACGGCTGGAGCTGCCGCCTGCGCCCTCTGCACCGGTAGCAGCTGAGTGTCCTGCTGGTCATCACACTGCACCGCTGCTGGCTGTGGTTGTCCTCTCGGTGGAGCTGAGTCCAGATCAGGGTCTAGTCGGACACACTGAGACTTGGAGATTAGTTCAATCCCTACCTTTTGTAAACTGTCCCTGATATTCACTTCAGTTAACCAAAATTCACACGCTCCAGTACAAATATCCCTACATTTCTTTTTTCCTTCTAATTTGTCCTCACTAACTCGTTCCTCTCTAACTCTTTCCTCTCTAACTCTACGCTTACCATCACTTATTAACATATACTGAACATTAAGAAAAGAAAGCTGAAGTGGATTAGCATTATCCTTATCTTTCTTTCCTTTACCGATGTTTAAACCCATTTCTCTAGTAGGTTGTCTCAGCAGTTTTAACACAACTCTTATTTATCAATTTAAACTCCCAATTTGTTCAACAAAATACAAAATTTGGAAGACCAAAGTTATGCTGATATGGGAAAAGACATTTAGAAATTCCCTAATTTATTTTAATCCGTTCTTTCTTTTTAATTTCCTTTTGTTAAAAATTTGTTTTTAGGATTTAGTCTTTCTTAATACCCTCAAAAAGCCAATTATACCCCTAATATACTTAAGTTTACTTAAATTTACTTACCTTTACTTACCTTTGGCGGTTGAGAACTTCTCTCACTCTCTCTTTTTTTTCTCTCTTATTAAAGCAGATTCATTGCAGTGTCGAGATTATCCTGGCTCAGGTCTCAGTCCTTCAGTCCCAGTCACATCTCCAGTGCAAAACTCTATTTACTATATTATTTCATAGTTTGTTAAATCATGAGCTCGACGTCAGAACCCAATATAACAAGTGTATTAAAATCATCAAACACTCCGTATATTTCTATTATTATATCACGTACATATCAATACTCCTTAACTCTGTGACCTCCTCTCAGATCACCAACCTGTTTATTCTAATAACTACGTGATCTCCAAGATCATCAACAGGCTTATTCTATATTAACTCTGTGGTCTCCAAGACCACCCGTGACCTCCAAGATCACCCGAAGCTTCCTTGATTCTACATCGGTTCCAAACCTTGCCATGCAGACACGTCTGTCACTCACCCTGTGAGAGGATCGTTTCCCTTCTGAATTTGTCTTCCCAGAAAGACAGTGTCTCTGTGCTACTTGGTCCGCCGGATCACAGCAGTGAGAGCACTCTTTGGTTCTCAGGCATCAGGCCCTCACGTCTCTACCCTCTTTTGTCAGGGAGGTTGAGGTCAGAGTCCCAGACTCCCTGCGCAGTTTTACCTTTCAGCCTTGAGATCCAGAGTGTCCTCTCACACGAGTGATCCTGCCAACAACACCAAATGTGGTGGCAATTTCTGTGAAACAAGCACAAAGTCAAACACTTCTTTCTGAAAGTTTAATTCAGCATCTGCAGATGGACTCATCAGTACACATCACCTGAATGACATGCACAAATGAGCAAAGAACATAGGAGAATCTGTGTTCTTATAACTCTCAGCCCCCTCCCACTAAGCATTCAAAGGTATTTATTACCCTCCTGTAGTTTCACTCAGTGGAGGAGACATCCTGGCCATTTGTTTACATGTTCTGTGGATGACCCCCCCTGTGAGATCCCAGTTGTTTGATCCCAATCAGAGATACCATGAGAAGCCATAAAGATTTGGTTTCTCGAGGCCATACAACTCAAGTCTCTTAAGCCACCATCGTAAACCTTAAGGTTGCCCTTTCAGATAAACAATTTGGTGAACCATTTGGTCAGTCATCCACATACATGTCTGCTAATGCAATTAAACATTCACAAATGTAAAAATTTCCATTACAATACCTTACAATATACTGTGATGTTAACTGTGTTCTGAGAAGGTTTTTGAAATATATGGGGATTTATGTAGATAACATTTATTTGACAACTTGTACCATTTCTATTTGGGGGGGAAATTTCACGGCTATGCTCAGTATCAAATTCTAAATCCACATTAAAAAATTGAGGAGTAAAAAAATATGAAAAGATGGGGAGGGAGGTTGATTTTCATGTGATTTTTATTGTGTTGTAGACTGGTTTGTTTAAAATGTCCCCCAGGCAAAATGGAACATGCGTAACTTGTAGTGACTACAGTATCAGTATAGTGCCTGGAAAAGATAATTTTGGATACATGCCTCGAGCTGCAACTGACACAGAAAGTAATGCATGTAAGACACATTGTCATCATCCACAGGGTCTCCTCCTGTGTCCTTTCACCTCCCCTCTATAATGTGTATACTGATGACTGCCGCAGCTGGCATGACAACAGATTACTTTTCAAATTTGCTGATGACTCTGTGACAGTCAGTTTCCTCCATGCAGATGAGAACAACCATGGTCCCATTGTGGATTGTGAATCTGTATTGGTGTGACTGTGCATTTTTACTACTAAATGTGACAAAAACCAAGGACATGAGTTTTAGGCATCAGTCCTCAAACTCTTAGAATACTATCATCAAGGGACATGTGGTAGACATTTTAGAGAACTACAAGTACCTTGGGATGATTATTAACTATGATATCTCTGATGTTCCTGATGATGACTGTTTGTATTACAGATAGCAAGTGGCTGATCCCTTATTCAGTAGAACATGTACTTGTACAATGTAACTTGTACAATGCTCAATGATATAGATATCCATTCCAGATTTCTGCAACATACCTTGTAATTGTATCCATAATTAATTATGAAAATAAATCCAGTTTATGATTTTTGATATATGACAATTTGATTCTGACTGATGATAATTCAAGGTCAGCTTTAATTTGTGATACTTTAAATTAAGTTTAAAGTGAGAATGTCATCATAGAAATCCTGAACTTGAATTGTGACTAATGAAGCATTGTGTTAGTTCATGCAGGAGAGAGTCATGTACTCAGCTACCGATAGGTTTATGGGTGCTCGTCAGTCACCCACCAATTACAGCCCATTCTCTCTCTTTAAATATGACCTCATCCTCACTGATCCCTGCTCAGCTCTAACACTTTTAGCACTGTAATGGAAATGTTACATTTTTGTATGTATAATTGCATGAGCAAAGATGTATGTGGAGGACTGAACAAATGGTTGACCAAATTGTTAATCGAAAAGGGCAATAAATCACAAAATATTTATGCAGTGATAAATGCAATTAGGAGTGTTGAGCTCCTTCCTGATTAAACTTTATCATTGTCAGACATACACCAAAAGTAGGGACATCTTTTGGATGTGATTGATGAAGGATCAAAGATCAAATGGCAAGGTCACTAGCACCTCACAAAGCACACTTCTTGCCTTGTATATGCAATATATATCCAAAATGCCTTCAGGGAATTCTTTCATATTTGCCACAAACATTCACATGAATTTAGATTTCATTTTGGTAGCCAAATGTCACAGTGTTCTCACAAAGTATGTAAATATTTTTCCTTAAATTGATATCTAAAGATCAGCTCATGGGAATGTCGTCAAACTTGGTAAAAACATTAACTTAAACTCAAAGATGAAGGATTTTATTCCCTTCGAAGTTAAAGGTCAGAGTTACCTCATGTCACTGTGAATGTGATATGTTAGGACTGTCAGTAGGGAATTTCATTATATCTGGTAACTTGGACTGCTTGAGGGAATTTCTTATCAACGTTACATGAGGTGTCACTTGGATTTCAGCCCTCTAGCTGGTCAGGGGCCTAAACAGGGCTCGCAGCCTCTTGGTTCTGGAGATTTTTGGGAAAATTACGATCCCTTTCGGGGCCTTCCCAGGGGCCTAGGAGCCCCAAATTTGACCCACTGGTCACAAGGGGCTCTTTGAGCCTGCATTACCGATTTTCACCAAAACCGCAGAAGGGCCCAGGTGACCTTTGTGACCTTTGGTATCAATTAAGCCCATTTCTAAGGGCTCCATTTTCATAGCCGTACAGAGTACATATGGGTATGAGAGGGAAGAATGTTGATCGGGGGGGCCTAATGATCGCAAAGGTGTAACTTTCAAACAGTTTGAGGCTTTTTTGGCTGAAATGAGGGGCCAGCATATACTAGGCATTGATAATGGGCTTTACACTAACTTCTGATTCCCCTTTCATTATAGATTGCAATTTGACGGGCCTCCAGCAAATGCCAGAAAGCACGAAGAGCTTTGAAACCGCGACAGGAGCCGTCTTTACAGAAAGCCCATCCACCTAGTTCGGCCTGGTGTCCGCAGGTGCGAAAGAAGAAAAGTTGTGCCAGGTTGAATTAGACAGTCAGACAGGTTCTGACACTTGTTGCTTTTGTGACACAAGGAATATTGTGCTTCACCAGCAATACAGTTTTTTTTTCAATGAAGGGCAATTTGGGGTTCAGCATCTTGCCTAGGTATACTTGCTTGTGTGTCTTGTGTTGCAAGATCCTGCTTTGGCTGGAGCTGGGGGCCATCAGTGAAGTAGAGGTAGCTGGCCACTGCCTCATATAATAATAGCCATGCTCATCCTGCCATTCAGATGAGTTTTGATTTCTGTAGCATTAATTTGATCTTGTTTTGGTCTGGAATTCAGTTCCTGTCAGCCTTATCAGTTGAATTTCTTTTTTGTTTTAGTTCTTTGAAAATTACTTTTTGTTAGAAAAATCTGAGCCATCATGTGTCTTCCCTTATTTAGTGCCAGATGACTCTGATGCGCCAAACCAAGTTATAAATTGCCTGTGAAAGTAAAACTGAAAATTTTGTAATGTTCAAGGACAAAAGATTATCGGCAAAGTTGGAGCAGCAAAACAAATCAAAAATAAAGAACCTGGGTGTTATTCAGGACTAGATTTTAATCCACACATAAACAATGTCACAAAGATTGCCTTTTATCATTTAAGAAACATTGCAAGAGTAAGACTGTTCCTCACTTTGGAAACTGCCAAAAGTTGATTCATGCTTTTATACTTTCTCGCCTGGACTACTGTAATGCACTATATTCAGGATTACCGAAAAAATCCATCGATCGCCTACAGCTTTTGCAAAATCCAGCAGCCATGGTTTTAATGAGAAATAGGAAAAGATTCCATATTACTTTTATTTTAGTGTCTTTACACTGGCTTCTAGCATCACTGAGGATTGATTTTAAAATTATTTTACTTGTTTTTAATTCTCTTAATGGTACAGCACCATCATACATCTCTGACTGTTTATCGGAATATGTTACGAATCATTCCCTCAGGTCGTCTACAGCGGGCTTGCTCAATGTCCCCAAAACAAACAATAAAAGGTTTGGGGTAGCAGCTTTCTCTTGCTATGCTTTCCTATGCTATGCTATCCAAAGGTTTGGAACAAACTCCCACCACACATCAGACATGCTTCTTCTGTTGATAGTTTTAAGAAACAACTCAAGACCTGTTGCTATGATAATACATTTTAGCTGCATTTTATGTATAAATACATTTATTATTATTATTGTTATGGTCTCAGCCAGCCAGGCCATAACAACATGTAATCAGGAAAGCTGTCTCAAAAGCCATCCTCCTGGGAAAGTAGATACAGTAAACACAAAGATCGATGTCATGAAGAAAAGCAGGAACTTGAAAGGTGCATAAAAATATCAAAAGAAATAGAGAAAACAACAACAATTTTCTTCTACAACTCCCAACATGCACTGAACTGTGCCTGTGGCCCCATATTTTTTATCATATTACTTCATGTAACTAAAGTCCATTGTTTGTGCTTCCATATCTCTATCTCTCTCCCTCTCTCTCCAAATTTCACTACTAATACTACCACCATATTATGATTATGATGATGATGATAAACTGTTATAATTAATAATATAATTGCATCTCAATGTATCACTATTCATTATATTTATATTTTTATGACAACAACAGTCTCTCTCTGTCTCTCTCTCTCTCTTCTCTCCCCTCTTATCCACTCATCTCTCCTCTCCTCCATTATTCTCCTCTAGTCAAGGCAGATGGGCGCCCACACTGATTCCAGAAACTTGTTGTAGTCACTCACTTATAGTAAACTCACTTGAATACTATAATAATAATAATAATATTGATACTATTACTACTACTACTACTAGTAATACACTTTATTCATATAGCACTTTAAAAAACGGAAGTGCTTTGACTGAAAAGCAAGCAAAGTAAATACAAACTTGAACAAATAAAAGCAGTAATATGACAATCAAGTATTAATTTGGTCCAATTTTTAGTGAAAATGGCAGAGCAGATGTTTTGGTTGCAAACCTAACAATGCTCTACTTGGCTCTACTATTGCTCTACTACTTACTTGTATGCAAGTAGAGCTATAATTCATCCTGCACATTGAGGCCTCCATCATGAAATACAATGCACAACAAAAGACATAAAACAGTTTATATTTTGTTACATTACATACAGTACAAAATACTATGAATATACACATTTCACTTAATAGTAACATGCCATCGCCCAAAGATATCAGTAATCATATCTTCAGTTTTAGAGCATTCCATTACTTCTGACTATACGTGTTGGCAGCTCTGTGCGGTAAACACATTTCCCGTTAGTCTGCATGAAGGTGACTGTCATCTTATGCTCAGTGACCTGGAAGTAAGCCACGCCTCCTATTGTGTGATTGACAGGACTGGAGTAGAGCTGCCAGGACTGAGGAACACTGTCCTTGTGAGTGGTGTCAGGATCGCTGACCACCCCACTCCCACTGACTACATATGAGCTCCCATCATCCTCTCTGATGAACTGTTAAAAATACAGAGACAGACAGCATTAAAGGCATCAATGTTGTGCTCAATTAGACCAAGATACAGCGACAAAATTCATTAAAGGTTCAGTGTGTAAGATTTAGGTGAAAGGGAGCAGAAACTGAATACAAAGTAATCCTAGTGATGTTTTCACTAGTGTGTTTTATCTAAATTGTACGATTGTTGTTTTCTTAGAATGAGCCATCTATATTTAAATACTTTATATTTACATGTGGAGCAGGTCCTCTCTACAGAGGCCGCCATGTTTTTACAGTAGTAAAAACTGGACAAACTAAACGCCTCTTGAGTTTTTATGACAAGTGAAGGCTGCCACAGGTTCTCTTTCATGTTTGGAAGAGGAGGGTAAGATGAGGGGTATTCAGCTGCAACATGAAGCTGCTCAGTATAAGTAGGAAGTATAATTCAGGAAGACTTTCTCATAAACCGTTCCTGGCAGAGGCCGTCCACACAGAGCCCAGTTCTGCCGGAGGTTTCTTACACCTGGGAGTTTTTCCTCCCCGCTGTTGCTCATGCTTGCTCGGTGTGGAACAAGTTGGATTTTGTGTTTCTTCTTGGACTTGGACTTTTGTGCAGCACCCTTAGACAACTGCTTGTTGTGATACCGTGCTATATAAATTTGAAATTTGAAATATTCAATTACTCACAAATCTATCTCTCTATATATATTTCTTCTTATTAATCAGCTGATTGTGGGCATTTTGAATGGCCATTCAGATATTGCCACAATCTCATCCAGCCAGTCGTGCGGTTGTGATCAAATTTGAAATCCTTTCTCCTCTCTCCGGCAGTCAGCTGTCATTAGTGATCCGCTGTAACTCCCCTTCAACCCAATCTCCTCCGGTTTAATCCGAAGCCATGGTCCAGTCCAGCAGAGTCATTCATAATTATTTCTCCATCAACCCCTCTGATGCCGATGACATCACATAGGGGTCAAAATGCCAAAAGACTTAATTGCATAGAAATAAAAAAAATATACAACTGTCAAGTTAAAGTCTCTCCTGATTGAACTGTTCTCATATCAACCACTTGTTTCCAATCTTATTTCATTGTAGGGCTTTATGCAGCACATTGATTCCCTCTTACACTGACACACACATATTGACAATAACACATCTGAATGCTTAGACTGCAACACTCACGTTGCACAGTAAATTCCTCTTGCTCCAACGTGTTTTACAGACACACAGATCACTTCATAATGTTGAGGTAATTATAAAATTAAATATAAAACCATATCATACAAGTGGTAGATGAAGTTACCAGATATTCCATCACATTGTATCATTCTATGTTATTGTTTCCATCTTTTCAATCCCCCCTCCCTTTCTGCTTCTGTTGTGCAGTGACTTTAGTTTTTTTACGGTCATTTTGTGCCATACAGACTTGCATAGTGAAGATAAGGCTTACAGTGTACCATTCTTAATGTTGTCTTTACTCAGTAGCCATCACATTGTGCAATCATTTACTTCATTGAGATAAGTTGAAGCCAATTGTTGGACTGTAAGTTATACTACTGCAGGAAAAACAAATGCTCATCTTCCTGGAACAATATGTCAACACTGTGCTCATATAAAATAAATAAGATTTCATCTTTATGACTAATTATATTGACCAGTAATATCCGTTGAAACAAAGTATCATTTAACCCAATAACTATCTGGATGGTTTCTAATTTTTGGAAATGTATAAAACCTGTGATTGTGTAATGTGGGCACATGCCAGTCTTGGTGCCAGAAAATGATGCAAACTAGCTTTGAACTATCAACAAGTACAGTCTTTGTAGCACCCACTAGTGAATGCCACCTCCTGTACAGAGAGGGGCAATCTTGCACATGCTCTTCTCAAACACAGTGTGATAAGTGGGATATGAAAAAGAATAAATAACTGTCAAAGAGACAGACAGACAAATAACAACACACTGAGATACACTTCCTTGATGTGTATCATTTACACATGATATTTTTTATGATTGAGCGTGCACTCACTTACATACCTGCAGATTGTGGTCATGGCCAGACAAGTACACAGTGACTCTGTATTTCTTCAGCAGGGGCCTCAGTCTGTTGACCAGACAGGATGTTGGTCCGTGATGGCCGATGGACCAGACAGTATAATGACCAGCCACCACAACATAGGCTGATATGACACATGTCATACATACTGGCACTTCAGTTAAAAGGCAACAACAGAACAAAATGTAACTGTATCACATCTTAGAGAACAACCACAGTTCTGTCTCATTTGCTTCTGTTTCTGTATGTTAATTGAGAGTGGCATGATGATGCAGAAATTGTTTGTATTTAGTGCCATGCAAAAATATTATAATTAATAACATGCATAATACAATCATGCACATAGCAATGACTCCAAACATATAGCCTTATAAAGATTTATCAAGAACTATCTTCACAGATAAGAGAAACAAATAGCTCTTCACATCATCAAGTTATTTTTTGACAGCATGACGTAACAGAGGAATGTTTTTTGAGCAATGTTGCAGATCATCAAACACATTTTAATATAAGGTAAAGACAATGTGAGTACATCATTGGATTTATTGAAAGGAAAGAGTTAATCTAAATCCCCCATTGAAAGGTAATCCACCCCAAAACCTAAATACTGTTCTATTTGCAATAACTTTAAGTCTTTTACATCCCTGTGGAGGAATTTTTGAACCATTGCCATTGCAGGACTTTTTAAAATCCAGCACATAGGTTTTTGAGCATGAACTGTACATTCATGCTGTACTCTAAAGTCTTGCCACAGCATCATAACCGGGTTCAAGTTGAGAGCTAACATTTGGTGTTTGTCCTGATGCCTACGTGCTCAGGACATTATGTGTTGCTCTACAAATTGTTTGGAGTGTCCAGGCAGTTGTATTGGCAGTTTGCTACTGCATGGCGTGAGTTTGGTTGCTTTGCAGCTTGTTTTTTCGAATTTAACTGTTGCTTGTGGGTATCGTTGTGTTATTGTGAAGTTGTGGTCTCCCTGTTGTTAAAAAAAACACACTGTGTGTGTGTATGTGTGTGCAGAGGTGATAAAAGCACACACATTCTTTACTCAAGTAGAGGTACAGATACTTGTATTAAAAATAAAGAAGTTTAACCACTGTTTCGGCTTCTTTAACCAAGTAAAAGTATAAAAGTACAGGTTCTGAAATGTACTTTGACTTCTTTAACTGAACTACTCTTACTTCAAATAAAGTAAAGAACAATTCACTTAAACGGAGGGTTAAAGCAAAGATTTCTGAGCATGAAAAACTGTCCACAAGAAAATGAGTACAATGTATTGAATGAAGTATTTTCTTAAAAGGTCCAGTGTATAAGACTTAGGAGAAAGTGATCTATTGGCAAGAATTGAATATAAAATAATCCACCAGTGGGCAATCGTCAAAATTGTACAGATTGAACAGAATGGGCCCTGCTAGATTTAAATACTTTATATTTACATCAGGAGCGCATCCAAACTGGGCAAACTAAAGCTTTTGAGTTTTTATGTCAGCTAAAAAAGTTTAATTCATATGAGCCTGAGTCAGGAATCATTAAGTTCTTTATCTCAGCATATGATTCAAACTAATCACAAAACTATATAAAGAAGTGGAAAGATTAAAGGGTAACAATATGACATTTATAAAAGAAAAGGGGGGAAAAGAGGCTGGGTGGCAGTTAGATAGATAGATAGATAGATTACTTAATCATCCCCGGAGGGAAATTAAGTTGTCATAGCAGCTCGTATATCAGAACACAACAATACACAATACAATAGAACAAAACAAAACATTGAGGTAAAAATGAACAAAAACAGAAACACAAGATGAATAGGCAGACAAGTAGTGCAGTGGCAATATGATGGTAATAGTAATGATGATATGATGGTAATGTTATTGTTAGACAGTGTATAAGAATAGTAGTACAGTATATATATATATATATATATATATATATATAGTATACAATATAACATAATATATATTTATATAGATAGTACTTATACCAATATAATAGCAGTATATAGTAATAATGGCAGCAACAGTATATATAATAATAATAGTAATAGTAGTAGTAATAATATAATAATAATAACATGTACACATGTATAAATATGTGTATATAGACTTATATATACGAAGAATATACAGAGAATATACAGAGTATGATATAATATGATATGATATATAGTATATAGTAGGGTATAAATATAAGTACTTGACTATACAATATACTATCAGTGTAAGAATATGTAGACTGGGTGTGCAAAAGACAATATTATTGTATAAAATGGTCTGTAATATCAAAATGGTTTAATTAACACATATCACAGAAGTAAATGTTCCAGTATATGGGGCGTAGTGTAGTACAGGGTACATGGTGCAAGGGTGACAGGTATGTTAGTTCAGTTCTGTGATGGTGGCTCTGACAGAGGTAGATGAGTTATAGAGTCTTATTGCGGTTGGAATGAACGATTTCCTGTATCGCTCCTTAGAGCAGCGGGGTTGGATGAGCCTGTGGCTGAAGCTGCTCTTTAGCTTGTCCAGTGTTTTGTGGAGGGGGTGAGAGGGATTGTCCATGATTGCCAGCAGTTTTGCCAGCATCCTGTTCTCCACCACCTCCTCCATGGTGACAAGCTTAGAGCCAACCACAGACTCTGCTTTCCTTATGATTTTGTTCAGTCTGTTGGCGTCCTTTGTCTTGATGCCCGCACCCCAGGACACCACAGCAAAGAAGATGGTGCTCGCCACAACAGACTGATAGAACATCTGCGGGCATTTTGTTCCAGACATTGAAGGACCCGAGCCTCCTCAGGAAGTAAAGCCGGCTCAGGCCCTCTGTGTGGGTGGACCAGTCCAGTTTATTGTCCAATGTGATACCGAGGTACTTGTATGCAGGTACCACCTCCACATCCGTCCCACTGATGCAGACAGGAGAGGGCAGGGGCTTGTTCCTCCTGAAATCCACCACCATCTCCTTCGTCTTCTCCACGTTGAGCTGCAGGCGGTTCTCCCCACACCACTTCACAAAGCGGTCGACCAGGTCCCTGTACTCAGCCTCCCCCCGCCCTCAATACACCCCACAATGGCCGTGTCATCAGAGAACTTCTGCAGATGACACGACTCAGTGCAGTGCTTAAAATCAGCAGTGTATGTGGTGAAGAGGAAGGGGGACAGTACAGTTCCCTGGGGGGCCCCGATGTTACTGATCAGACGATCAGACACACAATTCTGTAATCTCACAAACTGTGGTCTGCCCGTCAGATAGTCATCGACCCAAGTGATGAGGGGAGCACTCACCCGCGTGCCCTCCAGTTTGGCCTTCAGCAGTCTGGGCTGGATGGTGTTGAAGGCGCTGGAGAAATCAAAAAACATGATCCGGACTGAGGTGTTGGGTCTGTCCAGGGAGGAGTAGGCCTTCTGCAGCAGGTAGATGATTGCATCATCAACCCCAACATGGGGCTGATATGCAAACTGCAGGGGGTCTTGTGATGGGCACACCAGTGGTCTGAGGTGTGCCAATACCAGTCTCTCCATGACCTTCATGATGTGAGAGGTCAGTGCCACCGGCCTGTAGTCCTCCAGTGCAGCAGGACGTCCTTTTTTGGGCACTGGGACCAGGCAGGATGTTTTCCAGAGCACTGGCACTCTCTGAAGGTGTAGGCTCAGGTTGAAGAGGTGCTGGAGAACTCCACAGAGCTGGCTGGAACATGCCTTCAGCACACGAGGGCTGATGCGGTCCGGTCCAGCAGCTTTCCTCTGTTTGAGCCTCTCCAGCTCTCTCCTCACCTGGCTGGCTGTGATGTGTAGTCCAGACTGGAGGGTAGGGGATGTCAGTGGTGGGTTTGAGGGTGGTGCAAAGAGGTGTGTGTTGCAGGAGGTGGTGGTGGTGGGGGACTGTGGGTGATGTGAGGATGTCCTGGGGGTGGGAGGTGTGAAAAAGTCTGTGGTGAAAGCCAGCGGAGGGGTGGGGGAGATGGTGACGGGTGTGGTGTGGGGCAGAGGATGATGGGGGGAGGTGGGGGGTTGTTGCTCTGAGAAGCAGTAGAGGCAGTTGTAGAGGCAGTGGAGGGTCCGCTGGGGGTGGGGGGGTTGTTGTTGAACCTATTGAAGAACGTGTTCAGCTCGTTCGCACGTTATCAGAGGAGGAATGGGACAAGGTAAATGAAGGACAGTGGAAAACAACATGCTCCCTCTCATGGAGAGAATATGGTTGGAAGAACATTGTAAGATACTTTATTACACCAACACAACAGAAATCTCAAGACACACGACGTTGGAGACTGTGTGGGGAAAATAAGGCCAACCATTTTCATATCTTTTGGGGATGCCCTTGTATTATACCTTTTTGGCAAGAGTTAAAGAAGAGTATGGAAACAATTCTGAAAGTGCAAATTCCACTTTCATTTGAAGTTTTATATTTGGGAAAAGAGAACCAGGAGATTAAATACATATTTGGAATAATGATGGTGGTGGTGGCTAAAAAGGCCATCACCAGAAAATGGCTAAAAAAAGATCCACCAAAAATAGAGGATTGGGTAGATGTAATGCTCGATATATATAGAATGGAGAAGCTGACTTTCTCAGCTAGACTAAAATCAGAAACTTTTAAAAACTACTGGGAAAACTGGATTGATTTTGTGTCTCCATTGAGAGCAGACTTTGTGCAATAAGGACAGTGTGTATTGCAGAGTGTTGACCCCCTTGGTTCAGGCTACAAACTTGTTTATTATTCATTTATTTATTTGATATGTTTACCCCAATCAGGAGACAAGGAACAATGCAGGAGAGGTGTGAAAATAAGGACAAGAGTGAAAAAGCGGTTCATTTTACTTCACATTTACTCTACTGTAACTTTACTTGAGAATTCATGTCCAATTATGTCTCTGCTCTGCGGTGGAAGTATAGGAATGTTTTATACTGTTGTAAAATTATACACATTATGTAAAATATTGATGGAATATTGATATGTGGAATCAATAAAAAAGATAATTGAAAAAAAAAAAAGCTCTGGGTGTTGCAGGTCAAAAGATCAAATTTGGAGCCTTTTGGGTTCAAATGTCTGGTTAGGGTAACTACACATGCTCTTACTGCTGCTGGTGTTAGAATAACTTTTTGAACATAAAAACACAAGAATAAACAAAAATACTGTTCTCTAAGTGCTGCAACTGACCGTAAACATTACAACCATAACATGAATATGCTCTAGTATTAGAATATGAGAAATTTAATGTTGAGGTCGTATTTAAAGAGACCACTTTGGTGAGAGAATGGGCTGTGATTGGTGGGTGACTGACGAGCACCCATAAACCTATCGGTAGCTGAGCACATGACTCTGTGTCCTGCATGAACTAACACAATGCTTCATTAGTCACAATTCAAGTTCAGGATTTCTACAATGACATTCTCACTTTAAACCTCATTTAAAGTATCTTGAATTGAGGCAAATTAAAGCTGACCTTGAATTATGATCAGTCAGAATCAAATTGTCATATATCACAAATCATAAACTGGATTTATTTTCATAATTAATTATGGATAAAATTACAAAGTATGTTGCAGAAATCTGAAATGGATATCTATATCATTGAGCATTGTTCAAGTTACATTGTACAAGTACATGTTCTACTGAATAAGGGATCAGCCACTTGCTATCTGTAAACCCCCAACCCACAAGTGAATCTCCTAATATTATGCTAGGTGTTGTTTGGGCAAAGAAAAAATTAAAAGAAAAAAAGTCTAATTTCTGCATTTCAGCAGGTGCTCTTAATAAAAATGTTCCCTTTTTAGCACCATGCATCTTATCCACTGAAATATCCACACTTACATCACTGATATAAACATATACCTATTGAGATTTAAATAAAGTAAATGGAGAATTACAGGATTACCTCCACATTTGCTATGGTTTGAGATACTGCTGCTAGTGCGACATCTAGTGGCAGTGAATATCGCTAATGAATATCATATGTACATAAACACTCTCAGAGGTGGGTAGCAGAACCTGCTGTGAACTTCAGCTGACATAAAAACTCAAAAGCTTTAGTTTGCCCAGTTTGGATGCGCTCCTGATGTAAATATAAAGTATTTAAATCTAGCAGGGCCCATTCTGTTCAATCTGTACAATTTTGACGATTGCCCACTGGTGGATTATTTTATATTCAATTCTTGCCAATAGATCACTTTCTCCTAAGTCTTATACACTGGACCTTTTAAGAAAATACTTCATTCAATACATTGTACTCATTTTCTTGTGGACAGTTTTTCATGCTCAGAAATCTTTGCTTTAACCCTCCGTTTAAGTGAATTGTTCTTTACTTTATTTGAAGTAAGAGTAGTTCAGTTAAAGAAGTCAAAGTACATTTCAGAACCTGTACTTTTATACTTTTACTTGGTTAAAGAAGCCGAAACAGTGGTTAAACTTCTTTATTTTTAATACAAGTATCTGTACCTCTACTTGAGTAAAGAATGTGTGTGCTTTTATCACCTCTGCACACACATACACACACACAGTGTGTTTTTTTTAACAACAGGGAGACCACAACTTCACAATAACACAACGATACCCACAAGCAACAGTTAAATTCGAAAAAACAAGCTGCAAAGCAACCAAACTCACGCCATGCAGTAGCAAACTGCCAATACAACTGCCTGGACACTCCAAACAATTTGTAGAGCAACACATAATGTCCTGAGCACGTAGGCATCAGGACAAACACCAAATGTTAGCTCTCAACTTGAACCCGGTTATGATGCTGTGGCAAGACTTTAGAGTACAGCATGAATGTACAGTTCATGCTCAAAAACCTATGTGCTGGATTTTAAAAAGTCCTGCAATGGCAATGGTTCAAAAATTCCTCCACAGGGATGTAAAAGACTTAAAGTTATTGCAAATAGAACAGTATTTAGGTTTTGGGGTGGATTACCTTTCAATGGGGGATTTAGATTAACTCTTTCCTTTCAATAAATCCAATGATGTACTCACATTGTCTTTACCTTATATTAAAATGTGTTTGATGATCTGCAACATTGCTCAAAAAACATTCCTCTGTTACGTCATGCTGTCAAAAAATAACTTGATGATGTGAAGAGCTATTTGTTTCTCTTATCTGTGAAGATAGTTCTTGATAAATCTTTATAAGGCTATATGTTTGGAGTCATTGCTATGTGCATGATTGTATTATGCATGTTATTAATTATAATATTTTTGCACGGCACTAAATACAAACGATTTCTGCATCATCATGCCACTCTCAATTAACATACAGAAACAGAAGCAAATGAGACAGAACTGTGGTTGTTCTCTAAGATGTGATACAGTTACATTTTGTTCTGTTGTTGCCTTTTAACTGAAGTGCCAGTATGTATGACATGTGTCATATCAGCCTATGTTGTGGTGGCTGGTCATTATACTGTCTGGTCCATCGGCCATCACGGACCAACATCCTGTCTGGTCAACAGACTGAGGCCCCTGCTGAAGAAATACAGAGTCACTGTGTACTTGTCTGGCCATGACCACAATCTGCAGGTATGTAAGTGAGTGCACGCTCAATCATAAAAAATATCATGTGTAAATGATACACATCAAGGAAGTGTATCTCAGTGTGTTGTTATTTGTCTGTCTGTCTCGTTGACAGTTATTTATTCTTTTTCATATCCCACTTATCACACTGTGTTTGAGAAGAGCATGTGCAAGATTGCCCCTCTCTGTACAGGAGGTGGCATTCACTAGTGGGTGCTACAAAGACTGTACTTGTTGATAGTTCAAAGCTAGTTTGCATCATTTTCTGGCACCAAGACTGGCATGTGCCCACATTACACAATCACAGGTTTTATACATTTCCAAAAATTAGAAACCATCCAGATAGTTATTGGGTTAAATGATACTTTGTTTCAACGGATATTACTGGTCAATATAATTAGTCATAAAGATGAAATCTTATTTATTTTATATGAGCACAGTGTTGACATATTGTTCCAGGAAGATGAGCATTTGTTTTTCCTGCAGTAGTATAACTTACAGTCCAACAATTGGCTTCAACTTATCTCAATGAAGTAAATGATTGCACAATGTGATGGCTACTGAGTAAAGACAACATTAAGAATGGTACACTGTAAGCCTTATCTTCACTATGCAAGTCTGTATGGCACAAAATGACCGTAAAAAAACTAAAGTCACTGCACAACAGAAGCAGAAAGGGAGGGGGGATTGAAAAGATGGAAACAATAACATAGAATGATACAATGTGATGGAATATCTGGTAACTTCATCTACCACTTGTATGATATGGTTTTATATTTAATTTTATAATTACCTCAACATTATGAAGTGATCTGTGTGTCTGTAAAACACGTTGGAGCAAGAGGAATTTACTGTGCAACGTGAGTGTTGCAGTCTAAGCATTCAGATGTGTTATTGTCAATATGTGTGTGTCAGTGTAAGAGGGAATCAATGTGCTGCATAAAGCCCTACAATGAAATAAGATTGGAAACAAGTGGTTGATATGAGAACAGTTCAATCAGGAGAGACTTTAACTTGACAGTTGAATATTTTTTTTATTTCTATGCAATTAAGTCTTTTGGCATTTTGACCCCTATGTGATGTCATCGGCATCAGAGGGGTTGATGGAGAAATAATTATGAATGACTCTGCTGGACTGGACCATGGCTTCGGATTAAACCGGAGGAGATTGGGTTGAAGGGGAGTTACAGCGGATCACTAATGACAGCTGACTGCCGGAGAGAGGAGAAAGGATTTCAAATTTGATCACAACCGCACGACTGGCTGGATGAGATTGTGGCAATATCTGAATGGCCATTCAAAATGCCCACAATCAGCTGATTAATAAGAAGAAATATATATAGAGAGATAGATTTGTGAGTAATTGAATATTTCAAATTTCAAATTTATATAGCACGGTATCACAACAAGCAGTTGTCTAAGGGTGCTGCACAAAAGTCCAAGTCCAAGAAGAAACACAAAATCCAACTTGTTCCACACCGAGCAAGCATGAGCAACAGCGGGGAGGAAAAACTCCCAGGTGTAAGAAACCTCCGGCAGAACTGGGCTCTGTGTGGACGGCCTCTGCCAGGAACGGTTTATGAGAAAGTCTTCCTGAATTATACTTCCTACTTATACTGAGCAGCTTCATGTTGCAGCTGAATACCCCTCATCTTACCCTCCTCTTCCAAACATGAAAGAGAACCTGTGGCAGCCTTCACTTGTCATAAAAACTCAAGAGGCGTTTAGTTTGTCCAGTTTTTACTACTGTAAAAACATGGCGGCCTCTGTAGAGAGGACCTGCTCCACATGTAAATATAAAGTATTTAAATATAGATGGCTCATTCTAAGAAAACAACAATCGTACAATTTAGATAAAACACACTAGTGAAAACATCACTAGGATTACTTTGTATTCAGTTTCTGCTCCCTTTCACCTAAATCTTACACACTGAACCTTTAATGAATTTTGTCGCTGTATCTTGGTCTAATTGAGCACAACATTGATGCCTTTAATGCTGTCTGTCTCTGTATTTTTAACAGTTCATCAGAGAGGATGATGGGAGCTCATATGTAGTCAGTGGGAGTGGGGTGGTCAGCGATCCTGACACCACTCACAAGGACAGTGTTCCTCAGTCCTGGCAGCTCTACTCCAGTCCTGTCAATCACACAATAGGAGGCGTGGCTTACTTCCAGGTCACTGAGCATAAGATGACAGTCACCTTCATGCAGACTAACGGGAAATGTGTTTACCGCACAGAGCTGCCAACACGTATAGTCAGAAGTAATGGAATGCTCTAAAACTGAAGATATGATTACTGATATCTTTGGGCGATGGCATGTTACTATTAAGTGAAATGTGTATATTCATAGTATTTTGTACTGTATGTAATGTAACAAAATATAAACTGTTTTATGTCTTTTGTTGTGCATTGTATTTCATGATGGAGGCCTCAATGTGCAGGATGAATTATAGCTCTACTTGCATACAAGTAAGTAGTAGAGCAATAGTAGAGCCAAGTAGAGCATTGTTAGGTTTGCAACCAAAACATCTGCTCTGCCATTTTCACTAAAAATTGGACCAAATTAATACTTGATTGTCATATTACTGCTTTTATTTGTTCAAGTTTGTATTTACTTTGCTTGCTTTTCAGTCAAAGCACTTCCGTTTTTTAAAGTGCTATATGAATAAAGTGTATTACTAGTAGTAGTAGTAGTAATAGTATCAATATTATTATTATTATTATAGTATTCAAGTGAGTTTACTATAAGTGAGTGACTACAACAATATTCTGGAATCAGTGTGGGCGCCCATCTGCCTTGACTAGAGGAGAATAATGGAGGAGAGGAGAGATGAGTGGATAAGAGGGGAGAGAAGAGAGAGAGAGAGACAGAGAGAGACTGTTGTTGTCATAAAAATATAAATATAATGAATAGTGATACATTGAGATGCAATTATATTATTAATTATAACAGTTTATCATCATCATCATAATCATAATATGGTGGTAGTATTAGTAGTGAAATTTGGAGAGAGAGGGAGAGAGATAGAGAGATGGAAGCACAAACAATGGACTTTAGTTACATGAAGTAATATAATAAAAAATATGGGGCCACAGGCACAGTTCAGTGCATGTTGGGAGTTGTAGAAGAAAATTGTTGTTGTTTTCTCTATTTCTTTTGATATTTTTATGCACCTTTCAAGTTCCTGCTTTTCTTCATGACATCTATCTTTGTGTTTACTGTATCTACTTTCCCAGGAGGATGGCTTTTGAGACAGCTTTCCTGATTACATGTTGTTATGGCCTGGCTGGCTGAGACCATAACAATAATAATAATAAATGTATTTATACATAAAATGCAGCTAAAATGTATTATCATAGCAACAGGTCTTGAGTTGTTTCTTAAAACTATCAACAGAAGAAGCATGTCTGATGTGTGGTGGGAGTTTGTTCCAAACCTTTGGATAGCATAGCATAGGAAAGCATAGCAAGAGAAAGCTGCTTCCCCAAACCTTTTATTGTTTGTTTTGGGGACATTGAGCAAGCCCGCTGTAGACGACCTGAGGGAATGATTCGTAACATATTCCGATAAACAGTCAGAGATGTATGACGGTGCTGTACCATTAAGAGAATTAAAAACAAGTAAAATAATTTTAAAATCAATCCTCAGTGATGCTAGAAGCCAGTGTAAAGACACTAAAATAAAAGTAATATGGAATCTTTTCCTATTTCTCATTAAAACCATGGCTGCTGGATTTTGCAAAAGCTGTAGGCGATCGATGGATTTTTTCGGTAATCCTGAATATAGTGCATTACAGTAGTCCAGGCGAGAAAGTATAAAAGCATGAATCAACTTTTGGCAGTTTCCAAAGTGAGGAACAGTCTTACTCTTGCAATGTTTCTTAAATGATAAAAGGCAATCTTTGTGACATTGTTTATGTGTGGATTAAAATCTAGTCCTGAATAACACCCAGGTTCTTTATTTTTGATTTGTTTTGTTGCTCCAACTTTGCCGATAATCTTTTGTCCTTGAACATTACAAAATTTTCAGTTTTACTTTCACAGGCAATTTATAACTTGGTTTGGCGCATCAGAGTCATCTGGCACTAAATAAGGGAAGACACATGATGGCTCAGATTTTTCTAACAAAAAGTAATTTTCAAAGAACTAAAACAAAAAAGAAATTCAACTGATAAGGCTGACAGGAACTGAATTCCAGACCAAAACAAGATCAAATTAATGCTACAGAAATCAAAACTCATCTGAATGGCAGGATGAGCATGGCTATTATTATATGAGGCAGTGGCCAGCTACCTCTACTTCACTGATGGCCCCCAGCTCCAGCCAAAGCAGGATCTTGCAACACAAGACACACAAGCAAGTATACCTAGGCAAGATGCTGAACCCCAAATTGCCCTTCATTGAAAAAAAAAACTGTATTGCTGGTGAAGCACAATATTCCTTGTGTCACAAAAGCAACAAGTGTCAGAACCTGTCTGACTGTCTAATTCAACCTGGCACAACTTTTCTTCTTTCGCACCTGCGGACACCAGGCCGAACTAGGTGGATGGGCTTTCTGTAAAGACGGCTCCTGTCGCGGTTTCAAAGCTCTTCGTGCTTTCTGGCATTTGCTGGAGGCCCGTCAAATTGCAATCTATAATGAAAGGGGAATCAGAAGTTAGTGTAAAGCCCATTATCAATGCCTAGTATATGCTGGCCCCTCATTTCAGCCAAAAAAGCCTCAAACTGTTTGAAAGTTACACCTTTGCGATCATTAGGCCCCCCCGATCAACATTCTTCCCTCTCATACCCATATGTACTCTGTACGGCTATGAAAATGGAGCCCTTAGAAATGGGCTTAATTGATACCAAAGGTCACAAAGGTCACCTGGGCCCTTCTGCGGTTTTGGTGAAAATCGGTAATGCAGGCTCAAAGAGCCCCTTGTGACCAGTGGGTCAAATTTGGGGCTCCTAGGCCCCTGGGAAGGCCCCGAAAGGGATCGTAATTTTCCCAAAAATCTCCAGAACCAAGAGGCTGCGAGCCCTGTTTAGGCCCCTGACCAGCTAGAGGGCTGAAATCCAAGTGACACCTCATGTAACGTTGATAAGAAATTCCCTCAAGCAGTCCAAGTTACCAGATATAATGAAATTCCCTACTGACAGTCCTAACATATCACATTCACAGTGACATGAGGTAACTCTGACCTTTAACTTCGAAGGGAATAAAATCCTTCATCTTTGAGTTTAAGTTAATGTTTTTACCAAGTTTGACGACATTCCCATGAGCTGATCTTTAGATATCAATTTAAGGAAAAATATTTACATACTTTGTGAGAACACTGTGACATTTGGCTACCAAAATGAAATCTAAATTCATGTGAATGTTTGTGGCAAATATGAAAGAATTCCCTGAAGGCATTTTGGATATATATTGCATATACAAGGCAAGAAGTGTGCTTTGTGAGGTGCTAGTGACCTTGCCATTTGATCTTTGATCCTTCATCAATCACATCCAAAAGATGTCCCTACTTTTGGTGTATGTCTGACAATGATAAAGTTTAATCAGGAAGGAGCTCAACACTCCTAATTGCATTTATCACTGCATAAATATTTTGTGATTTATTGCCCTTTTCGATTAACAATTTGGTCAACCATTTGTTCAGTCCTCCACATACATCTTTGCTCATGCAATTATACATACAAAAATGTAACATTTCCATTACAGTGCTAAAAGTGTTAGAGCTGAGCAGGGATCAGTGAGGATGAGGTCATATTTAAAGAGAGAGAATGGGCTGTAATTGGTGGGTGACTGACGAGCACCCATAAACCTATCGGTAGCTGAGTACATGACTCTCTCCTGCATGAACTAACACAATGCTTCATTAGTCACAATTCAAGTTCAGGATTTCTACGATGACATTCTCACTTTAAACTTAATTTAAAGTATCACAAATTAAAGCTGACCTTGAATTATGATCAGTCAGAATCAAATTGTCATATATCAAAAATCATAAACTGGATTTATTTTCATAATTAATTATGGATACAATTACAAGGTATGTTGCAGAAATCTGGAATGGATATCTATATCATTGAGCATTGTACAAGTTACATTGTACAAGTACATGTTCTACTGAATAAGGGATCAGCCACTTGCTATCTGTAATACAAACAGTCATCATCAGGAACATCAGAGATATCATAGTTAATAATCATCCCAAGGTACTTGTAGTTCTCTAAAATGTCTACCACATGTCCCTTGATGATAGTATTCTAAGAGTTTGAGGACTGATGCCTAAAACTCATGTCCTTGGTTTTTGTCACATTTAGTAGTAAAAATGCACAGTCACACCAATACAGATTCACAATCCACAATGGGACCATGGTTGTTCTCATCTGCATGGAGGAAACTGACTGTCACAGAGTCATCAGCAAATTTGAAAAGTAATCTGTTGTCATGCCAGCTGCGGCAGTCATCAGTATACACATTATAGAGGGGAGGTGAAAGGACACAGGAGGAGACCCTGTGGATGATGACAATGTGTCTTACATGCATTACTTTCTGTGTCAGTTGCCAGTTGCAGCTCGAGGCATGTATCCAAAATTATCTTTTCCAGGCACTATACTGATACTGTAGTCACTACAAGTTACGCATGTTCCATTTTGCCTGGGGGACATTTTAAACAAACCAGTCTACAACACAATAAAAATCACATGAAAATCAACCTCCCTCCCCATCTTTTCATATTTTTTTACTCCTCAATTTTTTAATGTGGATTTAGAATTTGATACTGAGCATAGCCGTGAAATTTCCCCCCCAAATAGAAATGGTACAAGTTGTCAAATAAATGTTATCTACATAAATCCCCATATATTTCAAAAACCTTCTCAGAACACAGTTAACATCACAGTATATTGTAAGGTATTGTAATGGAAATTTTTACATTTGTGAATGTTTAATTGCATTAGCAGACATGTATGTGGATGACTGACCAAATGGTTCACCAAATTGTTTATCTGAAAGGGCAACCTTAAGGTTTACGATGGTGGCTTAAGAGACTTGAGTTGTATGGCCTCGAGAAACCAAATCTTTATGGCTTCTCATGGTATCTCTGATTGGGATCAAACAACTGGGATCTCACAGGGGGGGTCATCCACAGAACATGTAAACAAATGGCCAGGATGTCTCCTCCACTGAGTGAAACTACAGGAGGGTAATAAATACCTTTGAATGCTTAGTGGGAGGGGGCTGAGAGTTATAAGAACACAGATTCTCCTATGTTCTTTGCTCATTTGTGCATGTCATTCAGGTGATGTGTACTGATGAGTCCATCTGCAGATGCTGAATTAAACTTTCAGAAAGAAGTGTTTGACTTTGTGCTTGTTTCACAGAAATTGCCACCACATTTGGCGTTGTTGGCAGGATCACTCGTGTGAGAGGACACTCTGGATCTCAAGGCTGAAAGGTAAAACTGCGCAGGGAGTCTGGGACTCTGACCTCAACCTCCCTGACAAAAGAGGGTAGAGACGTGAGGGCCTGATGCCTGAGAACCAAAGAGTGCTCTCACTGCTGTGATCCGGCGGACCAAGTAGCACAGAGACACTGTCTTTCTGGGAAGACAAATTCAGAAGGGAAACGATTCTCTCACAGGGTGAGTGACAGACGTGTCTGCATGGCAAGGTTTGGAACCGATGTAGAATCAAGGAAGCTTCGGGTGATCTTGGAGGTCACGGGTGGTCTTGGAGACCACAGAGTTAATATAGAATAAGCCTGTTGATGATCTTGGAGATCACGTAGTTATTAGAATAAACAGGTTGGTGATCTGAGAGGAGGTCACAGAGTTAAGGAGTATTGATATGTACGTGATATAATAATAGAAATATACGGAGTGTTTGATGATTTTAATACACTTGTTATATTGGGTTCTGACGTCGAGCTCATGATTTAACAAACTATGAAATAATATAGTAAATAGAGTTTTGCACTGGAGATGTGACTGGGACTGAAGGACTGAGACCTGAGCCAGGATAATCTCGACACTGCAATGAATCTGCTTTAATAAGAGAGAAAAAAAAGAGAGAGTGAGAGAAGTTCTCAACCGCCAAAGGTAAGTAAAGGTAAGTAAATTTAAGTAAACTTAAGTATATTAGGGGTATAATTGGCTTTTTGAGGGTATTAAGAAAGACTAAATCCTAAAAACAAATTTTTAACAAAAGGAAATTAAAAAGAAAGAACGGATTAAAATAAATTAGGGAATTTCTAAATGTCTTTTCCCATATCAGCATAACTTTGGTCTTCCAAATTTTGTATTTTGTTGAACAAATTGGGAGTTTAAATTGATAAATAAGAGTTGTGTTAAAACTGCTGAGACAACCTACTAGAGAAATGGGTTTAAACATCGGTAAAGGAAAGAAAGATAAGGATAATGCTAATCCACTTCAGCTTTCTTTTCTTAATGTTCAGTATATGTTAATAAGTGATGGTAAGCGTAGAGTTAGAGAGGAAAGAGTTAGAGAGGAACGAGTTAGTGAGGACAAATTAGAAGGAAAAAAGAAATGTAGGGATATTTGTACTGGAGCGTGTGAATTTTGGTTAACTGAAGTGAATATCAGGGACAGTTTACAAAAGGTAGGGATTGAACTAATCTCCAAGTCTCAGTGTGTCCGACTAGACCCTGATCTGGACTCAGCTCCACCGAGAGGACAACCACAGCCAGCAGCGGTGCAGTGTGATGACCAGCAGGACACTCAGCTGCTACCGGTGCAGAGGGCGCAGGCGGCAGCTCCAGCCGTCCCTAACCTCCATCCAGACCTCGAGCTTGTTGCAGCAGAGGAGGTGGACAGGCCTCCATCATGCACCACTCCATATGTGGCAGCACATACTCCATGGCGCACCGGGAAGGAGGCAATTTATGATTTGAATGCAACCCCGCAAGCACCGATGGTGGAGGTGGCTGCAGGAGATGGAAACACTCAGCTGATCTACAGACCATGGACATTCACCAATATGAAAGAACCTACCACTTCATCTCTCCCACAAGTGTTAAGTGGGGGAGCGGTATGCAGTGCAACTGGAACCAGCACTGAACAGCAAAGACTGCTGATGACTGAGATGGGGACTCAGTATTCGAAAGTGGCAAGATCCGTCTCTGCACAGGAGCGGAGAATGGTGAATCCAGCATGGGGTAATGCTGATTATGCAGAAAAACTCTTGAACAGCAAGAAAAAGAAAAAGGCAACGCAGTTGACAGAGGGACTGCGAATGGCACAGCTGGCAGCATATCAAAACCAAGTCTGCGGGCACAAGAAAGGTCATGGAGGGAGAGGAAGGGGATGTGGAAGAACTGACGCTTGTTTCAAATGTGGCAAAATTGGACATTGGATCAGGGATTGCCCTGAGAACCAATACACATAGTGCGATTGAGTAGCGGTGGAGCTGGGGACAGTGAAGGATTCATCTGGTGCAGACGCGGAGACAGAGAGAAAGTTTCAACCTACTCACCAAATTCGTAAGAGCACTGTAACACGCACACCATATGAATTACTGTTAGAACTGATGCATATATGCAAAAACACACAATCAAAGTAAATGGTAAAGACATCACATTTTTGGTAGATTCAGGTGAAAACAGAATCAGTCTCCAAAAATGAATGTTAGAGATGTTTTAAAACAATTGAAGCAACAGGTACGACAGTGCTAGAGAGATACACTGTACCATTGTTTAAAAAAAAAAAATGAGGTTAAGGAAATTTTAAACATTATTTTTGTTGTCACCACGCTGGCTGATAGATATTATTGGTAGAGATTTCATGTGTTCATTGAGTAATATGCTAATTTTAACATCACAAGGCGTAGATGTAACTAGAGGATTTGATATATGCATATCAATGGAAGATTCTGAACGCTTCCCTCACCTCTGTAAGTAACACTTTCTTGTGAGATGCTGAGGTACTCACCCAGATGTAATTACAGATGTTATCCTAACACAAAGGATGGTAGAGAAGGTTAGAGTAAGTAGTTAAAGAATGTGATAGAGAAAGTTAGATTAAAGATTAACGATAGGTTAGGTTGGTTATACTAGAACAGTAATCACTGTGTTGTCTCAGTAGCTTAGATTGACTCACTGGACAAATTGTTTAAGGTATCAAATTCTGATCTCCATGTTCTATTAAGCAAAGGAGAACAAAAACAATTGGTATTGAAAGTTTTGGAACTTTGGACCAAAAGGGGTTATGGGAAGGGAAAAAACATCTGATCCCAATAATAAAAATAATTTAATCAGAGGTTTAGAGGTAAATCACAAAAGATTTCTGCAGTGATAAATGCAATTAGGACTGTGGAATTTATTATTGTCAGACTGAACACTTTTCAAAAGCTAAGTGACTCAGATACAGTACAGCTGATAAATGCAGATATGAAGCTGTCTGTGGACGACTCAGCATTAAAAGATCCAGCAACTGGTAGAAGCCAAGTGGGTTTTGACGTTACAACTTTGTATGACAAATTTGGCTGAATCACTCATTACATTATTCTGCAGAAGCTGCAGAATTGGTTGCATTGATTGAGAAATGCAAATATGTAAGTGACAGGTGTCAACATATACACTGGTAGCAGGTATGCATTGGGAGTGGTATATGATTTGGCAGATTTTTGGCTAAAGGGAAATTCTCAAACCCATTACCTACCATACATTGGTTGCTGTTCTGATTGATGCTGTGTTGTTATTCAAACTAATTGCGTTCTGCAAATGTGAAGCATTTTTTAAAGACTTTTCAGTTTCACAGGGGAATGTGAGAGCAGAAGCTGCTGCAAAAGCTGCAGCAAAGCACAGTCTGCTTGTCCGAGGCGTTTCTAAATCTGATAGGTCATTAACACCTAATGTATTTGATGGGTCATTAACATTTAAATACAGATTTAAAGGAGCTGCAGATAAGGGCAGCTCAGTTAAAAACAAACAAAAAAACTGTTTGAAGGAAAGTGGATTGTTTGGTGGCTATACATTTTGGTCTGGAACAAATAGGAAATCCTGTTTAGAAAGATATCTGTTTCCTCATAGTTGACACATGGTCAGAACCAAGTGTCAAAGGGGGGATGCCAAATGTAGGAAGAGATACAAATATATTGGTTTACAAAAGAATTGTCAAACTCACAAATGACTCACAAATTATTTTTAAATTTTCATTAGAGTTATATAATTGGTACTATAATAATACACAAAGAGGAATCCAGATTATATAAAGTGAACTGTTTGAGGGATTTTATGGAAGAACAAAGTGAGGGAAAGCAATACTGTCTTGATTTTATTGACATGTGTGTTTCTCCACATTTAAACAGGACTCTTCAGCAGTTGCGAAGGCACTGCTCAGGGAAATCTCTAGGACCACACGTCTCACGAAGAGGTGGCACATTGATTAGGGGGTTGGCTAGGGTGACGCTGCTGATAAACGATGACGCCGTCAGACAAAAAGTGACACCTGATGGGACGACTGGGATGCAGTTCGAGGGAAAAGATGTGTTCCCTGTCCTTGCTCACAGTCATCATCGTCCTGCCAACATTGCTATGGCAGGTGAAATCTTGGCAGGAAGAACAACACCAAACTAAACTGAGCATCATAGGCAAAAAAAAAAAATGGAAACTCTTGTTTGAACTGACAAAGCCTGAAGTCAATTCATGGTATGCAGCCATGAAGACAACTGCGAGGAAAGATCATCAATGAGAGACCTAACCTCACTTACTTCCATACAGATTGCACTCACTATTATGAAGATATGAGTGTTCCACATTGAAAGTGTCTCCAAAGGATTTGGGGGACTCTTCCCATGGTGGGGAAATGTGCGAACAACACACACAGAATAGATGGGATTGTACTTAGTGGGGGTTGGGTTTTCATTTTTGTTTCTCCCAATATTCAGGGCCTCAGAAATGTGGCTCTGCGAAATAGGATGGCTTTGGACATTATGCTCACCAGCCAAGGAGGTGTTGGTCACATAATCTGATCTGATTGCTGCACATACACATATACATACATACATCTGACAATTTGATGCATATTGTTTTTCATTTAAATTGCCTATTGTTTGAGGAAAAGAACAAGGACACACAGATTCCTGAAGCATGGAATTGGTGGTCATAGTATATTTTAAATGTGAAAAATGTGTCATTGGAATATTTGACATCGATTCAGATTTTTGTTTGTATTTAAGTGTTGTTGGTCTGGTGTATTGATTGTGTACTATTTGTGTACTTTAATCAAGAATGCAATTGGATATGTTAAATTTCCGGGCCCTCATCTAGAATGAAATTCTCAATTTCAAGATGATGCGTTTGTCTAAAAATGATAGTTGTTTAGTGAGCATGAAATGCTCAAAGGGGGGAAATGTAATGGAAATTTTTACATTTGTGAATGTTTAATTGCATTAGCAGACATGTATGTGGATGACTGACCAAATGGTTCACCAAATTGTTTATCTGAAAGGGCAACCTTAAGGTTTACGATGGTGGCTTAAGAGACTTGAGTTGTATGGCCTCGAGAAACCAAATCTTTATGGCTTCTCATGGTATCTCTGATTGGGATCAAACAACTGGGATCTCACAGGGGGGGTCATCCACAGAACATGTAAACAAATGGCCAGGATGTCTCCTCCACTGAGTGAAACTACAGGAGGGTAATAAATACCTTTGAATGCTTAGTGGGAGGGGGCTGAGAGTTATAAGAACACAGATTCTCCTATGTTCTTTGCTCATTTGTGCATGTCATTCAGGTGATGTGTACTGATGAGTCCATCTGCAGATGCTGAATTAAACTTTCAGAAAGAAGTGTTTGACTTTGTGCTTGTTTCACAGAAATTGCCACCACAGTATTACATTTTTTATTACTCACCTTATTGTTGGAACCTCAACCATATTTACTGTCCCTGGCTCAGACTCTCTCTCAAGCATCTACAGTAGGTGTTTTCATTCCCAAAACACAGGCTCTCTTGTGGTTCCAAGAGTCTGTAAGAGTAGAACAGGAGGTAGAGCATTCAGCTACCAGGCAGACAACTTTTGTGCATTTACAGTTAAACTTAAAACATCCCCCCCCCCCCCCCCCCCCCCCCCACAATC
Organism: Paralichthys olivaceus; assembly: GCF_024713975.1. Lineage (NCBI taxonomy): Eukaryota > Metazoa > Chordata > Actinopteri > Pleuronectiformes > Paralichthyidae > Paralichthys > Paralichthys olivaceus. The sequence continues at coordinate 577,769 of NC_091106.1, forward strand.
CACAATGGGACCATGGTTGTTCTCATCTGCATGGAGGAAACTGACTGTCACAGAGTCATCAGCAAATTTGAAAAGTAATCTGTTGTCATGCCAGCTGCGGCAGTCATCAGTATACACATTATAAAGGGGAGGTGAAAGGACACAGGAGGAGACCCTGTGGATGATGACAATGTGTCTTACATGCATTACTTTCTGTGTCAGTTGCCAGTTGCAGCTCGAGGCATGTATCCAAAATTATCTTTTCCAGGCACTATACTGATACTGTAGTCACTACAAGTTACGCACGTTCCATTTTGCCTGGGGGACATTTAAAACAAACCAGTCTACAACACAATAAAAATCACATGAAAATCAACCTCCCTCCTCATCTTTTCATATTTTTTTCTCCTCAATTTTTTTATGTGGATTTAGAATTTGATACTGAGCATAGCCGTGAAATTGCCCCCCCAAATAGAAATGGTACAAGTTGTCAAATAAATGTTATCTACATAAATCCCCACAGATTTCAAAAACATTCTCAGAACAAAGTTAACATCACAGTATATTGTAAGGTATCACATTTTTTATTACTCACCTTATTGATGGAACCTCAACCATATTTACTGTCCCTGGCTCAGACTCTCTCTCAAGCATCTACAGTAGGTGTTTTCATTCCCAAAACACAGGCTCTCTTGTGGTTCCAAGAGTCTGTAAGAGTAGAACAGGAGGTAGAGCATTCAGCTACCAGGCAGACAACTTCTGTGCATTTACGGTTAAACTTAAAACATTCCTTTTTGATAAAGCCTTGCTGGATCAGGTGAGTCCTGAACCATCCCTTAAGCTGCTATAGGTCTAGACTGCAGGGGAAACTCCCATCATCCACAGAGCACTTCTCCACTTCTCTCTGTCTCTCTGCCCCCCCCCCCCCCCCACCCCACACTCATTTATTTTTTTTAATAAATGTCAAAAACTATGTTATTGACGTGTCTCTTTTCTCCCATAGTCCCTCTCTCTCTTTCTCTCTCTCATTGCAGATACCTCTGACTCAAGAACTGAAGGAGAACAACTATTATTATTATTATTATTAACAACAATGCTTATTATATTAATTGTTGCTGCTATCATTGATAATCAATAACTTCTTTACACTGTTATTGTTTACATTTTAACTAGTAAGAGCTGATACCAGATGATCCAGGCAGATGATCGTCCACACTGTGGGCTGAGTGTCATAAAATTAACAACACATTCATAGCATCTGCAAACAATACTATATAACAACATTCAAGCATACTATCTATATAACAACAGATCTTAACTGTGTTTGTTCTCAAGTGTGGGGTGTTTTATACATTTTTAATAACATTATACGGATCACATTATAGCGTGACATATTTCTGGTTGAGGACAGGAGGAAATTACTGCAGTAAAGTGTGAAAGATGGGTAAAGAAGAGTTGAAGTGGAGTATAAAATGACCGTGGTATTAATGATAAACTAATCACATGAGGGATCGTCTCAGTTGTTCATTTGGAAAAAGGGAAACTGTAATAAAGTTATTGCATTACCTGAAAGGTTTCACAATGTAACTTGATACGAATCCCCTTGCGAGTCTGCTATTGATCCGAAAAGTCTGAATCTGTGAATGTCTTTCACACTTTCCTTCAGTCACTTTCCTCTTGTTAATCGTTCCTGCTTCAGCTCACCGGTCGTAGCCAGAGGTGTGTTCCATCCAGGGCCGAAGGTGATGTTGCTTACTGCGGGGTTAACCCCCTTCACTTCCACCAGCAATTGGAAAACAACACAGGGAGCTCCGCATCATATCAACTCGTTACGCTATGATGTAATCCATATAACGTTATTAAAAATTAAAAAACAAAAAAGATCTTACCAGCCTATACACCTCTCCTACACAGGGGAAGACCACGCCTCCACGACACACACTTTCATCAGAAATGAAACTTATCTCTCTCTCTCTCTCTCTCACGTGTCTGTGTGTGTCGGGTCAGATCAAGGTGATCAGCGGGACCTTTCATGTGACACCTGCATTTAGAGACGCGGTCTTTCAGTCGCCTGCAAAGACCCCCTCCTTTGCGCTTACCGCTCTGAACGCTGTCTCTGTCCACGCGCACAGTATGGAAGCCCTTGATGGTGGTGTTTTCGTCGGGAACATCCTGGTGCAGCCATGTCTCCGTAAAGCATATTAAACTACACTCAAGATACTCCTTCTGACTTTGGACCAGTGCAGTCAGCTCGTCCATCTTATTCCCCAGCGATCTCACGTTTCCCATGACAATGGAGGGAAGACTCGGCTTATAGCTCTTCTTGATAAGTCTTTGTTGTTTCACAGCCTCCCTTTTCCTCCGTAGATTTTTGCCTTCCTCTGCATCCCCTGTGTGTCCGAATCAAGATTTCAGCCGGAATATCATTGTACGTGGTCACCGAAGGTCGCTCGCTCTCTCCAACTCCACGCAGGGAAAGACCGCGTCTCTAAATGCAGGAGTCACGTGAAAGGTCCCGCTGACCACCTTGATCTGACCCGACGCACACACACACACACACACAGACACGTGAGAGAGAGATAAGTTTCATTTGTGTGTGTCGTGGAGGCGTTGTCTTTCCCTGTGTGGCAGGAAAAGTGCAAAGGTAAGATCTTGCTTGTTTTTAATAACGTTATACGGCTAGAAGGCAGCAGGGGCAGACAGGGAATTTCTTGAGATTATATCAAAGAATAAAGTGATTGAAGAGAGTAAGGTATTGAGATGAATCGCATATGATTCAGACTTCACACCAAACACAGCAGATAGTAGATTCAGTAGATGGGACGCGGGACCAAAAATATTTTGGGAACTTTTTAAAAAGAAGACCATCAAAAGTTTTCAGGATCTAAAAAATCAGTATGGATTAAACAATCAAGATTTATACAGATATCTACAGATGCGGCATTATATGGAGAAAACTATAAAAAAGTTTAATTCAGATGAGCCTGAGTCAGGAATCATTAAGTTCTTTATCTCAGCATATGATTCAAACTAATCACAAAACTATATAAAGAAGTGGAAAGATTAAAGGGTAACAATATGACATTTATAAAAGAGAAGGGGGGAAAAGAGGCTGGGTGGCAGTTAGATAGATAGATAGATAGATTACTTAATCATCCCCGGAGGGAAATTAAGTTGTCATAGCAGCTCGTATATCAGAACACAACAATACACAATACAATAGAACAAAACAAAACATTGAGGTAAAAATGAACAAAAACAGAAACACAAGATGAATAGGCAGACAAGTAGTGCAGTGGCAATATGATGGTAATAGTAATGATGATATGATGGTAATGTTATTGTTAGACAGTATATAAGAATAGTAGTACAGTATATATATATATATATATATATATATAGTATACAATATAACATAATATATATTTATATAGATAGTACTTATACCAATATAATAGCAGTATATAGTAATAATGGCAGCAACAGTATATATAATAATAATAGTAATAGTAGTAGTAATAATATAATAATAATAACATGTACACATGTATAAATATGTGTATATAGACTTATATATACGAAGAATATACAGAGAATATACAGAGTATGATATAATATGATATGATATATAGTATATAGTAGGGTATAAATATAAGTACTTGACTATACAATATACTATCAGTGTAAGAATATGTAGACTGGGTGTGCAAAAGACAATATTATTGTATAAAATGGTCTGTAATATCAAAATGGTTTAATTAACACATATCACAGAAGTAAATGTTCCAGTATATGGGGCGTAGTGTAGTACAGGGTACATGGTGCAAGGGTGACAGGTATGTTAGTTCAGTTCTGTGATGGTGGCTCTGACAGAGGTAGATGAGTTATAGAGTCTTATTGCGGTTGGAATGAACGATTTCCTGTATCGCTCCTTAGAGCAGCGGGGTTGGATGAGCCTGTGGCTGAAGCTGCTCTTTAGCTTGTCCAGTGTTTTGTGGAGGGGGTGAGAGGGATTGTCCATGATTGCCAGCAGTTTTGCCAGCATCCTGTTCTCCACCACCTCCTCCATGGTGACAAGCTTAGAGCCAACCACAGACTCTGCTTTCCTTATGATTTTGTTCAGTCTGTTGGCGTCCTTTGTCTTGATGCCCGCACCCCAGGACACCACAGCAAAGAAGATGGTGCTCGCCACAACAGACTGATAGAACATCTGCGGGCATTTTGTTCCAGACATTGAAGGACCCGAGCCTCCTCAGGAAGTAAAACCGGCTCAGGCCCTCTGTGTGGGTGGACCAGTCCAGTTTATTGTCCAATGTGATACCGAGGTACTTGTATGCAGGTACCACCTCCACATCCGTCCCACTGATGCAGACAGGAGAGGGCAGGGGCTTGTTCCTCCTGAAATCCACCACCATCTCCTTCATCTTCTCCACGTTGAGCTGCAGGCGGTTCTCCCCACACCACTTCACAAAGCGGTCGACCAGGTCCCTGTACTCAGCCTCCCCCCGCCCTCAATACACCCCACAATGGCCGTGTCATCAGAGAACTTCTGCAGATGACACGACTCAGTGCAGTGCTTAAAATCAGCAGTGTATGTGGTGAAGAGGAAGGGGGACAGTACAGTTCCCTGGGGGGCCCCGATGTTACTGATCAGACGATCAGACACACAATTCTGTAATCTCACAAACTGTGGTCTGCCCGTCAGATAGTCATCGACCCAAGTGATGAGGGGAGAACTCACCCGCGTGCCCTCCAGTTTGGCCTTCAGCAGTCTGGGCTGGATGGTGTTGAAGGCGCTGGAGAAATCAAAAAACATGATCCGGACTGAGGTGTTGGGTCTGTCCAGGGAGGAGTAGGCCTTCTGCAGCAGGTAGATGATTGCATCATCAACCCCAACATGGGGCTGATATGCAAACTGCAGGGGGTCTTGTGATGGGCACACCAGTGGTCTGAGGTGTGCCAATACCAGTCTCTCCATGACCTTCATGATGTGAGAGGTCAGTGCCACCGGCCTGTAGTCCTCCAGTGCAGCAGGACGTCCTTTTTTGGGCACTGGGACCAGGCAGGATGTTTTCCAGAGCACTGGCACTCTCTGAAGGTGTAGGCTCAGGTTGAAGAGGTGCTGGAGAACTCCACAGAGCTGGCTGGAACATGCCTTCAGCACACGAGGGCGGATGCGGTCCGGTCCAGCAGCTTTCCTCTGTTTGAGCCTCTCCAGCTCTCTCCTCACCTGGCTGGCTGTGATGTGTAGTCCAGACTGGAGGGTAGGGGATGTCAGTGGTGGGTTTGAGGGTGGTGCAAAGAGGTGTGTGTTGCAGGAGGTGGTGGTGGTGGGGGACTGTGGGTGATGTGAGGATGTCCTGGGGGTGGGAGGTGTGAAAAAGTCTGTGGTGAAAGCCAGCGGAGGGGTGGGGGGAGATGGTGACGGGTGTGGTGTGGGGCAGAGGATGATGGGGGGAGGTGGGGGGTTGTTGCTCTGAGAAGCAGTAGAGGCAGTCGTAGAGGCAGTGGAGGGTCCGCTGGGGGTGGGGGGGTTGTTGTTGAACCTATTGAAGAACGTGTTCAGCTCGTTCGCACGTTATCAGAGGAGGAATGGGACAAGGTAAATGAAGGACAGTGGAAAACAACATGCTCCCTCTCATGGAGAGAATATGGTTGGAAGAACATTGTAAGATACTTTATTACACCAACACAACAGAAATCTCAAGACACACGACGTTGGAGACTGTGTGGGGAAAATAAGGCCAACCATTTTCATATCTTTTGGGGATGCCCTTGTATTATACCTTTTTGGCAAGAGTTAAAGAAGAGTATGGAAACAATTCTGAAAGTGCAAATTCCACTTTCATTTGAAGTTTTATATTTGGGAAAAGAGAACCAGGAGATTAAATACATATTTGGAATAATGATGGTGGTGGTGGCTAAAAAGGCCATCACCAGAAAATGGCTAAAAAAAGATCCACCAAAAATAGAGGATTGGGTAGATGTAATGCTCGATATATATAGAATGGAGAAGCTGACTTTCTCAGCTAGACTAAAATCAGAAACTTTTAAAAACTACTGGGAAAACTGGATTGATTTTGTGTCTCCATTGAGAGCAGACTTTGTGCAATAAGGACAGTGTGTATTGCAGAGTGTTGACCCCCTTGGTTCAGGCTACAAACTTGTTTATTATTCATTTATTTATTTGATATGTTTACCCCAATCAGGAGACAAGGAACAATGCAGGAGAGGTGTGAAAATAAGGACAAGAGTGAAAAAGCGGTTCATTTTACTTCACATTTACTCTACTGTAACTTTACTTGAGAATTCATGTCCAATTATGTCTCTGCTCTGCGGTGGAAGTATAGGAATGTTTTATACTGTTGTAAAATTATACACATTATGTAAAATATTGATGGAATATTGATATGTGGAATCAATAAAAAAGATAATTGAAAAAAAAAAAAAGCTCTGGGTGTTGCAGGTCAAAAGATCAAATTTGGAGCCTTTTGGGTTCAAATGTCTGGTTAGGGTAACTACACATGCTCTTACTGCTGCTGGTGTTAGAATAACTTTTTGAACATAAAAACACAAGAATAAACAAAAATACTGTTCTCTAAGTGCTGCAACTGACCGTAAACATTACAACCATAACATGAATATGCTCTAGTATTAGAATATGAGAAATTTAATGTTGAGGTCGTATTTAAAGAGACCACTTTGGTGAGAGAATGGGCTGTGATTGGTGGGTGACTGACGAGCACCCATAAACCTATCGGTAGCTGAGCACATGACTCTGTGTCCTGCATGAACTAACACAATGCTTCATTAGTCACAATTCAAGTTCAGGATTTCTACAATGACATTCTCACTTTAAACCTCATTTAAAGTATCTTGAATTGAGGCAAATTAAAGCTGACCTTGAATTATGATCAGTCAGAATCAAATTGTCATATATCACAAATCATAAACTGGATTTATTTTCATAATTAATTATGGATAAAATTACAAAGTATGTTGCAGAAATCTGAAATGGATATCTATATCATTGAGCATTGTTCAAGTTACATTGTACAAGTACATGTTCTACTGAATAAGGGATCAGCCACTTGCTATCTGTAAACCCCCAACCCCCAAGTGAATCTCCTAATATTATGCTAGGTGTTGTTTGGGCAAAGAAAAAATTAAAAGAAAAAAAGTCTAATTTCTGCATTTCAGCAGGTGCTCTTAATAAAAATGTTCCCTTTTTAGCACCATGCATCTTATCCACTGAAATATCCACACTTACATCACTGATATAAACATATACCTATTGAGATTTAAATAAAGTAAATGGAGAATTACAGGATTACCTCCACATTTGGTATGGTTTGAGATACTGCTGCTAGTGCGACATCTAGTGGCAGTGAATATCGCTAATGAATATCATATGTACATAAACACTCTCAGAGGTGGGTAGCAGAACCTGCTGTGAACTTCAGCTGACATAAAAACTCAAAAGCTTTAGTTTGCCCAGTTTGGATGCGCTCCTGATGTAAATATAAAGTATTTAAATCTAGCAGGGCCCATTCTGTTCAATCTGTACAATTTTGACGATTGCCCACTGGTGGATTATTTTATATTCAATTCTTGCCAATAGATCACTTTCTCCTAAGTCTTATACACTGGACCTTTTAAGAAAATACTTCATTCAATACATTGTACTCATTTTCTTGTGGACAGTTTTTCATGCTCAGAAATCTTTGCTTTAACCCTCCGTTTAAGTGAATTGTTCTTTACTTTATTTGAAGTAAGAGTAGTTCAGTTAAAGAAGTCAAAGTACATTTCAGAACCTGTACTTTTATACTTTTACTTGGTTAAAGAAGCCGAAACAGTGGTTAAACTTCTTTATTTTTAATACAAGTATCTGTACCTCTACTTGAGTAAAGAATGTGTGTGCTTTTATCACCTCTGCACACACATACACACACACAGTGGATTTTTTTTAACAACAGGGAGACCACAACTTCACAATAACACAACGATACCCACAAGCAACAGTTAAATTCGAAAAAACAAGCTGCAAAGCAACCAAACTCACGCCATGCAGTAGCAAACTGCCAATACAACTGCCTGGACACTCCAAACAATTTGTAGAGCAACACATAATGTCCTGAGCACGTAGGCATCAGGACAAACACCAAATGTTAGCTCTCAACTTGAACCCGGTTATGATGCTGTGGCAAGACTTTAGAGTACAGCATGAATGTACAGTTCATGCTCAAAAACCTATGTGCTGGATTTTAAAAAGTCCTGCAATGGCAATGGTTCAAAAATTCCTCCACAGGGATGTAAAAGACTTAAAGTTATTGCAAATAGAACAGTATTTAGGTTTTGGGGTGGATTACCTTTCAATGGGGGATTTAGATTAACTCTTTCCTTTCAATAAATCCAATGATGTACTCACATTGTCTTTACCTTATATTAAAATGTGTTTGATGATCTGCAACATTGCTCAAAAAACATTCCTCTGTTACGTCATGCTGTCAAAAAATAACTTGATGATGTGAAGAGCTATTTGTTTCTCTTATCTGTGAAGATAGTTCTTGATAAATCTTTATAAGGCTATATGTTTGGAGTCATTGCTATGTGCATGATTGTATTATGCATGTTATTAATTATAATATTTTTGCACGGCACTAAATACAAACAATTTCTGCATCATCATGCCACTCTCAATTAACATACAGAAACAGAAGCAAATGAGACAGAACTGTGGTTGTTCTCTAAGATGTGATACAGTTACATTTTGTTCTGTTGTTGCCTTTTAACTGAAGTGCCAGTATGTATGACATGTGTCATATCAGCCTATGTTGTGGTGGCTGGTCATTATACTGTCTGGTCCATCGGCCATCACGGACCAACATCCTGTCTGGTCAACAGACTGAGGCCCCTGCTGAAGAAATACAGAGTCACTGTGTACTTGTCTGGCCATGACCACAATCTGCAGGTATGTAAGTGAGTGCACGCTCAATCATAAAAAATATCATGTGTAAATGATACACATCAAGGAAGTGTATCTCAGTGTGTTGTTATTTGTCTGTCTGTCTCTTTGACAGTTATTTATTCTTTTTCATATCCCACTTATCACACTGTGTTTGAGAAGAGCATGTGCAAGATTGCCCCTCTCTGTACAGGAGGTGGCATTCACTAGTGGGTGCTACAAAGACTGTACTTGTTGATAGTTCAAAGCTAGTTTGCATCATTTTCTGGCACCAAGACTGGCATGTGCCCACATTACACAATCACAGGTTTTATACATTTCCAAAAATTAGAAACCATCCAGATAGTTATTGGGTTAAATGATACTTTGTTTCAACGGATATTACTGGTCAATATAATTAGTCATAAAGATGAAATCTTATTTATTTTATATGAGCACAGTGTTGACATATTGTTCCAGGAAGATGAGCATTTGTTTTTCCTGCAGTAGTATAACTTACAGTCCAACAATTGGCTTCAACTTATCTCAATGAAGTAAATGATTGCACAATGTGATGGCTACTGAGTAAAGACAACATTAAGAATGGTACACTGTAAGCCTTATCTTCACTATGCAAGTCTGTATGGCACAAAATGACCGTAAAAAAACTAAAGTCACTGCACAACAGAAGCAGAAAGGGAGGGGGGATTGAAAAGATGGAAACAATAACATAGAATGATACAATGTGATGGAATATCTGGTAACTTCATCTACCACTTGTATGATATGGTTTTATATTTAATTTTATAATTACCTCAACATTATGAAGTGATCTGTGTGTCTGTAAAACACGTTGGAGCAAGAGGAATTTACTGTGCAACGTGAGTGTTGCAGTCTAAGCATTCAGATGTGTTATTGTCAATATGTGTGTGTCAGTGTAAGAGGGAATCAATGTGCTGCATAAAGCCCTACAATGAAATAAGATTGGAAACAAGTGGTTGATATGAGAACAGTTCAATCAGGAGAGACTTTAACTTGACAGTTGAATATTTTTTTTATTTCTATGCAATTAAGTCTTTTGGCATTTTGACCCCTATGTGATGTCATCGGCATCAGAGGGGTTGATGGAGAAATAATTATGAATGACTCTGCTGGACTGGACCATGGCTTCGGATTAAACCGGAGGAGATTGGGTTGAAGGGGAGTTACAGCGGATCACTAATGACAGCTGACTGCCGGAGAGAGGAGAAAGGATTTCAAATTTGATCACAACCGCACGACTGGCTGGATGAGATTGTGGCAATATCTGAATGGCCATTCAAAATGCCCACAATCAGCTGATTAATAAGAAGAAATATATATAGAGAGATAGATTTGTGAGTAATTGAATATTTCAAATTTCAAATTTATATAGCACGGTATCACAACAAGCAGTTGTCTAAGGGTGCTGCACAAAAGTCCAAGTCCAAGAAGAAACACAAAATCCAACTTGTTCCACACCGAGCAAGCATGAGCAACAGCGGGGAGGAAAAACTCCCAGGTGTAAGAAACCTCCGGCAGAACTGGGCTCTGTGTGGACGGCCTCTGCCAGGAACGGTTTATGAGAAAGTCTTCCTGAATTATACTTCCTACTTATACTGAGCAGCTTCATGTTGCAGCTGAATACCCCTCATCTTACCCTCCTCTTCCAAACATGAAAGAGAACCTGTGGCAGCCTTCACTTGTCATAAAAACTCAAGAGGCGTTTAGTTTGTCCAGTTTTTACTACTGTAAAAACATGGCGGCCTCTGTAGAGAGGACCTGCTCCACATGTAAATATAAAGTATTTAAATATAGATGGCTCATTCTAAGAAAACAACAATCGTACAATTTAGATAAAACACACTAGTGAAAACATCACTAGGATTACTTTGTATTCAGTTTCTGCTCCCTTTCACCTAAATCTTACACACTGAACCTTTAATGAATTTTGTCGCTGTATCTTGGTCTAATTGAGCACAACATTGATGCCTTTAATGCTGTCTGTCTCTGTATTTTTAACAGTTCATCAGAGAGGATGATGGGAGCTCATATGTAGTCAGTGGGAGTGGGGTGGTCAGCGATCCTGACACCACTCACAAGGACAGTGTTCCTCAGTCCTGGCAGCTCTACTCCAGTCCTGTCAATCACACAATAGGAGGCGTGGCTTACTTCCAGGTCACTGAGCATAAGATGACAGTCACCTTCATGCAGACTAACGGGAAATGTGTTTACCGCACAGAGCTGCCAACACGTATAGTCAGAAGTAATGGAATGCTCTAAAACTGAAGATATGATTACTGATATCTTTGGGCGATGGCATGTTACTATTAAGTGAAATGTGTATATTCATAGTATTTTGTACTGTATGTAATGTAACAAAATATAAACTGTTTTATGTCTTTTGTTGTGCATTGTATTTCATGATGGAGGCCTCAATGTGCAGGATGAATTATAGCTCTACTTGCATACAAGTAAGTAGTAGAGCAATAGTAGAGCCAAGTAGAGCATTGTTAGGTTTGCAACCAAAACATCTGCTCTGCCATTTTCACTAAAAATTGGACCAAATTAATATTTGATTGTCATATTACTGCTTTTATTTGTTCAAGTTTGTATTTACTTTGCTTGCTTTTCAGTCAAAGCACTTCCGTTTTTTAAAGTGCTATATGAATAAAGTGTATTACTAGTAGTAGTAGTAGTAATAGTATCAATATTATTATTATTATTATAGTATTCAAGTGAGTTTACTATAAGTGAGTGACTACAACAAGTTTCTGGAATCAGTGTGGGCGCCCATCTGCCTTGACTAGAGGAGAATAATGGAGGAGAGGAGAGATGAGTGGATAAGAGGGGAGAGAAGAGAGAGAGAGAGACAGAGAGAGACTGTTGTTGTCATAAAAATATAAATATAATGAATAGTGATACATTGAGATGCAATTATATTATTAATTATAACAGTTTATCATCATCATCATAATCATAATATGGTGGTAGTATTAGTAGTGAAATTTGGAGAGAGAGGGAGAGAGATAGAGAGATGGAAGCACAAACAATGGACTTTAGTTACATGAAGTAATATGATAAAAAATATGGGGCCACAGGCACAGTTCAGTGCATGTTGGGAGTTGTAGAAGAAAATTGTTGTTGTTTTCTCTATTTCTTTTGATATTTTTATGCACCTTTCAAGTTCCTGCTTTTCTTCATGACATCGATCTTTGTGTTTACTGTATCTACTTTCCCAGGAGGATGGCTTTTGAGACAGCTTTCCTGATTACATGTTGTTATGGCCTGGCTGGCTGAGACCATAACAATAATAATAATAAATGTATTTATACATAAAATGCAGCTAAAATGTATTATCATAGCAACAGGTCTTGAGTGGTTTCTTAAAACTATCAACAGAAGAAGCATGTCTGATGTGTGGTGGGAGTTTGTTCCAAACCTTTGGATAGCATAGCATAGGAAAGCATAGCAAGAGAAAGCTGCTTCCCCAAACCTTTTATTGTTTGTTTTGGGGACATTGAGCAAGCCCGCTGTAGACGACCTGAGGGAATGATTCGTAACATATTCCGATAAACAGTCAGAGATGTATGACGGTGCTGTACCATTAAGAGAATTAAAAACAAGTAAAATAATTTTAAAATCAATCCTCAGTGATGCTAGAAGCCAGTGTAAAGACACTAAAATAAAAGTAATATGGAATCTTTTCCTATTTCTCATTAAAACCATGGCTGCTGGATTTTGCAAAAGCTGTAGGCGATCGATGGATTTTTTCGGTAATCCTGAATATAGTGCATTACAGTAGTCCAGGCGAGAAAGCATGAATCAACTTTTGGCAGTTTCCAAAGTGAGGAACAGTCTTACTCTTGCAATGTTTCTTAAATGATAAAAGGCAATCTTTGTGACATTGTTTATGTGTGGATTAAAATCTAGTCCTGAATAACACCCAGGTTCTTTATTTTTGATTTGTTTTGCTGCTCCAACTTTGCCGATAATCTTTTGTCCTTGAACATTACAAAATTTTCAGTTTTACTTTCACAGGCAATTTATAACTTGGTTTGGCGCATCAGAGTCATCTGGCACTAAATAAGGGAAGACACATGATGGCTCAGATTTTTCTAACAAAAAGTAATTTTCAAAGAACTAAAACAAAAAAGAAATTCAACTGATAAGGCTGACAGGAACTGAATTCCAGACCAAAACAAGATCAGATTAATGCTACAGAAATCAAAACTCATCTGAATGGCAGGATGAGCATGGCTATTATTATATGAGGCAGTGGCCAGCTACCTCTACTTCACTGATGGCCCCCAGCTCCAGCCAAAGCAGGATCTTGCAACACAAGACACACAAGCAAGTATACCTAGGCAAGATGCTGAACCCCAAATTGCCCTTCATTGAAAAAAAAACTGTATGAATATGTGTGTGAATGGGTGAATTGCAAACTGTATTGTAAAGTGCTTTGAGTGATCATCAAGACTAGAAAGGTGCTATATAAATACAAACCATTCACAAGCTCTCACATCACAGTGTGAATTCAATTTACTTGAACCCCCAATGCATACAGATATGCCACATCAGCAGGGGTGCTGAAGGTGTTTATCACATGACTTAGTGAATGATTGGAGCATAATTGTATAATAAATTAGCCTGTCCAGGACTTCCTGGAGTTGTATTCACATTTGTTTTCACAGAGACCCCTCCATCGGCAAAGAGATGAGTAGATAATGAGTGAATTTTCTTTTTGCGTTGAACTATCCATTTAAGTGATGATTCAAAACCTAAACTCTGAATGTTGACCATTAGAAAGAATTGTACCGCCTTGTGTGATGTCTCTCCCCATTCTGCAGTGAGTCAAACACATCTGAACAAGCCACAACATTTTTATTCTTTCACAGAATTCCCCAAGCGGTCGACAGGTAACAAATGCATGGACTACTTTTTCAGCATTCTTTGAGATGAGATCTTTCTCATTTTCATATTTTGTAGGTGGAAGAAGGCTGTCCCAGAGGCTTGTTTTCATGTAACTCCAAGGTTCCCCAAAGTAAAGCTGGGGGCCAGGCTTAAGCCATACAAGATAACTGGGTTCAGACCTCTTTATATACAGTCTATGGTTCAGACAATGTTTCTCTGAGACATTTAAGTACTTCTCTTTTGTTTGCCGTAAACCATATTATATTGTATGGCATCAAGATGTAATTATCTGTAGAAATGTCAGTCTGTGAATGTAACAAATGGTTTCATTTGAGGTTTAATTGATGGGTGCAGAATGGCCCTGAAACACGATATTTCCTTTGATTACTATCCTACCTCATTACCTCTACCTTCACTGTGGCTCTTCATATTATAGGCATGGACAAGGCTATTCTTAATTCTTGGTTATTTACCCAAATTTGTAAAAGACTATGGTTTATCTTTTCTACTTTGTATTTGTATTTTGGTTTTCTTACATGATGCCCATGGGTGATCATGACCATCTCATTGCTGAATATTAGTTGTGAAACCTTATTGTTGTTTCTATCTTGGCATAGAAATTGTGTTATCTCCCTGCTAAAATTTGTAGAATCAACAAAATGCATTCTGTCCACTTTACTCTTTGGATTGACTAAATGAAAATAATGAAGTTAATCTGGGTAACTTTACAGCTTTAACTGTAACTGGTGAGATTACTCGTCTCTCAATGCCAGAAGACAAAAAAAAAACTAAATTTATGAGGGAGGCTACTAAAGTAGATTACATAACATATAAGTATCTGCTAGAGTGGATTTTTTTCAAACCCATACAGAATTATAGAATCTAGAATTATTAAGGTAAGAGTGTAAAAATATGAATGCCTTTTGTCAAGATTTAATAGACATAAAATGGATCAGGTTTCACTTTTTAGATTTTTTTGTCACCCTTTGATGAAGATGCACAGAACTCCTTTTACAGTGAAGTTCATAAAACTATAGATGGATGTAAGCCCCCTGGACATCACTTAGGGTTAATTAACAAGTACTATTGTTTATTCAGTGTGTTGGGGTTCTGGGTTCTGCACATTCAGTCCAAGCATTTTTGCAATCCTGACATCTCCAATTCCATCTCTAATAAGGCACAGACACAAATTGTAATATTTGCTATTTTCCATTTAACAGAACTGAAATAATAAATGGTTCTGTTTATAACAATATTTATCAAATGTTAAATATTTTCACCAAATACAAAATTATCTGCAAAAAACAGACGTATAACAAAAGCATCATATACAAATGTGTTAATTTCAATTAAACACAATAAGTTAAGCATCAGATACAAAATAATATACACAAAGTCTTGATTTTCCATAAAGTGTTGCTTTCACCAGACTAAAAAAATAAATGTGAAGTTAGAAAGGTCTCTATAAAATGAAATAAATAAAATGAAATGGTAGTCTTTATCTACAATTATCAAATACCACTAAGCAAATACAAAAGAAAATGAATGAAATATAACCGCTTCAGTAAGATGACTATCAGTGTTTCTATCTTTTATTTTTTGCAGCATGAAATGATAGTAGTAGATGAAGTAAGAATAAAATATGTTCAACATATTCAGTTTCACAGAAACTAAAGGAAGGGTGGATTCCAGTGTTTGACAGTGGAACTTTGAACTATTACTTTCGTTGCAGGCCTCAGTCCAGTTCAGCTGTACCGCTTGTTCCCACAATAATATGTGTGCATGTGTGTGCATGTGCTGAAACACACACACACTAAACATCCCGGAGTGGCACTCCTTCTTTGTCCTTTCTCAGAGCTTTCTTCCTCCACTTGCAACAGACCACTGCAATGGCAATGATTATGCCAATCAGTAGCAGGATGAGGAAGATGGCAGCAGCAGACTATGGGTAAACTCTGTAGCCGATACTGCTCACTTTACCTATCATATCTAAAAATGGCTGTCAATGCTCACAATTTTTTTGCCTCTAACATAATTAAAATGGTAACTTCCATGAGAGATACAGTGGTGTACATGCACAGGTGACAGTCTCCCTCCCTTCTCCACAGCTGAGATAGGCAAACCTGACTGATATGTTTATATCAGTGATGTAAGTGTGGATATTTCAGTGGATAAGATGCATGGTGCTAAAAAGGGAACATTTTTATTAAGAGCACCTGCTAAAATGCAAAAATTAGAGTTTTTTTCTTTTAATTTTTTCTTTGCCCAAACAACACCTAGCATAATATAAGGAGATTCACTTGGGGGTTGGGGGTTTACAGATAGCAAGTGGCTGATCCCTTATTCAGTAGAACATGTACTTGTACAATGTAACTTGTACAATACTCAATTATATAGATATCCATTTCAGATTTCTGCAACATACTTTGTAATTTTATCCATAATTAATTATGAAAATAAATCCAGTTTATGATTTGTGATATATGACAATTTGATTCTGACTGATCATAATTCAAGGCCAGCTTTAATTTGCCTCAATTCAAGATACTTAAAATTAAGTTTAAAGTGAGAATGTCATCGTAGAAATCCTGAACTTGAATTGTGACTAATGAAGCATTGTGTTAGTTCATGCAGGACACAGAGTCATGTGCTCGGCTACCGATAGGTTTATGGGTGCTCGTCAGTCACCCACCAATCACAGCCCATTCTCTCACCAAAGTGGTCTCTTTAATACGACCTCATCCTCCCGCAAGTTGGCTGAAGTAGCAGAGTAACATTAAATTTCTCATATTCTAATACTAGAGCATATTCATGTTGTAATGTTTACTGTCAGTTGCAGCACTTAGAGAACAGTATTTTTGTTTATTCTTGTGTTTTTATGTTCAAAAAGTTATTCTATCACCAGCAGCAGTAAGAGCATGTGTAGTAACCCTAACCAGACATTTGAACCCAAAAGGCCCCAAATTTGATCTTTTGACCTGCAACACCCAGAGCTTTTTTTTTTTTTTTTCAATTATCTTTTTTATTGATTCCACATATCAATATTCCATCAATATTTTACATAATGTGTATAATTTTACAACTGTATAAAACATTCCTATATTTCCACCGCAGAGCAGAGACATAGTTGGACATTAATTCTCAAGTAAAGTTACAGTAGAGTAAATGTGAAGTAAAATGAACTGCTTTTTCACTCTTGTCCTTATTTTCACACCTCTCCTGCATTGTTCCTTGTCTCCTGATTGGGGTAAACATATCAAATAAATAAATGAACAATAAACAAGTTTGTAGCCTGAACCAAGGAGGTCAACACTCTGCAATACACACTGTCCTTATTGCACAAAGTCTGCTCTCAATGGAGACACAAAATCAATCCAGTTTTCCCAGTAGTTTTTAAAAGTTTCTGATTTTAGTCTAGCTGAGAAAGTCAGCTTCTCCATTCTATATATATCGAGCATTACATCTACCCAATCCTCTATTTTTGGTGGATCTTTTTTTAGCCATTTTCTGGTGATGGCCTTTTTAGCCACCACCACCATTATTCGAAATATGTATTTAATCTCCTGGTTCTCTTTTCCCAAATATAAAACTTCAAATGAAAGTGGAATTTGCACTTTCAGAATTGTTTCCATACTCTTCTTTAACTCTTGCCAAAAAGGTATAATACAAGGGCATCCCCAAAAGATATGAAAATGGTCTGCCTTATTTTCCCCACACAGTCTCCAACGTCGTGTGTCTTGAGATTTCTGTTGTGTTGGTGTAATAAAGTATCTTACAATGTTCCTCCAACCATATTCTCTCCATGAGAGGGAGCATGTTGTTTTCCACTGTCCTTCATTTACCTTGTCCCATTCCTCCTCTGATAACTGCCACCCAGCCTCTTTTCCCCCCTTTTCTTTTATATATGTCATATTGTTACCCTTTAATCTTTCCACTTCTTTATATAGTTTTGTGATTAGTTTCTTTCCCTGGTCTGAATCATATGCTGAGATGAATAACTTAATGATTCCTGACTCAGGCTCATCTGAATTAAACTTTTTTATAGTTTACTCCATATAATGCTGCATCTGTAGATATCTGTATAAATCTTGATTGTTTAATCCATACTGATTTTTTAGATCCTGAAAACTTTTGATGGTCTTCTTTTTAAAAAGTTCCCAAAATATTTTTGGTCCCGCGTCCCATCTACTGAATCTACTATCTGCTGTGTTTGGTGTGAAGTCTGAATCATATGCGATTCATCTCAATACCTTACTCTGTTCAATCACTTTATTCTTTGATATAATCTCAAGAAATTCCCTCAAGCAGTCCAAGTTACCAGATATAATGAAATTCCCTACTGACAGTCCTAACATATCACATTCACAGTGACGTTACTCTGACCTTTAACTTCGAAGGGAATCCTTCATCTTTGAATTGACGTTAATATTTTTACCAAGTTTGACGACATTCCCATGAGCTGATCTTTAGATATCAATTTAAGGAAAAATATTTACATACTTTGTGAGAACACTGTGACATTTGGCTACCAAAATGAAACCCAAATTCATGTGAATGTGAAAAAATTCCCTGAAGGCATTTCGGATATATCACATTTACAAGGCAAGAAGTGAACTTTGTGAGGTCCTAGTGACCTTGCCGTTTGATCTTTGACAACTGAATTCTATTCAAGTCATCATTGAGTCCAAATGAATGTTTGTGCCACATGTAATGATATTTCCTTTGGACAATCCTGATAAATTGTATTCAAAACAATGCAAAGTCATGTGAGCTTGACCTTTTGACCTTTGACTAACATAACGTAGTTGTTCATGAGATATCGCATTCACATGAATGGGCAAGACAGATGGATGGACAACCTGAAAACATAATGCCTCTGGCCATACTGAATGTGACAATGGTAAAGAAAGAAATAGAGCAATACATGATAAATAATTTGTTCCATGTTCTTTTATTTTACATGGATGATTTCTTGACAAAACAAGCCAACTCTATAAATGTGAACTGAGTGTCAGAAATTAACATGACATTCATAGCATCTGCAAACAATTTTTCCCCACAAATTTCTGTAACTTTCTGAGAATCTACATCACAGTATATTGTAAAATATCATGTGTTTCAATACTCTCCTTATTGATGGAACCTCAGTGATGTCTACTGTCCCTGGCTCAGACACTCTCTCAAGCATCTACAGTACATGTCAAGACAGGTAATGGTAGCATTAAAATAACATTAGATTTCTACAATTCAGTTGAACTATTATAGTTTCAGATATTAACCATTTAATTCCGAGTTCAGTCAGGAACCCTTTGTTATGATTTACCCATTTGTTGCAAATGGGGACACAGTTATGATTGGCGCTGAAGGCTCCATTCTTTGGATGTTCCCTGGTTAGCCGAGCAGCGTGCTAAGATGAAACAGGGAACATATGCAGAACCCCCCAGTGGGCGTAGCAGGCAAGGTACTTTGGTTAAGATGATTTACCACAACCGTGTTTGTACTCTGTGCTGTGGTGGCAATTTCTGTGAAACAAGCAAAATGTCAAACACTTCTTTATGTAAGTTTAATTCAGCATTTGCAGATGGACTCATTAGTACACATCACCTGATTGATATGCACAAATGAGCAAAGAACATAGGAGAATCTGTGTTCTTATAACTCACAGCCCCCTCCCACTAAGCATGCAAAGGTATATTCAAGTTCAGGATTTCCACAATGACATTCTCACTTTAAACTTAATTTAAGGTATCTCAAATTGAGGCAAATTAAAGCTGACCTTGAAATATGATCAGTCACAATCAAATTGTCATATATCACAAATCATAAACTGGATTTATTTACATAATTAATTATGGATAAAATTACAAAGTATGTTGCAGAAATCTGGAATAGATATCTATATCATTGAGCATTGTACAAGATGACAAGTAAATTATTTTTAAATAAACAGCATGGAAATGGACATGTTACTACATGTTCTACTGAATAAGGGATCAGCCACTTGCTATCCGTAATGCAAACAGTCATCATCAGGGACATAGTCATCAGAGAGATCATAGTTAATAATCATCCCAAGGTACTTGTTCCGTAGTTCTTTACAAAGTCTACCACCTGTACCTTGATGATAGTACTCTGAGAGTTTGAGGGCTGATGCCTAAAACTCATGTCCTTGGTTTTGTCACATTTAGTACTAAAAATGCACAGTCACACCAATACAGATTCACAATCCACAATGGGACCATGGCTGTTCTCATCCGCATGGAGGAGAGAGAGATATACTTAACACCTTTCGTCAAAAAGTGACAGTTTTACGACTTTGAACTTTTACCTAGTGAGGTCACGAGAAGAGGGGGGGGGGGGGGGGGGGAAGAGGGGGGTGATAAGAGGGGGAGGAGGGGGGTTTAGGAAGTGGGGGGTCATAAAAAAAATTAAAAAAAAATAGATAAAGTGAGGGGGAATAAAAACCAGATACGGGGTGAGATCAGAGAGCGCGCTTTGCTGCACGAGAACTCAATATGTAAACATCCAAAGAATAACAACAGGCGTGATTGTATGGCTCCTCTCTCTCACAGACAGAGGCCCAAATGATGCAGAAAAATAAAAAACTAAATGGGTAAAACAGGAACAAGGATCCAAGTTGACTTTCTATGGCTTTGACTGTCTCAGATTTGGTCAAGCTTGTCAGGGTGTGTTATCACAGATCAAAAATTTTATGACTTTTTATTTTAAGGCTGGAGGTTCCCTATCTATCTATCTATCTATCTATCTATCTATCTATCTATCTATCTATCTATCACAAACTGAACTAAATTCTCAAACACTTCCTGTGTGCTCAAAAGTCCTGTTCGTTTAATAGAGTCTAGAGCTCTAACTACTACCACAAACTAAATCCTCCAGGCTGCTCGTTTACCAGCCAGCTCACAGTATGTAATGTGTAAATCAGACAGTGTTAGAGTTTAAAAAAAAAAAATATTTACACTATGTAGCTAGGCTTGCAGTTCCAGTCTTTATGGTATCAAAGCTTATCATATCCTAGACCTGACACTGTTTGATGCACAGAGCTACAGTATCTTCTCATGTGAGTGACGTTGCTGCAAACTAGTACTTTTCCAAAGCTGTCCGTGATAATGTGGGGTGCAGTGTCATACTGTGCACTTCGAGTATTCTCAAAATAAATCCACTCAATTTACCAAAAAAATCTGATGAGCCATCAAATGCACTCATCAAACAGAATCAGAACAAGAGATTGATGTATACACAATGTATTTGTATCAGACAAACTGAAAGGACATTTTGTTACTTTCTAAATATTAAACTCTAAAACATTACACAGCCTTTTATCACTATACTTTGCTCTTAATTTCATATTGTTTCAAATAATTGTATATTTTATTTTCAGATATGTTGAACTGTTTTCTATTATTATTATTAACAAAAAAATTTTTTTGTGCTAATTAAACTCATGGATCTTGTGAAAGAGCATGCTGATTACGGATAACCCCCTTCTGATGTATGTAGCAAAGGGCCAGGAGTGATTAGGCAGCCAACTAGTGTGGGAAAAGCGGTGACTCACAGGTTATGCAGCTGAAAATCACCTGAAGTAGTGGTTTGAATATGATTATATATGTTATCTAAATGAATGGGACCTTTAGTCTGAGTTATTCTTTGACCCTAAATAATAATAAACCAAGGGCATGGCAGTGCCTAATCAATGATTAACTTATTTTAATTTTACTTTTACTTTAAAATTGATCCTTGAATACAACTTTTGTTCCAGGTGAAGACTCAGGTACAGTTTAAGCTAATTAATTGATTTTTATAAGGACATAGATTTTTGTCTGTGAGCACTGGATGTGTGCTAATTGTTATCTCGGGTTTTCAATGAAACCTTATTAAAGAATTGGACAAATGAAGTCTTATATTTATGTAACCCAGATCTCCTGGGCCTGAGTTCGTAAACACAAAAAAAAATGAATATGATCTCAGAAGAATATTTGAAACGAATCTTATCTTTTGTTTAAATTCCTCTAATTAATATTAAAGACCACCACAACTGTATTTTAAAAGTCAAAACCTTCACAGGTGTTTATTTACAATAGGAAATAAATGAAAAGGCTGTGAATTCCTCTCAGGAAGTAAAATATTTACAAAACAAAATAAATGCACAAAATAAAATACAGGGTCTTTTTAAATTGTTTAAACTGTTCCTTTGACTTCTCAATTTACCCTTTAATTCACTGGTTAAATAAAATCTTTACCTTTCACAGGTCTCTGAATAAAAACAAACACAATTCCTATCAACTGTAAATTAACTCACAAACATCACATGTGGGCCCACTTCAGAAATGATCAACTTGAAACTTAGTTGCAGGCCTGTAGTGATGCTCGGGTGCGGTGAGGCCTGAAAACTGAGTGGCCACTTCACTCAATCAAGAGCATAAAATAAAAGCATGTGCATTGTCATATCAGTTCGATACTCACAGGTCCAAAACGAGGAGCAATGGGGCAATGACAGTCACAGAAAGGGGTGATGGCAGTCACAATCCGAACACAGGCAGCACACACAGTGGCGAAAATCCAGGGAAGAATAAAACAGCAGGGTCCATCCACCAGCAACCATCTCAGTTTCTCTCTCTCTTCACAGACGTCCGTCTCCTTTAATTACATGAACTCTTTTGAGCCATAATATCATCAGGCTAAATCGTACTGACTTAACGTTAGCCCGTTTTTAGCATTGAAAACAACAGTGCTAAAGCTAAGATATACAGACACATTTCAAACTTTAGAATTGGCTCTCCTACAACTGAAGTACTGTGGTTTCATTTCTGTCCGGGTGTATTTGTCAACCTAAATGAGCTGAAACCAACACCAAGGTTACTGGCAGCACTGCTTGCACACAGCAACACAGCCATTCACCCAATCAAGTTTACCTGGGTTTTAGTCAAGGTATATATGCTTCAGTGGGATACAGCTGACAGGCCTAATGGTCAATTCCTTTTGAATTGACCAATTGACCTTAGGAACAAATCATTTAACCAGTACTTCACATACTGCGAAGTAACACTATGAACTGAAAAACATTAGATGCACAAGTTACCATGTAAAATAAACACTATATAACAAGAAAACAATGGTAGCCTTGTCATAGCACCACATTACACTGCTTACACATATATAAAGTTTTACCTTAAACAGACCATTAGTTTTAGCCATTAATTTTCAACAATATTTTATAGTATTAAACAGTATAGTAGATTACATACAAATCATTTAAAAAAACAGTAATACAAAATCTGTCTGCAGGCGGAGCATTAATCATTAATCATTCAGGAATGATAAAGGAATGATAAAAGAAATGTAAATGTTTTCTTTCCAGTCACTGTGACCTTTGACCACTGAAATCTAACATATTCATCTTTGAATCAAAGTGGATCAAATAAATTAACTCTTGAGTCCAACTAAATGTGAAATGATTCCCTCAAGGTGTTCCGGAGATACTGTGTCATGTTCACAAAATAATTTGCTTGTGAGGCTACAGTGACATTGACCGTTGACCACCAAAATCTAATCAGGTCACATTTAAGTCCAAGTGAATGATCTGTGCCAAATTTGTAGAAATTCTCTCAAGACGTTCTCGACATATATGACAAGAATGGGAAAAAAATACCTAAAACATATGGACATTGGCTGTCAGGACAGGAAAATAGAAATCTGAAGCTGTGAGATGGTCATTATTTATGAATCATCAAATGGCATTAAAATGACATTAATTATCCCTTCTATGTAGTCTTATGTTTTGCTTTATATGTGGGTTTTAAGATGGGAGATGTTTGTACATAAATTTGCAGAGATAATAGTGTAACTTAAAAGATTACATGAGCTAGTCCATTCATGTGATAGATAACAAACTCTACAGAAACTCAGTCAATTCCCTTGAGTTTCGGTTCGTCTTCAACTCGACTGAGGTAATCAGGATCTGGGTATCCATAGCTGCAAAGACAATGACAGAAAATAAATGACTTTATATGGACAGTTTCCTATCAATGAAAATCTGTACGCATGATTGGTGGTCATTAGCCCTGTAGCATGCTGCCAGCAAAAACACAAGACTTGTGTACAGATGATTACGTTGAGGTCACATGAATAAGTTTCTCTTTTCACAAATACACAGATTATATACATTTTATTATATACATATTTTATATGTGATTTGCGGCTGTGGCTGCAGGGGGGTAGAGAGGTGGACCTCTAACCAGTAGGTCGGTGGTTCTATCTGCATGCCAAACTGTCCTTGGGCAAGATACTGAACCCAGAATTACACACTCATAGAAAAAGTGCTGCCCATAGATGCAGTGTAGGAATGTGTGAATGGGTGAATGGCAATAAATTGTACTGTAAAGCTCTTTGAGTGGTCATCAAGACTAGAAAAGCTCTATATAAATACAGACCAATTACCATTTCTGTCACAGCCCTCTTACTTAGGCTCCGGCCATAATGAACTGATTACAGGGAAGGCCGTTTTGTTCTTGTGAATGTGTCTGAGCAGAGAATCTCCTGCTACGTTGTTTATATGTGGAA
Source organism: Paralichthys olivaceus (assembly GCF_024713975.1). NCBI lineage: Eukaryota > Metazoa > Chordata > Actinopteri > Pleuronectiformes > Paralichthyidae > Paralichthys > Paralichthys olivaceus. The sequence continues at coordinate 602,202 of NC_091106.1, forward strand.
AACAAACTGGGGAATGTCTTTGCACATTCAAAGTGACAGTCTTGTGAAAACACCTCCTACTTTTCACCATCGCTGTTGGTCGTTCGTAGTATTATAAGCAACCAAGTGCGGAGTAGACAATCTACTTCCTGTTCACACTGACCTGGTGTCATGATAAACGTTTATGTACCAGTCAGATACAGGCTACTTAACTGTTGTTAAATGTTTAAGATAAAAGTACTTGTTTGACCTATTATTCTATCATTTTATTCATCTACATTATGTCATTAGACCATTTATACTGAAGTAGCTGAGTAAGCAGCAAGTGAAGCTACAGTAAAATACATTATAAACTGTTTTATAAACAGAAATGTTAGATATATTGTGGGAGCTTGTTTCTCTTTGATTTGTGGTGAGTTACTGGATCATTTAAGCTTCTGAGAACTTCAGATGGAAAAAAAAAGCTTTAAACGACGAGAATTATTTTTCAGAAACAAAAAATGTTCAAAACCACTCGTAAAGTCTTTAACAATGTGTTTAACAGCTTGTTATATTATGTATTGTTTGAAACAACTAAGGCCAAAATATTGAAATCTACATTTTCTCTGTCTATTGCTACAATTTGAAGTAAAGAGGTGAGATCTTGAATCTGTCAATGAGCAGCGTGTCTCACACTGCTGAGCTGCGCTGATCACTCAGGCAGTGGACACTCCAAAATATGTTAACATGGGTGCAAAAATTATTCATAATGATCACAATATTGACTGAAATAATCATGATCATGTTTTTTGCCATAATCGAGCAATCCAAATCTGTGTCACAGGTGTGTGATCTACATCCATAAAAAGTGTCCTCACCAAGTTGGCCCCCCGTGTGTTGAGGTTTTGTGGTGAAGATCATTCCCAGTTGTCGGTGGTGTAGCATTAACCAGCAGTACTCTACATAAACATTCTTTATTCTCACCCTGTTCTTCTCATGAATTATGAGTTCTCTTAAATCATCCCACTGGAAAAGAAATCAATCATCTGTTGGTGGAAATATACCGATACAATTTATAAGGCTAATTAGCTGTCTGTCTGATATTATTATTTTTTGAAAAAATGGAATATCTGTGTTTTGTCTTTTACACTCTTATTTAATTCTCCTCTTTCTTTCCTTTTTGTACTCAGACATTATCTATGCTTATTATAGTGATTTATCAGCATCAGTATGTTGCTGGAAATTTCTTATTTTCAATTAATATTTCTAATAAATAAACGATTAACCATAAAAATGTGGACTCAGAGTCACTCTTAGCCACATAATAATGGACATCTTGGAAGAACATAATTAGGTGGATAAACATCTACTGTCTGTCTGCATGCGGAGCATCCTAATCCTGGTCAGACATATGAAGGTGTATCGTGCATGGCCTATCTCCCAGACTCCTCAGAGGGCAGGAGGATCCTGAAGCTGTTGATACGTGCCTTTGATTAGAGACTCATCTTCACCGTGGATCGCTCCACTAACACTGGCAGGAATAATACAGTCACATGATCATGATTATTTCAGTCAATATTGTGATCATTATGAATAATTTTGGCACCCATGTTAACATATTTTGGAGTGTCCACTGCCTGAGTGATCAGCGCAGCTCAGCAGTGTGAGACACGCTGCTCATTGACAGATTCAAGATCTCACCTCTTCACTTCAAATTGTAGCAATAGACAGAGAAAATGTAGATTTCAATATTTTGGCCTTAGTTGTTTGTTAGTGTAGTAATAAACATACTTATACACTAAATAAGCATATTTTGTTCTCCACTTAAGAGAGGAATATGCTCCCCAAGATGTACATAACTCCTCTTCTGCAGGCTGGACAGTTTACACTACACATAAAATACTCACAAATACAAATACTGTAAATATCAATATTTCTTTTTTATTTCACAACATAAAAGCACTTAACACTACTTCAAAATTCTACTCTTGTTCATTTCAGAGAGAAATATTGTATGTTATACTGCATTGCATTTATTTGACAGCTTACTTTAAAATGAAGATTTCAAACAATACATAATATAACAAGCTGTTAAACACGTTGTTAAAGACTTTACGAGTGGTTTTGAACATTTTTTGTTTCTGAAAAATAATTCTCGTCTTTTTTTTTTTTTTTTCCATCTGAAGTTCTCAGAAGCTTTTATGATCCAGTAACTCACCACAAATCAAAGAGAAACAAGCTCCCACAATATATCTAACATTTCTGTTTATAAAACAGTTTATAATGTATTTTACTGTAGCTTCACTTGCTGCTTACTCAGCTACTTCAGTATAAATGGTCTAATGACATAATGTAGATGAATAAAATGATAGAATAATAGGTCAAACAAGTACTTTTATCTTAAACATTTAACAACAGTTAAGTAGCCTGTATCTGACTGGTACATAAACGTTTATCATGACACCAGGTCAGTGTGAACAGGAAGTAGATTGTCTACTCCGCACTTGGTTGCTTATAATACTACGAACGACCAACAGCGATGGTGAAAAGTAGGAGGTGTTTTCACAAGACTGTCACTTTGAATGTGCAAAGACATTCCCTAGTTTGTTTTCCACATATAAACAACGTAGCAGGAGATTCTCTGCTCAGACACATTCACAAGAACAAAACGGCCTTCCCTGTAATCAGTTCATTATGGCCGGAGCCTAAGTAAGAGGGCTGTGACAGAAATGGTAATTGGTCTGTATTTATATAGAGCTTTTCTAGTCTTGATGACCACTCAAAGAGCTTTACAGTACAATTTATTGCCATTCACCCATTCACACATTCCTACACTGCATCTATGGGCAGCACTTTTTCTATGAGTGTGTAATTCTGGGTTCAGTATCTTGCCCAAGGACAGTATGGCATGCAGATAGAACCACCGACCTACTGGTTAGAGGTCCACCTCTCTACCCCCCTGCAGCCACAGCCGCAAATCACATATAAAATATGTATATAATAAAATGTATATAATCTGTGTATTTGTGAAAAGAGAAACTTATTCATGTGACCTCAATGTAATCATCTGTACACAAGTCTTGTGTTTTTGCTGGCAGCATGCTACAGGGCTAATGACCACCAATCATGCGTACAGATTTTCATTGATAGGAAACTGTCCATATAAAGTCATTTATTTTCTGTCATTGTCTTTGCAGCTATGGATACCCAGATCCTGATTACCTCAGCCGAGTTGAAGACGAACTGAAACTCAAGGGAATTGACTGAGTTTCTGTAGAGTTTGTTATCTATCACATGAATGGACTAGCTCATGTAATCTTTTAAGTTACACTATTATCTCTGCAAATTTATGTACAAACATCTCCCATCTTAAAACCCACATATAAAGCAAAACATAAGACTACATAGAAGGGATAATTAATGTCATTTTAATGCCATTTGATGATTCATAAATAATGACCATCTCACAGCTTCAGATTTCTATTTTCCTGTCCTGACAGCCAATGTCCATATGTTTTAGGTATTTTTTTCCCATTCTTGTCATATATGTCGAGAACGTCTTGATGAATTTCTACAAATTTGGCACAGATCATTCACTTGGACTTAAATGTGACCTGATTAGATTTTGGTGGTCAACGGTCAATGTCACTGTAGCCTCACAAGCAAATTATTTTGTGAACATGACACAGTATCTCCGGAACACCTTGAGGGAATCATTTCACATTTAGTTGGACTCAAGAGTTAATTTATTTGATCCACTTTGATTCAAAGATGAATATGTTAGATTTCAGTGGCCAAAGGTCACAGTGACTGGAAAGAAAACATTTACATTTCTTTTATCATTCCTTTATCATTCCTTAATGATTAATGATTAATGCTCCGCCTGCAGACAGATTTTGTATTACTGTTTTTTAAATGATTTGTATGTAATCTACTATACTGTTTAATACTATAAAATATTGTTGAAAATTAATGGCTAAAACTAATGGTCTGTTTAAGGTAAAACTTTATATATGTGTAAGCGGTGTAATGTGGTGCTATGACAAGGCTACCATTGTTTTCTTGTTATATAGTGTTTATTTTACATGGTAACTTGTGCATCTAATGTTTTTCAGTTCATAGTGTTACTTCGCAGTATGTGAAGTACTGGTTAAATGATTTGTTCCTAAGGTCAATTGGTCAATTCAAAAGGAATTGACCATTAGGCCTGTCAGCTGTATCCCACTGAAGCATATATACCTTGACTAAAACCCAGGTAAACTTGATTGGGTGAATGGCTGTGTTGCTGTGTGCAAGCAATGCTGCCAGTAACCTTGGTGTTGGTTTCAGCTCATTTAGGTTGACAAATACACCCGGACAGAAATGAAACCACAGTACTTCAGGAGAGATGGTAATTATTGACTACCATGGTGGTGGAGGTTGGTTGCAATGATCTGCAGCATGCCTATCTTTATTGTGCCCATGCCTTTCCTCACTTCTCTCCGGCCTCTGACAGGGAGAGGATGACAAGTGATGGTAAATGGTTTGTATTCATATAGAGCTTTTCTAATCTTGATGACCACTCAGAGCGCTTTACACTACAGTTTGCCATTCATTGTCGTTCACACACATTCATACAGTGCGTCTATTAGCAGAACTTTTTTTTTCTATTCAAGGACACTTCAGCATGCAGATGAGGCAAACTGGGGATTGAACTGCTACCCTTCTGGTAACCGCTCTACCCCTCCACCATAGCTTCCCATGATCAGGACAACTTACCGCCATTTACTTTAAATGTGACATTAAACATGTGACAGATCCCACGTTATTTTACATTTCTAATGGACATTTATATTCTGCATGTGCATGTGTTTGCTAACTTTCTGAATTTTTAATTGCTAAATGCACTTACATGAACAAATCAAGGCACATTTACATTTTTACTGAAAGTATGTTATTAAGTCAACAGTGAAATTTACCAAAGCAGCTGCTGGGACCTTCCAGAATGCAGGAGGGGGAGGAGGGGGAGGGGAGGGGTTCTGGTTCAGTTGTAGGAGAGCCAATTCTAAAGGTTGAAATGTGTCTGTATATCTTAGCTTTAGCACTGTTGTTTTCAATGCTAAAACGGGCTAACGTTAAGTCAGTACGATTTAGCGTGATGATATTATGGCTCAAAAGAGTTCATGTAATTAAAGGAGACGGACGTCTGTGAAGAGAGAGAGAAACTGAGATGGTTGCTGGTGGATGGACCCTGCTGTTTTATTCTTCCCTGGATTTTCGCCACTGTGTGTGCTGCCTGTGTTCGGATTGTGACTGCCATCACCCCTTTCTGTGACTGTCGTTGCCCCATTGCTCCTCGTTTTGGACCTGTGAGTATCGAACTGATATGACAATGCACGTGCTTTTATTTTATGCTCTTGATTGAGTGAAGTGGCCACTCAGTTTTCAGGCCTCACCGCACCCGAGCATCACTACAGGCCTGCAACTAAGTTTCAAGTTGATCATTTCTGAAGTGGGCCCACATGTGATGTTTGTGAGTTAATTTACAGTTGATAGGAATTGTGTTTGTTTTTATTCAGAGACCTGTGAAAGGTAAAGATTTTATTTAACCAGTGAATTAAAGGGTAAATTGAGAAGTCAAAGGAACAGTTTAAACAATTTAAAGAGACCCTATATTTTATTTTGTGCATTTATTTTGTTTTGTAAATATTTTACTTCCTGAGAGGAATTCACAGCCTTTTCATTTATTTCCTATTGTAAATAAACACCTGTGAAGGTTTTGACTTTTAAAATACAGTTGTGGTGGTCTTTAATATTAATTAGAGGAATTTAAACAAAAGATAAGATTCGTTTCAAATATTCTTCTGAGATCATATTCATTTTTTTTTGTGTTTACGAACTCAGGCCCAGGAGATCTGGGTTACATAAATATAAGACTTCATTTGTCCAATTGTTTAATAAGGTTTCATTGAAAACCCGAGATAACAATTAGCACACATCCAGTGCTCACAGACAAAAATCTATGTCCTTATAAAAATCAATTAATTAGCTTAAACTGTACCTGAGTCTTCACCTGGAACAAAAGTTGTATTCAAGGATCAATTTTAAAGTAAAAGTAAAATTAGAATAAGTTAATCATTGATTAGGCACTCCCATGCCCTTGGTTTATTATTATTTAGGGTCAAAGAATAACTCAGACTAAAGGTCCCATTCATTTAGATAACATATATAATCATATTCAAACCACTACTTCAGGTGATTTTCAGTTGCATAACCTGTGAGTCACCGCTTTTCCCACACTAGTTGGCTGCCTAATCACTCCTGGCCCTTTGCTACATACATCAGAAGGGGGTTATCTGTAATCAGCATGATCTTTCACAAGATCCATGAGTTTAATTAGCACAAAAAAAAATGTTGTTAATAATAATAATAGAAAACAGTTCAACATATCTGAAAATAAAATATACAATTATTTGAAACAATATGAAATTAAGAGCAAAGTATAGTGATAAAAGGCTGTGTAATGTTTTAGAGTTTAATATTTAGAAAGTAACAAAATGTCCTTTCAGTTTGTCTGATACAAATACATTGTGTATACATCAATCTCTTGTTCTGATTCTGTTTGATGAGTGCATTTGATGGCTCATCAGATTTTTTTGGTAAATTGAGTGGATTTATTTTGAGAATACTCGAAGTGCACAGTATGACACTGCACCCCACATTATCACGGACAGCTTTGGAAAAGTACTAGTTTGCAGCAACGTCACTCACATGAGAAGATACTGTAGCTCTGTGCATCAAACAGTGTCAGGTCTAGGATATGATAAGCTTTGATACCATAAAGACTGGAACTGCAAGCCTAGCTACATAGTGTAAATATTTTTTTTTTTTAAACTCTAACACTGTCTGATTTACACATTACATACTGTGAGCTGGCTGGTAAACGAGCAGCCTGGAGGATTTAGTTTGTGGTAGTAGTTAGAGCTCTAGACTCTATTAAACGAACAGGACTTTTGAGCACACAGGAAGTGTTTGAGAATTTAGTTCAGTTTGTGATAGATAGATAGATAGATAGATAGGGAACCTCCAGCCTTAAAATAAAAAGTCATAAAATTTTTGATCTGTGATAACACACCCTGACAAGCTTGACCAAATCTGAGACAGTCAAAGCCATAGAAAGTCAACTTGGATCCTTGTTCCTGTTTTACCCATTTAGTTTTTTATTTTTCTGCATCATTTGGGCCTCTGTCTGTGAGAGAGAGGAGCCATACAATCACGCCTGTTGTTATTCTTTGGATGTTTACATACTGAGTTCTCGTGCAGCAAAGCGCGCTCTCTGATCTCACCCCGTATCTGGTTTTTATTCCCCCTCACTTTATCTATTTTTTTTTTTTTTTTATGACCCCCCACTTCCTAAACCCCCCTCCTCCCCCTCCTCTTATCACCCCCCCCCCCCCCCCCCCCCCCTCTCTTCTCGTGACCTCACTAGGTAAAAGTTCAAAGTCATAAAACTGTCACTTTTTGACGAAAGGTGTTAAGTATATCTCTCTGAGGAGACTTACCCGTCACAGAGTCATCAGCAAATTTGAAAAGTAATCTGTTGTCATGCCAGCTGCGGCAGTCATCAGTATACACATTACAGAGTGCAAAGATCAGGAGAAGACCCTGTGAATGATGACAATGTCTCTTAGGTGCATTTGTTTACCCTCACTTTCTGTGTTAGTTGTCAGTTGCAGCTTGAGGTATCATGCATGTATCCAAAATTATCTTTTCCAGGCACTATACTGGTACTGTAGTCACTACAAGTTACGTACGTTCCATTTTGCCTGGGGACATTTAAAACAAACCAGTCTACAACACAGTTAACATCACATGAAAATCAACCGCCCTCCTCATCTTTTCATATTTTTTTATTCCTCAATTTTTTGATGTGGATTTAGAATTTGATACTGAGCATAGCCATGAAATTGGCTCCCGAATAGAAATGGTACAAGTTGTCAAACTTATGTTACCTACATAAATCCCCACAGATTTCAAAAACATTCTCAGAACACAGTTTACATCACAGTATATTATAAGGTATCACATTTTTTATTACTCACCTTATTGATGGAACCTCAACCATATTTACTGTCCCTGGCTCAGACTCTCTCTCAAGCATCTACAGTAGGTGTTTTCATTCCCAAAACACAGGCTCTCTTGTGGTTCCAAGAGTCTGTAAGAATAGAAGAGGAGGTAGAGCATTCAGCTACCAGGCAGACAACTTCTGTGCATTTACGGTTAAACTTAAAACATTCCTTTTTGATAAAGCCTGGCTGGATCAGGTGAGTCCTGAACCATCCCTTAAGCTGCTATAGGTCTAGACTGCTGGGGAAACTCCCATCATCCACAGAGCACTTCTCTCTGTCTCTCTGCTATACAAATAAACACTCGTGGACATGGAATATCGTGAATCGTCTTCATAAAAGTGACACTAAAAACTCAAAGTACTCTTCAAATAAAGTTTCTCCAAACGTGTTTGTTATTTTATGTAGTTATTAACACGATATTCCATGTCCAAGAGTCCATTTCCCCGGATAAGATGGGTTTTATTCGTTATTTACCACTATAAACACACTCTGACCTCCTCGAGCTTTTATTTTGGTACTTCCTGTTACCGGCATTTGAATTTGCATATTAGTTAAATATTTAGTTTCACCCGAAACATTTAGATTTAACATTTAGATTTAACATTTGGATTTAAATATTTAAAATATCTCTAAGTTGACAAATATTGTTGTAAATGTGCAAAAGTGACTCTCAAAAATTCACACAAGTTTTTTAAACATGGTTTGAAGCTAAATGTGACAAAATGTTGCTGTTATTTTCAGCGTGAGCTGCTTAACAAACTGCACCCCATAAAAGAAGAGTTGAAGTAGCGTACAAAATGGCCGTGGTAGTAATGATAAACTAATCGCATGAGGGATCGTCTCAGTTGTTAATTTGGAAAAAGGGAAACTGTAATAAAGTTATTGCATTACCTGAAAGGGACCTGTCTGCCCCTGCTGCCTTCTAGCCCTATAACGTTATTAAAAATTTAAAACAAGAAAGATCTTACCTTTGCACCTTTCCTGCCACACAGGGAAAGACAACGCCTCCACGACACACACAAATGAAACTTATCTCTCTCTCACGTGTGTGTGTGTGTGTGTGTGTGTGTGTGTGTGTGTGTGTGTGTGTGTGTGCGTGCGCGCGTCGGGTCAGATCAAGGTGGTCAGCGGGACCTTTCACGTGACTCCTGCATTTAGAGACGCGGTCTTTCCCTGCGTGGAGTTGGAGAGAGCAAGCGACCTTCGGTGACCACGGACAATGATATTCCGGCTGAAATCTTGATACGGACACACAGGGGATGCAGAGGACGCAAAAAACTACGGAGGAAAAGGCGAGTCTTCCCTCCATTGTCATGGGAAACGTGAGATCGCTGGGGAATAAGATGGACGAGCTGACTGCACTGGTCCAAAGTCAGAAGGAGTATCGTGAGTGTAGTTTAATATGCTTTACGGAGACATGGCTGCACCAGGATGTTCCCGACGAAAACACCACCATCAAGGGCTTCCATACTGTGCGCGTGGACAGAGACAGCGTTCAGAGCGGTAAGCGCAAAGGAGGGGGTCTTTGCAGGCGACTGAAAGACCGCGTCTCTAAATGCAGGTGTCACATGAAAGGTCCCGCTGATCACCTTGATCTGACCCGACACACACAGACACGTGAGAGAGAGAGAGATAAGTTTCATTTCTGATGAAAGTGTGTGTCGTGGAGGCGTGGTCTTCCCCTGTGTAGGAGAGGTGTATAGGCTGGTAAGATCTTTTTTGTTTTTTAATTTTTAATAAGGTTATATGGATTACATTATAGCGTAAGGAGTTGATATGATGCGGAGCTCCCGTGTGTTGTTTTCCAATTGGTGGAAGTGAAGGGTGTTAACCCCGCAGTAAGCAACATCACCTTCGGCCCTGGATGGAACACACCTCTGGCTACGACCGGTGAGCTGAAGCAGGAACGATTGACAAGAGGAAAGTGACTGAAGGAAAGTGTGAAAGACATTCACAGATTCAGACTTTTCGGATCAATAGCAGACTCGCAAGGGGATTCGCATCAAGTTACATTGTGAAACCTTTCAGGTAATGCAATAACTTTATTAGAGTTTCCCTTTTTCCAAATTAACAACTGAGACGATCCCTCATGTGATTAGTTTATCATTAATACCACGGTCATTTTATACTCCACTTCAACTCTTCTTTACCCATCTTTCACACTTTACTGCAGTAATTTCCTCCTGTCCTCAACCAGAAATATGTCACGCTATAATGTGATCCGTATAATGTTATTAAAAATGTATAAAACACCCCACACTTGAGAACAAACACAGTTAAGATCTGTTGTTATATAGATAGTATGCTTGAATGTTGTTATATAGTATTGTTTGCAGATGCTATGAATGTGTTGTTAATTTTATGACACTCAGCCCACAGTTAAAGGTTGGTAAGTGCATAATATGAAATGGAAAATATGTTCATGAAAGAAAAAAAACATATTATTTCTGTACAGTTTACTGAATATATTGCAATACTACTGCTCAATTAATTATTGTTATTATTATCCCATCACCTATTCAATTCAATTCAATTTTATTTGTATAGCGCCAAATCATAATATACATTATCTCAAGGAACTTTACATAGAAGGTCAAGACCTTCAAATCTTGTTTAATATAAAGAAACCTAACAGTTCCCACAATGAGCAGACTTTGGTGACTGTGAAGAGTAAAAACTCCCTCACTTACAGGGAGAAACCTCTAGCAGAACCAGGCTCAATGTGGACGATCATCTGCCTGGATCATCTGGTATCAGCTCTTACTAGTTAAAATGTAAACAATAACAGTGTAAAGAAGTTATTGATTATCAATGATAGCAGCAACAATTAATATAATAATTAATTAAGTATCGTTGTTAATAATAATAATAATAATAGTTGTTCTCCTTCAGTTCTGGAGTCAGAGGTATCTGCAATGAGAGAGAGAAAGAGAGAGAGGGACTATGGGAGAAAAGAGACACGTCAATAACATAGTTTTTGACATTTATTAAAAAAAATAAATGAGTGTGGGGTGGGGGGGGGCAGAGAGACAGAGAGAAGTGGAGAAGTGCTCTGTGGATGATGGGAGTTTCCCCTGCAGTCTAGACCTATAGCAGCTTAAGGGATGGTTCAGGACTCACCTGATCCAGCAAGGCTTTATCAAAAAGGAATGTTTTAAGTTTAACCGTAAATGCACAGAAGTTGTCTGCTTGGTAGCTGAATGCTCTACCTCCTGTTCTACTCTTACAGACTCTTGGAACCACAAGAGAGCCTGTGTTTTGGGAATGAAAACACCTACTGTAGATGCTTGAGAGAGAGTCTGAGCCAGGGACAGTAAATATGGTTGAGGTTCCATCAATAAGGTGAGTAATAAAAAATGTGATACCTTACAATATACTGTGATGTTAACTGTGTTCTGAGAATGTTTTTGAAATCTGTGGGGATTTATGTAGATAACATTTATTTGACAACTTGTACCATTTCTATTTGGGGGGGGCAATTTCACGGCTATGCTCAGTATCAAATTCTAAATCCACATTAAAAAATTGAGGAGAAAAAAATATGAAAAGATGAGGAGGGAGGTTGATTTTCATGTGATTTTTATTGTGCTGTAGACTGGTTTGTTTTAAATGTCCCCCAGGCAAACTGGAACGTGCGTAACTTGTAGTGACTACAGTATCAGTATAGTGCCTGGAAAAGATAATTTTGGATACATGCCTCGAGCTGCAACTGGCAACTGACGCAGAAAGTAATGCATGTAAGACACATTGTCATCATCCACAGGGTCTCCTCCTGTGTCCTTTCACCTCCCCTCTATAATGTGTATACTGATGACTGCCGCAGCTGGCATGACAACAGATTACTTTTCAAATTTGCTGATGACTTTGTGACAGTCAGTTTCCTCCATGCAGATGAGAACAACCATGGTCCCATTGTGGATTGTGAATCTGTAGTGGTGTGACTGTGCATTCTTACTACTAAATGTGACAAAAACCAAGGACATGAGTTTTAGGCATCAGTCCTCAAACTCTTAGAATACTATCATCAAGGGATATGTGGTAGACATTGTAGAGAACTACAAGTACCTTGGGATGATTATTAACTATGATATCTCTGATGTTCCTGATGATGGCTGTTTGTATTACAGATAGCAAGTGACTGATCCCTTAATCAGTAGAACATGTACTTGTACAATGTAACTTGTTACAATGCTCAATGATATAGATATCCATTCCAGATTTCTGCAACATGCCTTGTAATTTTATCCATAATTAATTATGAAAATAAATCCAGTTTATGATTTGTGATATATGACAATTTGATTGTGACTAATCATAATTCAAGGTCAGCTTTAATTTGCCTCAATTCGAGATACCTTAAATTAAGTTTAAAGTGAGAATGTCATTGTGGAAATCCTGAACTTAAATAGTGACTAATGAAGCATTGTGTTAGTTCATGCAGGACACAGAGTCATGTGCTCAGTTAACGATAGGTTCATGGGTGCTCATCAGTCACTCACCAATCACAGCCCATTCTCTCACCAAAGCGGTCCCTTTAAATACGACCTCATCCTCACTGATCCCTGCTCAGCTATAACACTTTTAGCACTGTAATGGAAATGTTACATTTGTGTATGTATAATTGCATGAGCAGACATGTACTGTATGTCGAGGACTGACCAAATGGTTGACCAAATTGTTAATCTAAAAGGGCAACTTTAATGTTTACGATGGTGGCTTAAGAGACTTGAGTTTTATGGCCTCGAGAAACCACAACTTTATGGTATCTCGTTGTATCTCTGATTGGGATCAAACAACTGGGATCTCACGGGGGGGGGGGGGGGGGGGGGGGTCATCCACAGAACATGTTAACAAAAGGACAGGATGTCTCTTCCACTGAGTGAAACTACAGAAGGGTAATATATATCTTTGCATGCTTAGTGGGAGGGGGCTGTGAGTTATAAGAACACAGATTCTCCTATGTTCTTTGCTCATTTGTGCATGTCAATCAGGTGACGTGTACTAATGAGTCCATCTGCAGATGCTGAATTGAACTTACAGAAAGAAATATCTGAAACTATAATAGTTCAACTGAATTGTAGATATCAAATGTTATTTTAATGTTACCATTACCTTTCTTGACATGTACTGTAGATGCTTGAGAGAGTGTCTGAGCCAGGGACAGTAGACATCACTGAAGTTCCATCAATAAGGAGAGTATTGAAACACATGATATTTTACAATATACTGTGATGTAGATTCTCAGAAAGTTACAGAAATTTGTGGGGAAAAATTGTTTGCAGATGCTATGAATGTCATGTTAATTTCTGACACTCAGTTCACATTTATAGAGTTGGCTTGTTTTGTCAAGAAATCATCCATGTAAAATAAAAGAACATGGAACAAATTATTTATCATGTATTGCTATATTTATTTCTTTACCATTTTCACATTCAGTATGGCCAGAGGCATTACGTTTTCAGGTTGTCCATCCATCTGTCTTGCCAATTCATGTGAATGCGATATCTCATGTACAACTACGTTATGTTAGTCAAAGGTCAAAAGGTCAAGCTCACATGACTTTGCATTGTTTTGAATACAATTTATCAGGATTGTCCAAAGGAAATATCATTACATGTGGCACAAACATTCATTTGGACTCAATGATGACTTGAATAGAATTCAGTTGTCAAAGATCAAATGGCAAGGTCACTAGGACCTCACAAAGCACACTACTTGCCTTGTAAATGCGATATATCCGAAATGCCTTCAGGGAATTCTTTCACATTTGGCACAAACATTCATATGAATTTGGGTTTCATTTTGGTAGCCAAATGTCACAGTGTTCTCACAAAGCATGTAAATATTTTTCCTTAAATTGATATCTAAAGATCAGCTCATGGGAATGTCGTCAAACTTGGTAAAAATATTAACTTCAATTCAAAGATGAAGAATTTTATTCCCTTCGAAGTTAAAGGTCAGAGTAACGTCAATGTGAATGTGATATGTTAGGACTGTCAGTAGGGAATTTCATTATATCTGGTAACTTGGAATGCTTGAGGGAATTTCTTATCAATGCTACATGAGTTGTCACTTGGATTTCAGTCCTCTAGCTGGTCAGGGGCCTAAACAGGGTTCGCAGCCTCTTGGTTCTGGAGATTTTTGGGGAAATTACGATCCCTTTCGGGGCCTTCCCAAGGGCCTAGGAGCCCCAAATTTGACCCACTGGTCACGAGGGGCTCTTTGAGCCTGCATTACCGATTTTCACCAAAACTGCAGAAGGGCCCAGGTGACCTTTGTGACCTTTGGTATCAATTAAGCCCATTTCTACGGGCTCCATTTTGATAGCCGTACAGAGTACATACGGGTATGAGAGGGAAGAATGTTGATCTGGGGCCTAATGATCGCAACGGTGTAACTTTCAAACAGTTTGAGGCTTTTTTGGCTGAAATGAGGGGCCAGCATATTCTAGGCATTGATAATGGGATTTACACTAACTTCTGATTCCCCTTTCATTATAGATTGCAATTTGACGGGCCTCCAGCAAATGCCAGAAAGCACGTAGAGCTTTGAAACCACGACAGGAGCCTTCTTTACAGAAAGCCCATCCACCTATTTCGGCCTGGTGTCCGCAGGCGCGATAGAAAAAAAGTTGTGCCTGGTTGAATTAGGCAGTCAGACAGGTTCTGACACTTGTTGCTTTTTGTGACACAAGGAATATTGTGCTTTACCCGCAAGTTAGCTGAAGTAGCAGAGTACCATTAAATTTCTCATATTCTAATACTTGAGCATATTCATGTTATGGTTATAATGTTTACTGTCAGTTGCAGCAGTTAGAGAACAGTATTTTTGTGTATTCTTGTGTTTTATGTTCAACAAGTTATTCTAACACCAGCAGCAGTAAGAGCAGGTGTAGTTACCAGAGGGATCCAGGAGAGGGAGCATGTAGCTTTTGAGGAACATTAAGAGACACCTCGCTTACTCCCTTCAGTCATAATGCACATGATTTGAGAAAAGTTTGTGTCCATGTATCGTTCATTCAAATACTCCCTTTTTCAGGTATGAGTTCCTCATAGTAAGGGTTAATATTTACCAGTGTGTTAGGTGAATGTGTATATGTGCTCAGGAAACTCAGCCCACAGTTAAAGGTTGGTAAGTGCATAATATGAAATGGAAAATATGTTCATGAAAGAAAAAAAACATATTATTTCTGTACAGTTTACTGAATATATTGCAATACTACTGCTCAATTAATTATTGTTATTATTATCCCATCACCTATTCAATTCAATTCAATTTTATTTGTATAGCGCCAAATCATAATATACATTATCTCAAGGAACTTTACATAGAAGGTCAAGACCTTCAAATCTTGTTTAATATAAAGAAACCTAACAGTTCCCACAATGAGCAGACTTTGGTGACTGTGAAGAGTAAAAACTCCCTCACTTACAGGGAGAAACCTCTAGCAGAACCAGGCTCAATGTGGACGATCATCTGCCTGGATCATCTGGTATCAGCTCTTACTAGTTAAAATGTAAACAATAACAGTGTAAAGAAGTTATTGATTATCAATGATAGCAGCAACAATTAATATAATAATTAATTAAGTATTGTTGTTAATAATAATAATAATAATAGTTGTTCTCCTTCAGTTCTGGAGTCAGAGGTATCTGCAATGAGAGAGAGAAAGAGAGAGAGGGACTATGGGAGAAAAGAGACACGTCAATAACATAGTTTTTGACATTTATTAAAAAAAATAAATGAGTGTGGGGTGGGGGGGGGCAGAGAGACAGAGAGAAGTGGAGAAGTGCTCTGTGGATGATGGGAGTTTCCCCTGCAGTCTAGACCTATAGCAGCTTAAGGGATGGTTCAGGACTCACCTGATCCAGCAAGGCTTTATCAAAAAGGAATGTTTTAAGTTTAACCGTAAATGCACAGAAGTTGTCTGCCTGGTAGCTGAATGCTCTACCTCCTGTTCTACTCTTACAGACTCTTGGAACCACAAGAGAGCCTGTGTTTTGGGAATGAAAACACCTACTGTAGATGCTTGAGAGAGAGTCTGAGCCAGGGACAGTAAATATGGTTGAGGTTCCATCAATAAGGTGAGTAATAAAAAATGTGATACCTTACAATATACTGTGATGTTAACTGTGTTCTGAGAATGTTTTTGAAATCTGTGGGGATTTATGTAGATAACATTTATTTGACAACTTGTACCATTTCTATTTGGGGGGGGCAATTTCACGGCTATGCTCAGTATCAAATTCTAAATCCACATTAAAAAATTGAGGAGAAAAAAATATGAAAAGATGAGGAGGGAGGTTGATTTTCATGTGATTTTTATTGTGTTGTAGACTGGTTTGTTTTAAATGTCCCCCAGGCAAACTGGAACGTGCGTAACTTGTAGTGACTACAGTATCAGTATAGTGCCTGGAAAAGATAATTTTGGATACATGCCTCGAGCTGCAACTGGCAACTGACGCAGAAAGTAATGCATGTAAGACACATTGTCATCATCCACAGGGTCTCCTCCTGTGTCCTTTCACCTCCCCTCTATAATGTGTATACTGATGACTGCCGCAGCTGGCATGACAACAGATTACTTTTCAAATTTGCTCATGACTCTGTGACAGTCAGTTTCCTCCATGCAGATGAGAACAACCATGGTCCCATTGTGGATTGTGAATCTGTAGTGGTGTGACTGTGCATTTTTACTACTAAATGTGACAAAAACCAAGGACATGAGTTTTAGGCATCAGTCCTCAAACTCTTAGAATACTATCATCAAGGGACATGTGGTAGACATTGTAGAGAACTACAAGTACCTTGGGATGATTATTAACTATGATATCTCTGATGTTCCTGATGATGGCTGTTTGTATTACAGATAGCAAGTGGCTGATCCCTTATTCAGTAGAACATGTACTTGTACAATGTAACTTGTTACAATGCTCAATGATATAGATATCCATTCCAGATTTCTGCAACATGCCTTGTAATTTTATCCATAATTAATTATGAAAATAAATCCAGTTTATGATTTGTGATATATGACAATTTGATTGTGACTGATCATAATTCAAGGTCAGCTTTAATTTGCCTCAATTCGAGATACCTTAAATTAAGTTTAAAGTGAGAATGTCATTGTGGAAATCCTGAACTTAAATAGTGACTAATGAAGCATTGTGTTAGTTCATGCAGGACACAGAGTCATGTGCTCAGCTAACGATAGGTTCATGGGTGCTCATCAGTCACTCACCAATCACAGCCCATTCTCTCACCAAAGCGGTCCCTTTAAATACGACCTCATCCTCACTGATCCCTGCTCAGCTATAACACTTTTAGCACTGTAATGGAAATGTTACATTTGTGTATGTATAATTGCATGAGCAGACATGTACTGTATGTCGAGGACTGACCAAATGGTTGACCAAATTGTTAATCTAAAAGGGCAACTTTAAGGTTTACGATGGTGGCTTAAGAGACTTGAGTTTTATGGCCTCGAGAAACCACAAGTTTATGGTATCTCGTTGTATCTCTGATTGGGATCAAACAACTGGGATCTCACGGGGGGGGGGGGGGTCATCCACAGAACATGTAAACAACTTTACTTTACCTTTGCATGCTTAGTGGGAGGGGGCTGTGAGTTATAAGAACACAGATTCTCCTATGTTCTTTGCTCATTTGTGCATGTCAATCAGGTGACGTGTACTAATGAGTCCATCTGCAGATGCTGAATTGAACTTACAGAAAGAAATATCTGAAACTATAATAGTTCAACTGAATTGTAGATATCAAATGTTATTTTAATGTTACCATTGCCTTTCTTGACATGTACTGTAGATGCTTGAGAGAGTGTCTGAGCCAGGGACAGTAGACATCACTGAGGTTCCATCAATAAGGAGAGTATTGAAACACATGATATTTTACAATATACTGTGATGTAGATTCTCAGAAAGTTACAGAAATTTGTGGGGAAAAATTGTTTGCAGATGCTATGAATGTCATGTTAATTTCTGACACTCAGTTCACATTTATAAAGTTGGCTTGTTTTGTCAAGAAATCATCCATGTAAAATAAAAGAACATGGAACAAATTATTTATCATGTATTGCTATATTTCTTTCTTTACCATTTTCACATTCAGTATGGCCAGAGGCATTACGTTTTCAGGTTGTCCATCCATCTGTCTTGCCAATTCATGTGAATGCGATATCTCATGTACAACTACGTTATGTTAGTCAAAGGTCAAAAGGTCAAGCTCACATGACTTTGCATTGTTTTGAATACAATTTATCAGGATTGTCCAAAGGAAATATCATTACATGTGGCACAAACATTCATTTGGACTCAATGATGACTTGAATAGAATTCAGTTGTCAAAGATCAAATGGCAAGGTCACTAGGACCTCACAAAGCACACTACTTACCTTGTAAATGCGATATATCCGAAAGGCCTTCAGGGAATTCTTTCACATTTGGCACAAACATTCATATGAATTTGGGTTTCATTTTGGTAGCCAAATGTCACAGTGTTCTCACAAAGCATGTAAATATTTTTCCTTAAATTGATATCTAAAGATCAGCTCATGGGAATGTCGTCAAACTTGGTAAAAATATTAACTTCAATTCAAAGATGAAGAATTTTATTCCCTTCGAAGTTAAAGGTCAGAGTAACGTCACTGTGAATGTGATATGTTAGGACTGTCAGTAGGGAATTTCATTATATCTGGTAACTTGGAATGCTTGAGGGAATTTCTTATCAACGCTACATGAGTTGTCACTTGGATTTCAGCCCTCTAGCTGGTCAGGGGCCTAAACAGGGTTCGCAGCCTCTTGGTTCTGGAGATTTTTGGGGAAATTACGATCCCTTTCGGGGCCTTCCCAGGTGCCTAGGAGCCCCAAATTTGACCCACTGGTCACGAGGGGCTCTTTGAGCCTGCATTACCAATTTTCACCAAAACTGCAGAAGGGCCCAGGTGACCTTTGTGACCTTTGGTATCAATTAGGCCCATTTCTACGGGCTCCATTTTGATAGCCGTACAGAGTACATACGGGTATGAGAGGGAAGAATGTTGATCTGGGGCCTAATGATCGCAACGGTGTAACTTTCAAACAGTTTGAGGCTTTTTTGGCTGAAATGAGGGGCCAGCATATTCTAGGCATTGATAATGGGATTTACACTAACTTCTGATTCCCCTTTCATTATAGATTGCAATTTGACGGGCCTCCAGCAAATGCCAGAAAGCACGTAGAGCTTTGAAACCACGACAGGAGCCTTCTTTACAGAAAGCCCATCCACCTATTTCGGCCTGGTGTCCGCAGGCGCGAAAGAAAAAAAGTTGTGCCTGGTTGAATTAGGCAGTCAGACAGGTTCTGACACTTGTTGCTTTTTGTGACACAAGGAATATTGTGCTTTACCCGCAAGTTAGCTGAAGTAGCAGAGTACCATTAAATTTCTCATATTCTAATACTTGAGCATATTCATGTTATGGTTATAATGTTTACTGTCAGTTGCAGCAGTTAGAGAACAGTATTTTTGTGTATTCTTGTGTTTTATGTTCAACAAGTTATTCTAACACCAGCAGCAGTAAGAGCAGGTGTAGTTACCAGAGGGATCCAGGAGAGGGAGCATGTAGCTTTTGAGGAACATTAAGAGACACCTCGCTTACTCCCTTCAGTCATAATGCACATGATTTGAGAAAAGTTTGTGTCCATGTATCGTTCATTCAAATACTCCCTTTTTCAGGTATGAGTTCCTCATAGTAAGGGTTAATATTTACCAGTGTGTTAGGTGAATGTGTATATGTGCTCAGGAAACTCAGCCCACAGTTAAAGGTTGGTAAGTGCATAATATGAAATGGAAAATATGTTCATGAAAGAAAAAAAACATATTATTTCTGTACAGTTTACTGAATATATTGCAATACTACTGCTCAATTAATTATCAGAATCAGAATCAGAATCAGAATTCTTTTATTTGCCAGGTATGTTTGCACATACAGGAAATTGCCTTGGTGTAATTGGTGCACTACTTATGTACATAAAACAACAATGTAGAAAAACAACAATATATAAGAAATTGTATAAAATAAAATAGAATAAAATAAAATAAAATAAAGTAAAGTATATACATATATGCAGTAACAGAGTAGTAATAAATTATAAATTATGTGCAGGTGGTGGGGTGTGGTGGGGTAGAGTCAGTGCGGTGCAGAGTCAGTGTGATGCAGGGGGCTTGTTTGTGAGCCCCACTGCCACGGGGAAAAAACTGTTCAGATGGCGAGAGGTTTTAGTCCTGATGGCCCGAAACCTTTTTCCGGAGGGAAGTCTCTGGAACAGGTGGTGACCGGGATGTGAGGGATCAGCAATGATCTTGCCTGCTCTCCTACTGGTCCTGGAGTGGAACAGGTCTAGGAGGGCCGGCAGGTCACAGCCGATGACCTTCTCAGCTGACCTTATGATCCGCTGCAGTCTGCCCTTGTCCTTGGCAGTGGAGGCAGCGAACCAGACGGTGATTGATGAGGTGAGGATGGACTCAATGATGGCTGTGTAGAATTCAACCATCACTTTCTGCGGCATGTTGAATTTCCTCAGTTGCCGCAGGAAGAACATCCTCTGCTGGGTCTTCTTGGTGATGGAGGTGATGTTCTCCGCCCACCTCAAGTCCTGTGCAATGATGGTCCCCAGGAATCTGAAGGACTCCACTGTTTTAACTGGGGAGTTGCACAGGCTGAGGGGGGCAGTTTGGGCTGGGCTCCTCCTGAAGTCTGCCACCATCTCTACAGTTTTTAGAGCGTTCAGCTCCAGGTGGTTCTGGCTGCACCAGGAAGCCAGGCTGTTAACTTCCTCTCTGTAGGCGGCTTCGTCCCCATTGGTGATTAATCCGATGAGGGTCGTGTCGTCTGCAAACTTCAGGAGTTTGACAGAGGGATGGCTGGAGGTGCAGTTGTTGGTGTAGAGGGAGAACAGTAGAGGGGAGAGCACAAAACCTTGTGGGGCTCCAGTGCTGATGGTCCGTGACTCAGAGACAAGCTTGCCCAGCCTCACGCGCTGCTTCCTGTCAGTCAGGAAGTTAGAGATCCACCTACAGGTGGGCTCAGGCACGCTCAGCTGTGTCAGCTTGTCACGGAGAAGAGCTGGGGCGATGGTGTTGAATGCGGAGCTGAAGTCCACAAACAGGATCCTGGCGTAGGTGCTGGGGGAGTCGAGGTGCTGGAGGATGAAGTGGAGTCCCATGTTGACTGCGTCGTCTACGGACCTGTTGGCTCTGTAGGCAAACTGCAGTGGGTCGAGGAGGTGGTTGGTTATTGTCTTGAGGTGGGTCAGCACGAGGCGCTCAAAGGTCTTCATTACTACAGAGGTCAGGGCGACAGGTCTGTAGTCATTAAGGCCTGTGATCCTCTGCTTCTTTGGAACGGGGATGATGGTGGATGTTTTGAGACAGGCGGGTACAGCACATTCAGCCAGTGAGGTGTTAAAGATGTCCGTGAACACTGGCGAAAGCTGGTCTGCACAGTGCCTCAGTGTGGAGGGGGAGACAGCGTCGGGTCCAGGTGCCTTGCGGGGGTTCAACTTCTTCAGAAGCTTGTTTACATCTCTCTCCTGAATAGAGAGAGGTGTGATGGGGGGGAGGGGGGTTGAGTCTTCGTCCAGGCTGGGGTGAAGAGGTGTAATAGCTGTGTGGGGGGGCTGGGAGTCTGGGTTAGAACTGGTCCATTGTCTTTCAAATCTACAGTAAAAGTCATTCAGTTCGTTTGCAAGTTTCAGGTCTTCCACAGAGTGGGGGGATTTGGTTTTGCAGCCGGTGTTCACTCGCAGCCCCTTCCAGACTGACGAGGAGTCGTTGGCTGCAAACTGTTGTTCCAGCTTCTTTGAGTACTGCCGTTTGGCCTCCTTAATCTCCTTGCCAAACGAGTATTTTGCCAGTCTGAAACTATCCATGTCCCCACTCTTGAAGGCCGCCTCCTTCTCCAAACGAAGCTGTTTGAGTTTTGCAGTGAACCAGGGCTCGTTGTTGTTGTAGCTCACCCTGGTGCGTGTTGGGATACATCTGTCTTCACAGAAGCTGATGTATGACGTCACTGCATCTGTGTATTCATCAAGGCTGTTGGAAGCAGTTCTAAAAATGTCCCAGTCAGTGTTATCCAGGCAATCACGCAGCTCCTCCACAGCTTCTCTGTTGCTCCAATTCTTGGATCTCAGCACAGCAGGTTTAGAAAGTTTGAGTTTCTGCCTGTAGGCTGGGATCAGGTGAATAAGAGCGTGGTCGGACAGGCCCAGAGCAGCGCGGGTAACTGCATGATATGCCTTGGTGATGGTGCTGTAGCAGTGATCAAGAGTGTTCTCCCCCCTGGTCGGGCATTTGATCAACTGTTTGTATTTCGGGAGTTCCTGAGATAAGTTCCCCTTATTAAAGTCCCCGAGGACAATAACAGGGGAATAAGTGTTCTCTCTCCTCCTCTCCACCCCCAGTACCTGCTCCGCGAGTTGTCGTTGTGCTTCGCGCACGTCAGCTTGCGGGGGGATGTACACGCCGGCCAGGGTGAAAGAGGTGAACTCACGGGGAGAGTAGAACGGTCGGCAGGTAATGAAAAAAGTTTCCAGGTCCGGAGAACAGGACTGTAAAATGACTTTCACGTCGCTGCACCAGCCCTGGTTTATATAAAAACAAATCCCTCCGCCTTTTGCCTTGTGTGAGAGGATCGGGTCGCGGTCCGCGCGTAACAGCTGGAAGCCGGTCAGCTGTGCGGCGGAGTCCGGTGTGGCTTCAGTCAACCACGATTCCGTGAAACACAAGACAGAAGTAAGGGAAAAGTCTCTATTTGTCCGGATGAGGAGGCGCAGTTCGTCCATCTTATTGCACAGCGAGCGGACATTGGAGAGGAGGATGCTCGGGAGAGGTGAGCGTAATCCCCGCTCCCTGAAGCGCACCAGGGCCCCAGCGCGCTTCCCTCGTCGTCTCCGCCGAAGTCTCACTGCGTGTCCGAGGACCACCACACCTTTGATGAGTAAGTCCACTAAATCCACGGAAGAGGCGATAAAGTTGGGACATAAATTGGATGGTGTTGTGTCCCTGATGGAAAGAAGCTCGTCCATCGTGAAAGTAATCCGTGTAGGGTCGCAGTAAACAGAATTAAATACTAAAAACAAACACAAAAGTGCGCACCAACACACCGAGGCGACCGTTCGTGGCGCCATCTTGGTGTGAATATTGTTATTATTATCCCATCACCTATTCAATTCAATTCAATTTTATTTGTATAGCGCCAAATCATAATATACATTATCTCAAGGAACTTTACATAGAAGGTCAAGACCTTCAAATCTTGTTTAATATAAAGAAACCTAACAGTTCCCACAATGAGCAGACTTTGGTGACTGTGAAGAGTAAAAACTCCCTCACTTACAGGGAGAAACCTCTAGCAGAACCAGGCTCAATGTGGACGATCATCTGCCTGGATCATCTGGTATCAGCTCTTACTAGTTAAAATGTAAACAATAACAGTGTAAAGAAGTTATTGATTATCAATGATAGCAGCAACAATTAATATAATAATTAATTAAGTATTGTTGTTAATAATAATAATAATAATAGTTGTTCTCCTTCAGTTCTGGAGTCAGAGGTATCTGCAATGAGAGAGAGAAAGAGAGAGAGGGACTATGGGAGAAAAGAGACACGTCAATAACATAGTTTTTGACATTTATTAAAAAAAATAAATGAGTGTGGGGTGGGGGGGGGCAGAGAGACAGAGAGAAGTGGAGAAGTGCTCTGTGGATGATGGGAGTTTCCCCTGCAGTCTAGACCTATAGCAGCTTAAGGGATGGTTCAGGACTCACCTGATCCAGCAAGGCTTTATCAAAAAGGAATGTTTTAAGTTTAACCGTAAATGCACAGAAGTTGTCTGCCTGGTAGCTGAATGCTCTACCTCCTGTTCTACTCTTACAGACTCTTGGAACCACAAGAGAGCCTGTGTTTTGGGAATGAAAACACCTACTGTAGATGCTTGAGAGAGAGTCTGAGCCAGGGACAGTAAATATGGTTGAGGTTCCATCAATAAGGTGAGTAATAAAAAATGTGATACCTTACAATATACTGTGATGTTAACTGTGTTCTGAGAATGTTTTTGAAATCTGTGGGGATTTATGTAGATAACATTTATTTGACAACTTGTACCATTTCTATTTGGGGGGGGCAATTTCACGGCTATGCTCAGTATCAAATTCTAAATCCACATTAAAAAATTGAGGAGAAAAAAATATGAAAAGATGAGGAGGGAGGTTGATTTTCATGTGATTTTTATTGTGTTGTAGACTGGTTTGTTTTAAATGTCCCCCAGGCAAAATGGAACGTGCGTAACTTGTAGTGACTACAGTATCAGTATAGTGCCTGGAAAAGATAATTTTGGATACATGCCTCGAGCTGCAACTGGCAACTGACGCAGAAAGTAATGCATGTAAGACACATTGTCATCATCCACAGGGTCTCCTCCTGTGTCCTTTCACCTCCCCTCTATAATGTGTATACTGATGACTGCCGCAGCTGGCATGACAACAGATTACTTTTCAAATTTGCTGATGACTCTGTGACAGTCAGTTTCCTCCATGCAGATGAGAACAACCATGGTCCCATTGTGGATTGTGAATCTGTAGTGGTGTGACTGTGCATTTTTACTACTAAATGTGACAAAAACCAAGGACATGAGTTTTAGGCATCAGTCCTCAAACTCTTAGAATACTATCATCAAGGGACATGTGGTAGACATTGTAGAGAACTACAAGTACCTTGGGATGATTATTAACTATGATATCTCTGATGTTCCTGATGATGGCTGTTTGTATTACAGATAGCAAGTGGCTGATCCCTTATTCAGTAGAACATGTACTTGTACAATGTAACTTGTTACAATGCTCAATGATATAGATATCCATTCCAGATTTCTGCAACATGCCTTGTAATTTTATCCATAATTAATTATGAAAATAAATCCAGTTTATGATTTGTGATATATGACAATTTGATTGTGACTGATCATAAATTAAGGTCAGCTTTAATTTGCCTCAATTCGAGATACCTTAAATTAAGTTTAAAGTGAGAATGTCATTGTGGAAATCCTGAACTTAAATAGTGACTAATGAAGCATTGTGTTAGTTCATGCAGGACACAGAGTCATGTGCTCAGCTAACGATAGGTTCATGGGTGCTCATCAGTCACTCACCGATCACAGCCCATTCTCTCACCAAAGCGGTCCCTTTAAATACGACCTCATCCTCACTGATCCCTGCTCAGCTATAACACTTTTAGCACTGTAATGGAAATGTTACATTTGTGTATGTATAATTGCATGAGCAGACATGTACTGTATGTTGAGGACTGACCAAATGGTTGACCAAATTGTTAATCGGAAAGGGCAACTTTAATGTTTACGATGGTGGCTTAAGAGACTTGAGTTTTATGGCCTCGAGAAACCACAACTTTATGGTATCTTTTAGTATCTCTGATTGGGATCAAACAACTGTGTTCTCACAGGGGGGGTCATCCACAGAACATGTAAACAAAAGGACGGGATGTCTCCTCCACTGAGTGAAACTACAGGAGGGTAATATATACCTTTGCATGCTTAGTGGAAAGGGGCTGCGAGTTTTAAGAGCACAGATTCTCCTAAGTTCTGTGCTCATTTGTGCATGTCATTCAGGTGATGTGTACTGATGAGTCCATCTGCAGATGCTGAATTAAACTTACAAAAAGAAGTGTTTGACTTTGTGCTTGTTTCACAGAAATTTCCACCACAATTTTGGCGTTGTCGGCAGGATCACTCGTTTGAGAGGACACTCTGGATCTCAGGGATGAAAGGTAAAACTGCACAGGTAGTCTGGGTCTCTGACCTCACCCTCCCTGACAAAAGAGGGTAGAGACGTGAGGGCCTGATGCCTGAGAACCAAAGAGTGCTCTCACTGCTGTAATCTGGGGGACCAAGTAGCACAGAGACACTGTCTTTCTGGGAAGACAAATTCAGAAGGGAAACGATTCTCTCACTGGGTGAGTGACCGACGTGTCTGCATGGCGTGGTTTGGAACCGATGTAGAATCAAGGAAGCTTCAGGTGGTCTTGGAGATCACGGAGTTAATTGGGTTAACTAAGGAATAGAGAATAAGCCTGTTGGTGATCTTGGAGATCACGTAGTTAACTGGGTTAACTGAAGAGTATTGGAATAAACATGCTGGTGATCTAAGAGGAGGTCACAGAGTTAAGGAGTATATATATACGGAGTGTTTGTTGATTTAATACACTTGTTATATTGGGTTCTGAAGTCGGGCTCATGATTTAACAAACTATGATATTATATAGGTAATAGAGTTTTGCACCAGAGATGTGGCTAGGACTGGAGGACTGAGACCTGAGCCAGGATTATATCGACGCTGCGGTCAATCTGCTTTAAGCAGACAGGGGAAAAAAAGAGAGAGAGAGGAGTTCTCAACTGCCAAAGGTAAGTAAAGGTAAGTAAATTTAAGTATATTAGGGGCATCATTGGCTTTTTGACGTTATTAACAAAGAATTCAATCCTAAAATAAAAAATAAATAAAAAACAAATTTTAAGAAAAGTAAATTAGAAATAATTTGGGAATTTCTAATGTTTTTCCCATATCAGCATAACTTTGGTCCTCCAAATTTTGTATTTTGTTGAACAAATGGGATTGAAAGTTTTAGAACTTTGGACCAAAAGGGGTTATGGGAGGGGAAAAGACATGTGATCTCAATAATAATAATGATGATTTAAACAGATGTTAAGAAGTAAATCACAAAATATGTATGCAGTGATAAATGCAATTAGGAGTGTTGAGCTCCTTCCTGATTAGACTTTATCATTGTCAGACATACACCAAAAGTAGGGACATCTTTTGGATGTGATTGATGAAGGATCAAAGATCAAATGGCAAGGTCACTAGCACCTCACAAAGCACACTTCTTGCCTTGTATATGCAATATATATCCAAAATGCCTTCAGGGAATTCTTTCATATTTGGCACAAACATTCACATGAATTTGGATTTCATTTTGGTAGCCAAATGTCACAGTGTTCTCACAAAGTATGTAAATATTTTTCCTTAAATTGATATCTAAAGATCAGCTCATGGGAATGTCGTCAAACTTGGTAAAAACATTAACTTAAACTCAAAGATGAAGGATTTTATTCCCTTCGAAGTTAAAGGTCAGAGTTACCTCACGTCACTGTGAATGTGATATATTAGGACTGTCAGTAGGGAATTTCATTATATCTGGTAACTTGGACTCACTGCTTGAGGGAATTCCTTCTCAATGGAGTCACTTGGACTCAAACAAATTAAAGTGGTCAAGGGTCAAGGTTCACAGTGACCTTATATGAATTTAGTCTTAACAATGTTTAGAGGGTTAGGGTTACCTTTTAAGGACTTTTTTGGGTTAATATTTTTGCCATAATGAAAATTGAGCTGCCTTTCACTTTCTCAAAAAATTTTCGTAAAAAAAATTGAAATATTATAAACAAATAGTTGGCATCATCCTGAACGAGGATGAGGTGAAGATTCTAAGTCAGCTCTTAAGGATTTTTTTTTTTAGGTAAAAAAAAGACCTATCCTAACACATAATAGGAGAAGGTTATGGATGCCATAATTAAAATTTAACTGACTTTCCCTTGAATTTACTCAAAATGCGTACAGCAAAATTACGTGAGATTTCACATTCAGATAGTGAGGGTCATCCTAAACAAGAGTGGGGGGAAGTCTTTTTAAGGTTAATCTTTATTAAGAAAATCAATATCTTATTCATTGTAGCAAATATATCCTTATCTCACTGTCTTAAGCAATTTTAATCAACTTTGAGCAAATATTAGATTAAGAAGTCAACAGCTCGACTATTTACATTATGGAATTAAAAACTTGAAAACATTACTTTACAAAATTATTTTAAAGTTGACAGGGATATTTCACCTGAGCCTTGTTCAAGGTGACCATCCACTACTCGTGTGTTCTGATTTTCACCTTTAGTCATTAAAAATTCATCATCTGGACCAAAGTGGCAATTTTAAGCCTCTCTCGCCATTTCCAGTGCTTTTGTGCACGCAGAGCTACTGTTTCCAGCTGTTTTGTGCACGCAGAGCCACTTTGTGAACAAAAGTAAATGTTCTGAACTAAGGTTGCATTTTTAAGCTTCTCTCGCCGTTTCCAGCGCTTTTGTGCATGCAGAGCTACTGTTTCCAGCTGTTTTGTGCTCTCAGAACCATTTTGTGAACAAAAGTAAATCTTCTGAACTAAGGTTGCATTTTTAAGCTTCTCTCGCCGTTTCCAGCGCTTTTGTGCACGCAGAGCTACTGTTTCCAGCTGTTTTGTGCTCTTAGAACCACTTTGTGAACAAAAGTAAATCTTCTGAACTAAGGTTGCATTTTTAAGCTTCTCTCGCCATTTCCAGCGCTTTTGTGCACGCAGAGCCACTTTGTGAACAAAAGTAATTCTTCTGAACTAAGGTTGCATTTTTAAGCTTGTCTCGCCGTTTCCAGCGCTTTTGTGCACGCAGAGCTACTGTTTCCAGCTGTTTTGTGCTGTTAGAACCACTTTGTGAGCAAAAGTAAATCTTCTGAACTAAGGTTGCATTTTTAAGCTTCTCTCGCCATTTCCAGCGCTTTTGTGCACGCAGAGCCACTTTGTGAACAAAAGTAAATCTTCTGAACTAAGGTTGCATTTTTAAGCTTCTCTCGCCGTTTCCAGTGCTTTTGTGCACGCAGAGCTACTGTTTCCAGCTGTTTTGTGCACTCAGAACCACTTTGTGAACAAAAGTAAATCTTCTGAACTAAGGTTGCATTTTTAAGCTTCTCTCGCCGTTTCCAGCGCTTTTGTGCACGCAGAGCTACTGTTTCCAGCTGTTTTGTGCTCTCAGAACCATTTTGTGAACAAAAGTAAATCTTCTGAACTAAGGTTGCATTTTTAAGCTTCTCTCGCCATTTCCAGCGCTTTTGTGCACGCAGAGCCACTTTGTGAACAAAAGTAAATCTTCTGAACTAAGGTTGCATTTTTAAGCTTCTCTCGCCGTTTCCAGCGCTTTTGTGCACGCAGAGCTACTGTTTCCAGCTGTTTTGTGCTCTTAGAACCACTTTGTGAACAAAAGTAAATCTTCTGAACTAAGGTTGCATTTTTAAGCTTCTCTCGCCATTTCCAGCGCTTTTGTGCACGCAGAGCTACTGTTTCCAGCTGTTTTGTGCTGTTAGAACCACTTTGTGAACAAAAGTAAATCTTCTGAACTAAGGTTGCATTTTTAAGCTTCTCTCGCCATTTCCAGCGCTTTTGTGCACGCAGAGCCACTTTGTGAACAAAAGTTAATCCTCTGAACTAAAGTTGCATTATTAAGCTTCTCTCGTCGTTTCCAGCGCTTTTGTGCACGCAGAGCTACTGTTTCCAGCTGTTTAGTGCACGCAGAGCCACTTTGTGAACAAAAGTAATTCTTCTGAACTAAGGTTGCATTTTTAAGCTTCTCTCGCCGTTTCCAGCGCTTTTGTGCACGCAGAGCTACTGTTTCCAGCTGTTTTGTGCACTCAGAACCACTTTGTAAACAAAAGTAAATGTTCTGAACTAAGGTTGCATTTTTAAGCTTCTCTCGCCATTTCCAGCGCTTTTGTGCACGCAGAGCCACTTTGTGAACAAAAGTAAATCTTCTGAACTAAGGTTGCATTTTTAAGCTTCTCTCGCCGTTTCCAGTGCTTTTGTGCACGCAGAGCTACTGTTTCCAGCTGTTTTGTGCACTCAGAACCACTTTGTGAACAAAAGTAAATCTTCTGAACTAAGGTTGCATTTTTAAGCTTCTCTCGCCGTTTCCAGCGCTTTTGTGCACGCAGAGCTACTGTTTCCAGCTGTTTTGTGCTCTCAGAACCATTTTGTGAACAAAAGTAAATCTTCTGAACTAAGGTTGCATTTTTAAGCTTCTCTCGCCATTTCCAGCGCTTTTGTGCACGCAGAGCCACTTTGTGAACAAAAGTAAATCTTCTGAACTAAGGTTGCATTTTTAAGCTTCTCTCGCCGTTTCCAGCGCTTTTGTGCACGCAGAGCTACTGTTTCCAGCTGTTTTGTGCTCTTAGAACCACTTTGTGAACAAAAGTAAATCTTCTGAACTAAGGTTGCATTTTTAAGCTTCTCTCGCCATTTCCAGCGCTTTTGTGCACGCAGAGCCACTTTGTGAACAAAAGTAAATCTTCTGAACTAAGGTTGCATTTTTAAGCTTCTCTCGCCATTTCCAGCGCTTTTGTGCACGCAGAGCCACTTTGTGAACAAAAGTAAATCTTCTGATCTAAGGTTGCATTTTTAAGCTTCTCTTGCCGTTTCCAGTGCTTTTGTGCACGCAGAGCTACTCTTTCCAGCTGGTTTTATGCACTCAGAACCACTTTGTGGACAAAAGTAAATCTTCTTCACTAAGGTTGCATTTTTAAGCTTCTCTCGCCGTTTCCAGCGCTTTTGTGCACGCAGAGCCACTTTGTGAACAAAAGTTAATCCTCTGAACTAAAGTTGCATTATTAAGCTTCTCTCGTCGTTTCCAGCGCTTTTGTGCATGCAGAGCTACTGTTTCCAGCTGTTTTGTGCTCTCAGAACCATTTTGTGAACAAAAGTAAATCTTCTGAACTAAGGTTGCATTTTTAAGCTTCTCTCGCCGTTTCCAGCGCTTTTGTGCACGCAGAGCTACTGTTTCCAGCTGTTTTGTGCTCTTAGAACCACTTTGTGAACAAAAGTAAATCTTCTGAACTAAGGTTGCATTTTTAAGCTTCTCTCGCCATTTCCAGCGCTTTTGTGCACGCAGAGCCACTTTGTGAACAAAAGTAATTCTTCTGAACTAAGGTTGCATTTTTAAGCTTGTCTCGCCGTTTCCAGCGCTTTTGTGCATGCAGAGCTACTGTTTCCAGCTGTTTTGTGCTCTTAGAACCACTTTGTGAACAAAAGTAAATCTTCTGAACTAAGGTTGCATTTTTAAGCTTCTCTCGCCATTTCCAGCGCTTTTGTGCACGCAGAGCTACTGTTTCCAGCTGTTTTGTGCTGTTAGAACCACTTTGTGAACAAAAGTAAATCTTCTGAACTAAGGTTGCATTTTTAAGCTTCTCTCGCCATTTCCAGCGCTTTTGTGCACGCAGAGCCACTTTGTGAACAAAAGTAAATCTTCTGATCTAAGGTTGCATTTTTAAGCTTCTCTCGCCGTTTCCAGCGCTTTTGTGCATGCAGAGCTACTGTTTCCAGCTGTTTTGTGCTCTCAGAACCATTTTGTGAACAAAAGTAAATCTTCTGAACTAAGGTTGCATTTTTAAGCTTCTCTCGCCATTTCCAGCGCTTTTGTGCACGCAGAGCCACTTTGTGAACAAAAGTAATTCTTCTGAACTAAGGTTGCATTTTTAAGCTTGTCTCGCCGTTTCCAGCGCTTTTGTGCACGCAGAGCTACTGTTTCCAGCTGTTTTGTGCACTCAGAACCACTTTGTGAACAAAAGTAAATCTTCTGAACTAAGGTTGCATTTTTAAGCTTCTCTCGCCATTTCCAGCGCTTTTGTGCACGCAGAGCCACTTTGTGAACAAAAGTAAATCTTCTGATCTAAGGTTGCATTTTTAAGCTTCTCTCGCCGTTTCCAGTGCTTTTGTGCACGCAGAGCTACTGTTTCCAGCTGTTTTGTGCACTCAGAACCACTTTGTGAACAAAAGTAAATCTTCTGAACTAAGGTTGCATTTTTAAGCTTCTCTCGCCATTTCCAGCGCTTTTGTGCTGTTAGAACCACTTTGTGAACAAAAGTAAATCTTCTGATCTAAGGTTGCATTTTTAAGCTTCTCTCGCCGTTTCCAGTGCTTTTGTGCATGCAGAGCTACTGTTTCCAGCTGTTTTGTGCTCTTAGAACCACTTTGTGAACAAAAGTAAATCTTCTGAACTAAGGTTGCATTTTTAAGCTTCTCTCGCCATTTCCAGCGCTTTTGTGCACGCAGAGCTACTGTTTCCAGCTGTTTTGTGCTGTTAGAACCACTTTGTGAACAAAAGTAAATCTTCTGAACTAAGGTTGCATTTTTAAGCTTCTCTCGCCATTTCCAGCGCTTTTGTGCACGCAGAGCCACTTTGTGAACAAAAGTAAATCTTCTGATCTAAGGTTGCATTTTTAAGCTTCTCTCGCCGTTTCCAGCGCTTTTGTGCATGCAGAGCTACTGTTTCCAGCTGTTTTGTGCTCTCAGAACCATTTTGTGAACAAAAGTAAATCTTCTGAACTAAGGTTGCATTTTTAAGCTTCTCTCGCCATTTCCAGCGCTTTTGTGCACGCAGAGCCACTTTGTGAACAAAAGTAATTCTTCTGAACTAAGGTTGCATTTTTAAGCTTGTCTCGCCGTTTCCAGCGCTTTTGTGCACGCAGAGCTACTGTTTCCAGCTGTTTTGTGCACTCAGAACCACTTTGTGAACAAAAGTAAATCTTCTGAACTAAGGTTGCATTTTTAAGCTTCTCTCGCCATTTCCAGCGCTTTTGTGCTGTTAGAACCACTTTGTGAACAAAAGTAAATCTTCTGATCTAAGGTTGCATTTTTAAGCTTCTCTCGCCGTTTCCAGTGCTTTTGTGCATGCAGAGCTACTGTTTCCAGCTGTTTTGTGCTCTTAGAACCACTTTGTGAACAAAAGTAAATCTTCTGAACTAAGGTTGCATTTTTAAGCTTCTCTCGCCATTTCCAGCGCTTTTGTGCACGCAGAGCTACTGTTTCCAGCTGTTTTGTGCTGTTAGAACCACTTTGTGAACAAAAGTAAATCTTCTGAACTAAGGTTGCATTTTTAAGCTTCTCTCGCCATTTCCAGCGCTTTTGTGCACGCAGAGCCACTTTGTGAACAAAAGTAAATCTTCTGATCTAAGGTTGCATTTTTAAGCTTCTCTCGCCGTTTCCAGCGCTTTTGTGCATGCAGAGCTACTGTTTCCAGCTGTTTTGTGCTCTCAGAACCATTTTGTGAACAAAAGTAAATCTTCTGAACTAAGGTTGCATTTTTAAGCTTCTCTCGCCATTTCCAGCGCTTTTGTGCACGCAGAGCCACTTTGTGAACAAAAGTAATTCTTCTGAACTAAGGTTGCATTTTTAAGCTTGTCTCGCCGTTTCCAGCGCTTTTGTGCACGCAGAGCTACTGTTTCCAGCTGTTTTGTGCACTCAGAACCACTTTGTGAACAAAAGTAAATCTTCTGAACTAAGGTTGCATTTTTAAGCTTCTCTCGCCATTTCCAGCACTTTTGTGCACGCAGAGCCACTTTGTGAACAAAAGTAAATCTTCTGATCTAAGGTTGCATTTTTAAGCTTCTCTCGCCGTTTCCAGTGCTTTTGTGCACGCAGAGCTACTGTTTCCAGCTGTTTTGTGCACTCAGAACCACTTTGTGAACAAAAGTAAATCTTCTGAACTAAGGTTGCATTTTTAAGCTTCTCTCGCCATTTCCAGCGCTTTTGTGCTGTTAGAACCACTTTGTGAACAAAAGTAAATCTTCTGATCTAAGGTTGCATTTTTAAGCTTCTCTCGCCGTTTCCAGTGCTTTTGTGCATGCAGAGCTACTGTTTCCAGCTGTTTTGTGCTCTTAGTACCACTTTGTGAACAAAAGTAAATCTTCTGAACTAAGGTTGCATTTTTAAGCTTCTCTCGCCATTTCCAGCGCTTTTGTGCACGCAGAGCTACTGTTTCCAGCTGTTTTGTGCTGTTAGAACCACTTTGTGAACAAAAGTAAATCTTCTGAACTAAGGTTGCATTTTTAAGCTTCTCTCGCCGTTTCCAGCGCTTTTGTGCACGCAGAGCTACTGTTTCCAGCTGTTTTGTGCTCTTAGAACCACTTTGTGAACAAAAGTAAATCTTCTGAACTAAGGTTGCATTTTTAAGCTTCTCTCGCCATTTCCAGCGCTTTTGTGCACGCAGAGCCACTTTGTGAACAAAAGTAAATCTTCTGAACTAAGGTTGCATTTTTAAGCTTCTCTCGCCATTTCCAGCGCTTTTGTGCACGCAGAGCTACTGTTTCCAGCTGTTTTGTGCTGTTAGAACCACTTTGTGAACAAAAGTAAATCTTCTGAACTAAGGTTGCATTTTTAAGCTTCTCTCGCCATTTCCAGCGCTTTTGTGCACGCAGAGCCACTTTGTGAACAAAAGTAAATCTTCTGAACTAAGGTTGCATTTTTAAGCTTCTCTCGCCATTTCCAGCGCTTTTGTGCACGCAGAGCTACTGTTTCCAGCTGTTTTGTGCTGTTAGAACCACTTTGTGAACAAAAGTAAATCTTCTGAACTAAGGTTGCATTTTTAAGCTTCTCTCGCCGTTTCCAGCGCTTTTGTGCACGCAGAGCTACTGTTTCCAGCTGTTTTGTGCTCTTAGAACCACTTTGTGAACAAAAGTAAATCTTCTGAACTAAGGTTGCATTTTTAAGCTTCTCTCGCCGTTTCCAGCGCTTTTGTGCACGCAGAGCTACTGTTTCCAGCTGTTTAGTGCTCTTAGAACCACTTTGTGAACAAAAGTAAATCTTCTGAACTAAGACAAAACAGCTGTAAACAGTAGCTCTGCGTGCACAAAAGCACTGGAAATGGCGAGAGAGGCTTAAAATTGCCACTTTGGTCCAGATGATGAATTTTTAATGACTAAAGGTGAAAATCAGAACACACGAGTAGTGGATGGTCACCTTGAACAAGGCTCAGGTGAAATATCCCTGTCAACTTTAAAATAATTTTGTAAAGTAATGTTTTCAAGTTTTTAATTCCATAATGTAAATAGTCGAGCTGTTGACTTCTTAATCTAATATTTGCTCAAAGTTGATTAAAATTGCTTAAGACAGTGAGATAAGGATATATTTGCTACAATGAATAAGATATTGATTTTCTTAATAAAGATTAACCTTAAAAAGACTTCCCCCCACTCTTGTTTAGGATGACCCTCACTATCTGAATGTGAAATCTCACGTAATTTTGCTGTACGCATTTTGAGTAAATTCAAGGGAAAGTCAGTTAAATTTTAATTATGGCATCCATAACCTTCTCCTATTATGTGTTAGGATAGGTCTTTTTTTTACCTAAAAAAAAAAATCCTTAAGAGCTGACTTAGAATCTTCACCTCATCCTCGTTCAGGATGATGCCCACTATTTGTTTATAATATTTCAATTTTTTTTACGAAAATTTTTTGAGAAAGTGAAAGGCAGCTCAATTTTCATTATGGCAAAAATATTAACCCAAAAAAGTCCTTAAAAGGTAACCCTAACCCTCTAAACATTGTTAAGACTAAATTCATATAAGGTCACTGTGAACCTTGACCCTTGACCACTTTAATTTGTTTGAGTCCAAGTGACTCCATTGAGAAGGAATTCCCTCAAGCAGTGAGTCCAAGTTACCAGATATAATGAAATTCCCTACTGACAGTCCTAATATATCACATTCACAGTGACGTGAGGTAACTCTGACCTTTAACTTCGAAGGGAATAAAATCCTTCATCTTTGAGTTTAAGTTAATGTTTTTACCAAGTTTGACGACATTCCCATGAGCTGATCTTTAGATATCAATTTAAGGAAAAATATTTACATACTTTGTGAGAACACTGTGACATTTGGCTACCAAAATGAAATCCAAATTCATGTGAATGTTTGTGCCAAATATGAAAGAATTCCCTGAAGGCATTTTGGATATATATTGCATATACAAGGCAAGAAGTGTGCTTTGTGAGGTGCTAGTGACCTTGCCATTTGATCTTTGATCCTTCATCAATCACATCCAAAAGATGTCCCTACTTTTGGTGTATGTCTGACAATGATAAAGTCTAATCAGGAAGGAGCTCAACACTCCTAATTGCATTTATCACTGCATACATATTTTGTGATTTACTTCTTAACATCTGTTTAAATCATCATTATTATTATTGAGATCACATGTCTTTTCCCCTCCCATAACCCCTTTTGGTCCAAAGTTCTAAAACTTTCAATCCCATTTGTTCAACAAAATACAAAATTTGGAGGACCAAAGTTATGCTGATATGGGAAAAACATTAGAAATTCCCAAATTATTTCTAATTTACTTTTCTTAAAATTTGTTTTTTATTTATTTTTTATTTTAGGATTGAATTCTTTGTTAATAACGTCAAAAAGCCAATGATGCCCCTAATATACTTAAATTTACTTACCTTTACTTACCTTTGGCAGTTGAGAACTCCTCTCTCTCTCTTTTTTTCCCCTGTCTGCTTAAAGCAGATTGACCGCAGCGTCGATATAATCCTGGCTCAGGTCTCAGTCCTCCAGTCCTAGCCACATCTCTGGTGCAAAACTCTATTACCTATATAATATCATAGTTTGTTAAATCATGAGCCCGACTTCAGAACCCAATATAACAAGTGTATTAAATCAACAAACACTCCGTATATATATATACTCCTTAACTCTGTGACCTCCTCTTAGATCACCAGCATGTTTATTCCAATACTCTTCAGTTAACCCAGTTAACTACGTGATCTCCAAGATCACCAACAGGCTTATTCTCTATTCCTTAGTTAACCCAATTAACTCCGTGATCTCCAAGACCACCTGAAGCTTCCTTGATTCTACATCGGTTCCAAACCACGCCATGCAGACACGTCGGTCACTCACCCAGTGAGAGAATCGTTTCCCTTCTGAATTTGTCTTCCCAGAAAGACAGTGTCTCTGTGCTACTTGGTCCCCCAGATTACAGCAGTGAGAGCACTCTTTGGTTCTCAGGCATCAGGCCCTCACGTCTCTACCCTCTTTTGTCAGGGAGGGTGAGGTCAGAGACCCAGACTACCTGTGCAGTTTTACCTTTCATCCCTGAGATCCAGAGTGTCCTCTCAAACGAGTGATCCTGCCGACAACGCCAAAATTGTGGTAGAAATTTCTGTGAAACAAGCACAAAGTCAAACACTTCTTTTTGTAAGTTTAATTCAGCATCTGCAGATGGACTCATCAGTACACATCACCTGAATGACATGCACAAATGAGCACAGAACTTAGGAGAATCTGTGCTCTTAAAACTCGCAGCCCCTTTCCACTAAGCATGCAAAGGTATATATTACCCTCCTGTAGTTTCACTCAGTGGAGGAGACATCCCGTCCTTTTGTTTACATGTTCTGTGGATGACCCCCCCCCCCCCCGTGAGATCCCAGTTGTTTGATCCCAATCAGAGATACAACGAGATACCATAAAGTTGTGGTTTCTCGAGGCCATAAAACTCAAGTCTCTTAAGCCACCATCGTAAACATTAAAGTTGCCCTTTTAGATTAACAATTTGGTCAACCATTTGGTCAGTCCTCGACATACAGTACATGTCTGCTCATGCAATTATACATACACAAATGTAACATTTCCATTACAGTGCTAAAAGTGTTATAGCTGAGCAGGGATCAGTGAGGATGAGGTCGTATTTAAAGGGACCGCTTTGGTGAGAGAATGGGCTGTGATTGGTGAGTGACTGATGAGCACCCATGAACCTATCGTTAGCTGAGCACATGACTCTGTGTCCTGCATGAACTAACACAATGCTTCATTAGTCACTATTTAAGTTCAGGATTTCCACAATGACATTCTCACTTTAAACTTAATTTAAGGTATCTCGAATTGAGGCAAATTAAAGCTGACCTTGAATTATGATCAGTCACAATCAAATTGTCATATATCACAAATCATAAACTGGATTTATTTTCATAATTAATTATGGATAAAATTACAAGGCATGTTGCAGAAATCTGGAATGGATATCTATATCATTGAGCATTGTAACAAGTTACATTGTACAAGTACATGTTCTACTGAATAAGGGATCAGCCACTTGCTATCTGTAATACAAACAGCCATCATCAGGAACATCAGAGATATCATAGTTAATAATCATCCCAAGGTACTTGTAGTTCTCTACAATGTCTACCACATGTCCCTTGATGATAGTATTCTAAGAGTTTGAGGACTGATGCCTAAAACTCATGTCCTTGGTTTTTGTCACATTTAGTAGTAAAAATGCACAGTCACACCACTACAGATTCACAATCCACAATGGGACCATGGTTGTTCTCATCTGCATGGAGGAAACTGACTGTCACAGAGTCATCAGCAAATTTGAAAAGTAATCTGTTGTCATGCCAGCTGCGGCAGTCATCAGTATACACATTATAGAGGGGAGGTGAAAGGACACAGGAGGAGACCCTGTGGATGATGACAATGTGTCTTACATGCATTACTTTCTGCGTCAGTTGCCAGTTGCAGCTCGAGGCATGTATCCAAAATTATCTTTTCCAGGCACTATACTGATACTGTAGTCACTACAAGTTACGCACGTTCCAGTTTGCCTGGGGGACATTTAAAACAAACCAGTCTACAACACAATAAAAATCACATGAAAATCAACCTCCCTCCTCATCTTTTCATATTTTTTTCTCCTCAATTTTTTAATGTGGATTTAGAATTTGATACTGAGCATAGCCGTGAAATTGCCCCCCCCAAATAGAAATGGTACAAGTTGTCAAATAAATGTTATCTACATAAATCCCCACAGATTTCAAAAACATTCTCAGAACACAGTTAACATCACAGTATATTGTAAGGTATCACATTTTTTATTACTCACCTTATTGATGGAACCTCAACCATATTTACTGTCCCTGGCTCAGACTCTCTCTCAAGCATCTACAGTAGGTGTTTTCATTCCCAAAACACAGGCTCTCTTGTGGTTCCAAGAGTCTGTAAGAGTAGAACAGGAGGTAGAGCATTCAGCTACCAGGCAGACAACTTCTGTGCATTTACGGTTAAACTTAAAACATTCCTTTTTGATAAAGCCTTGCTGGATCAGGTGAGTCCTGAACCATCCCTTAAGCTGCTATAGGTCTAGACTGCAGGGGAAACTCCCATCATCCACAGAGCACTTCTCCACTTCTCTCTGTCTCTCTGCCCCCCCCCACCCCACACTCATTTATTTTTTTTAATAAATGTCAAAAACTATGTTATTGTTGTGTCTCTTTTCTCCCATAGTCCCTCTCTCTCTTTCTCTCTCTCATTGCAGATACCTCTGACTCCAGAACTGAAGGAGAACAACTATTATTATTATTATTATTAACAACAATACTTAATTAATTATTATATTAATTGTTGCTGCTATCATTGATAATCAATAACTTCTTTACACTGTTATTGTTTACATTTTAACTAGTAAGAGCTGATACCAGATGATCCAGGCAGATGATCGTCCACATTGAGCCTGGTTCTGCTAGAGGTTTCTCCCTGTAAGTGAGGGAGTTTTTACTCTTCACAGTCACCAAAGTCTGCTCATTGTGGGAACTGTTAGGTTTCTTTATATTAAACAAGATTTGAAGGTCTTGACCTTCTATGTAAAGTTCCTTGAGATAATGTAGTATATTATGATTTGGCGCTATACAAATAAAATTGAATTGAATTGAATAGGTGATGGGATAATAATAACAATAATTAATTGAGCAGTAGTATTGCAATATATTCAGTAAACTGTACAGAAATAATATGTTTTTTTTCTTTCATGAACATATTTTCCATTTCATAT
Organism: Paralichthys olivaceus; assembly: GCF_024713975.1. Classification (NCBI taxonomy): domain Eukaryota; kingdom Metazoa; phylum Chordata; class Actinopteri; order Pleuronectiformes; family Paralichthyidae; genus Paralichthys; species Paralichthys olivaceus. The sequence continues at coordinate 641,785 of NC_091106.1, forward strand.
TATGCACTTACCAACCTTTAACTGTGGGCTGAGTTTCCTGAGCACATATACACATTCACCTAACACACTGGTAAATATTAACCCTTACTATGAGGAACTCATACCTGAAAAAGGGAGTATTTGAATGAACGATACATGGACACAAACTTTTCTCAAATCATGTGCATTATGACTGAAGGGAGTAAGCGAGGTGTCTCTTAATGTTCCTCAAAAGCTACATGCTCCCTCTCCTGGATCCCTCTGGTAACTACACCTGCTCTTACTGCTGCTGGTGTTAGAATAACTTGTTGAACATAAAACACAAGAATACACAAAAATACTGTTCTCTAACTGCTGCAACTGACAGTAAACATTATAACCATAACATGAATATGCTCAAGTATTAGAATATGAGAAATTTAATGGTACTCTGCTACTTCAGCTAACTTGCGGGTAAAGCACAATATTCCTTGTGTCACAAAAAGCAACAAGTGTCAGAACCTGTCTGACTGCCTAATTCAACCAGGCACAACTTTTTTTCTTTCGCGCCTGCGGACACCAGGCCGAAATAGGTGGATGGGCTTTCTGTAAAGAAGGCTCCTGTCGTGGTTTCAAAGCTCTACGTGCTTTCTGGCATTTGCTGGAGGCCCGTCAAATTGCAATCTATAATGAAAGGGGAATCAGAAGTTAGTGTAAATCCCATTATCAATGCCTAGAATATGCTGGCCCCTCATTTCAGCCAAAAAAGCCTCAAACTGTTTGAAAGTTACACCGTTGCGATCATTAGGCCCCAGATCAACATTCTTCCCTCTCATACCCGTATGTACTCTGTACGGCTATCAAAATGGAGCCCGTAGAAATGGGCTTAATTGATACCAAAGGTCACAAAGGTCACCTGGGCCCTTCTGCAGTTTTGGTGAAAATCGGTAATGCAGGCTCAAAGAGCCCCTCGTGACCAGTGGGTCAAATTTGGGGCTCCTAGGCCCTTGGGAAGGCCCCGAAAGGGATCGTAATTTCCCCAAAAATCTCCAGAACCAAGAGGCTGCGAACCCTGTTTAGGCCCCTGACCAGCTAGAGGACTGAAATCCAAGTGACAACTCATGTAGCATTGATAAGAAATTCCCTCAAGCATTCCAAGTTACCAGATATAATGAAATTCCCTACTGACAGTCCTAACATATCACATTCACAGTGACGTTACTCTGACCTTTAACTTCGAAGGGAATAAAATTCTTCATCTTTGAATTGAAGTTAATATTTTTACCAAGTTTGACGACATTCCCATGAGCTGATCTTTAGATATCAATTTAAGGAAAAATATTTACATGCTTTGTGAGAACACTGTGACATTTGGCTACCAAAATGAAACCCAAATTCATATGAATGTTTGTGCCAAATGTGAAAGAATTCCCTGAAGGCATTTCGGATATATCGCATTTACAAGGCAAGTAGTGTGCTTTGTGAGGTCCTAGTGACCTTGCCATTTGATCTTTGACAACTGAATTCTATTCAAGTCATCATTGAGTCCAAATGAATGTTTGTGCCACATGTAATGATATTTCCTTTGGACAATCCTGATAAATTGTATTCAAAACAATGCAAAGTCATGTGAGCTTGACCTTTTGACCTTTGACTAACATAACGTAGTTGTACATGAGATATCGCATTCACATGAATTGGCAAGACAGATGGATGGACAACCTGAAAACGTAATGCCTCTGGCCATACTGAATGTGAAAATGGTAAAGAAAGAAATATAGCAATACATGATAAATAATTTGTTCCATGTTCTTTTATTTTACATGGATGATTTCTTGACAAAACAAGCCAACTCTATAAATGTGAACTGAGTGTCAGAAATTAACATGACATTCATAGCATCTGCAAACAATTTTTCCCCACAAATTTCTGTAACTTTCTGAGAATCTACATCACAGTATATTGTAAAATATCATGTGTTTCAATACTCTCCTTATTGATGGAACCTCAGTGATGTCTACTGTCCCTGGCTCAGACACTCTCTCAAGCATCTACAGTACATGTCAAGAAAGGTAATGGTAACATTAAAATAACATTTGATATCTACAATTCAGTTGAACTATTATAGTTTCAGATATTTCTTTCTGTAAGTTCAATTCAGCATCTGCAGATGGACTCATTAGTACACGTCACCTGATTGACATGCACAAATGAGCAAAGAACATAGGAGAATCTGTGTTCTTATAACTCACAGCCCCCTCCCACTAAGCGTGCAAAGGTATATATTACCCTTCTGTAGTTTCACTCAGTGGAAGAGACATCCTGTCCTTTTGTTAACATGTTCTGTGGATGACCCCCCCCCCCCCCGTGAGATCCCAGTTGTTTGATCCCAATCAGAGATACAACGAGATACCATAAAGTTGTGGTTTCTCGAGGCCATAAAACTCAAGTCTCTTAAGCCACCATCGTAAACATTAAAGTTGCCCTTTTAGATTAACAATTTGGTCAACCATTTGGTCAGTCCTCGACATACAGTACATGTCTGCTCATGCAATTATACATACACAAATGTAACATTTCCATTACAGTGCTAAAAGTGTTATAGCTGAGCAGGGATCAGTGAGGATGAGGTCGTATTTAAAGGGACCGCTTTGGTGAGAGAATGGGCTGTGATTGGTGAGTGACTGATGAGCACCCATGAACCTATCGTTAGCTGAGCACATGACTCTGTGTCCTGCATGAACTAACACAATGCTTCATTAGTCACTATTTAAGTTCAGGATTTCCACAATGACATTCTCACTTTAAACTTAATTTAAGGTATCTCGAATTGAGGCAAATTAAAGCTGACCTTGAATTATGATCAGTCACAATCAAATTGTCATATATCACAAATCATAAACTGGATTTATTTTCATAATTAATTATGGATAAAATTACAAGGCATGTTGCAGAAATCTGGAATGGATATCTATATCATTGAGCATTGTAACAAGTTACATTGTACAAGTACATGTTCTACTGAATAAGGGATCAGCCACTTGCTATCTGTAATACAAACAGCCATCATCAGGAACATCAGAGATATCATAGTTAATAATCATCCCAAGGTACTTGTAGTTCTCTACAATGTCTACCACATGTCCCTTGATGATAGTATTCTAAGAGTTTGAGGACTGATGCCTAAAACTCATGTCCTTGGTTTTTGTCACATTTAGTAGTAAAAATGCACAGTCACACCACTACAGATTCACAATCCACAATGGGACCATGGTTGTTCTCATCTGCATGGAGGAAACTGACTGTCACAGAGTCATCAGCAAATTTGAAAAGTAATCTGTTGTCATGCCAGCTGCGGCAGTCATCAGTATACACATTATAGAGGGGAGGTGAAAGGACACAGGAGGAGACCCTGTGGATGATGACAATGTGTCTTACATGCATTACTTTCTGCGTCAGTTGCCAGTTGCAGCTCGAGGCATGTATCCAAAATTATCTTTTCCAGGCACTATACTGATACTGTAGTCACTACAAGTTACGCACGTTCCAGTTTGCCTGGGGGACATTTAAAACAAACCAGTCTACAACACAATAAAAATCACATGAAAATCAACCTCCCTCCTCATCTTTTCATATTTTTTTCTCCTCAATTTTTTAATGTGGATTTAGAATTTGATACTGAGCATAGCCGTGAAATTGCCCCCCCCAAATAGAAATGGTACAAGTTGTCAAATAAATGTTATCTACATAAATCCCCACAGATTTCAAAAACATTCTCAGAACACAGTTAACATCACAGTATATTGTAAGGTATCACATTTTTTATTACTCACCTTATTGATGGAACCTCAACCATATTTACTGTCCCTGGCTCAGACTCTCTCTCAAGCATCTACAGTAGGTGTTTTCATTCCCAAAACACAGGCTCTCTTGTGGTTCCAAGAGTCTGTAAGAGTAGAACAGGAGGTAGAGCATTCGGCTACCAGGCAGACAACTTCTGTGCATTTACGGTTAAACTTAAAACATTCCTTTTTGATAAAGCCTTGCTGGATCAGGTGAGTCCTGAACCATCCCTTAAGCTGCTATAGGTCTAGACTGCAGGGGAAACTCCCATCATCCACAGAGCACTTCTCCACTTCTCTCTGTCTCTCTGCCCCCCCCCCCCCCACCCCACACTCATTTATTTTTTTTAATAAATGTCAAAAACTATGTTATTGACGTGTCTCTTTTCTCCCATAGTCCCTCTCTCTCTTTCTCTCTCTCATTGCAGATACCTCTGACTCAAGAACTGAAGGAGAACAACTATTATTATTATTATTATTATTATTAACAACAATGCTTATTATATTAATTGTTGCTGCTATCATTGATAATCAATAACTTCTTTACACTGTTATTGTTTACATTTTAACTAGTAAGAGCTGATACCAGATGATCCAGGCAGATGATCGTCCACACTGTGGGCTGAGTGTCATAAAATTAACAACACATTCATAGCATCTGCAAACAATACTATATAACAACATTCAAGCATACTATCTATATAACAACAGATCTTAACTGTGTTTGTTCTCAAGTGTGGGGTGTTTTATACATTTTTAATAACATTATACGGATCACATTATAGCGTGACATATTTCTGGTTGAGGACAGGAGGAAATGACTGCAGTAAAGTGTGAAAGATGGGTAAAGAAGAGTTGAAGTGGAGTATAAAATGACCGTGGTATTAATGATAAACTAATCACATGAGGGATCGTCTCAGTTGTTCATTTGGAAAAAGGGAAACTGTAATAAAGTTATTGCATTACCTGAAAGGTTTCACAATGTAACTTGATACGAATCCCCTTGCGAGTCTGCTATTGATCCGAAAAGTCTGAATCTGTGAATGTCTTTCACACTTTCCTTCAGTCACTTTCCTCTTGTTAATCGTTCCTGCTTCAGCTCACCGGTCGTAGCCAGAGGTGTGTTCCATCCAGGGCCGAAGGTGATGTTGCTTACTGCGGGGTTAACCCCCTTCACTTCCACCAGCAATTGGAAAACAACACAGGGAGCTCCGCATCATATCAACTCGTTACGCTATGATGTAATCCATATAACGTTATTAAAAATTAAAAAACAAAAAAGATCTTACCAGCCTATACACCTCTCCTACACAGGGGAAGACCACGCCTCCACGACACACACTTTCATCAGAAATGAAACTTATCTCTCTCTCTCTCTCTCACGTGTCTGTGTGTGTCGGGTCAGATCAAGGTGATCAGCGGGACCTTTCATGTGACACCTGCATTTAGAGACGCGGTCTTTCAGTCGCCTGCAAAGACCCCCTCCTTTGCGCTTACCGCTCTGAACGCTGTCTCTGTCCACGCGCACAGTATGGAAGCCCTTGATGGTGGTGTTTTCGTCGGGAACATCCTGGTGCAGCCATGTCTCCGTAAAGCATATTAAACTACACTCAAGATACTCCTTCTGACTTTGGACCAGTGCAGTCAGCTCGTCCATCTTATTCCCCAGCGATCTCACGTTTCCCATGACAATGGAGGGAAGACTCGGCTTATAGCTCTTCTTGATAAGTCTTTGTTGTTTCACAGCCTCCCTTTTCCTCCGTAGATTTTTGCCTTCCTCTGCATCCCCTGTGTGTCCGAATCAAGATTTCAGCCGGAATATCATTGTACGTGGTCACCGAAGGTCGCTCGCTCTCTCCAACTCCACGCAGGGAAAGACCGCGTCTCTAAATGCAGGAGTCACGTGAAAGGTCCCGCTGACCACCTTGATCTGACCCGACGCACACACACACACACACACAGACACGTGAGAGAGAGATAAGTTTCATTTGTGTGTGTCGTGGAGGCGTTGTCTTTCCCTGTGTGGCAGGAAAAGTGCAAAGGTAAGATCTTGCTTGTTTTTAATAACGTTATACGGCTAGAAGGCAGCAGGGGCAGACAGGGAATTTCTTGAGATTATATCAAAGAATAAAGTGATTGAAGAGAGTAAGGTATTGAGATGAATCGCATATGATTCAGACTTCACACCAAACACAGCAGATAGTAGATTCAGTAGATGGGACGCGGGACCAAAAATATTTTGGGAACTTTTTAAAAAGAAGACCATCAAAAGTTTTCAGGATCTAAAAAATCAGTATGGATTAAACAATCAAGATTTATACAGATATCTACAGATGCGGCATTATATGGAGAAAACTATAAAAAAGTTTAATTCAGATGAGCCTGAGTCAGGAATCATTAAGTTCTTTATCTCAGCATATGATTCAAACTAATCACAAAACTATATAAAGAAGTGGAAAGATTAAAGGGTAACAATATGACATTTATAAAAGAGAAGGGGGGAAAAGAGGCTGGGTGGCAGTTAGATAGATAGATAGATAGATTACTTAATCATCCCCGGAGGGAAATTAAGTTGTCATAGCAGCTCGTATATCAGAACACAACAATACACAATACAATAGAACAAAACAAAACATTGAGGTAAAAATGAACAAAAACAGAAACACAAGATGAATAGGCAGACAAGTAGTGCAGTGGCAATATGATGGTAATAGTAATGATGATATGATGGTAATGTTATTGTTAGACAGTATATAAGAATAGTAGTACAGTATATATATATATATATATATATATAGTATACAATATAACATAATATATATTTATATAGATAGTACTTATACCAATATAATAGCAGTATATAGTAATAATGGCAGCAACAGTATATATAATAATAATAGTAATAGTAGTAGTAATAATATAATAATAATAACATGTACACATGTATAAATATGTGTATATAGACTTATATATACGAAGAATATACAGAGAATATACAGAGTATGATATAATATGATATGATATATAGTATATAGTAGGGTATAAATATAAGTACTTGACTATACAATATACTATCAGTGTAAGAATATGTAGACTGGGTGTGCAAAAGACAATATTATTGTATAAAATGGTCTGTAATATCAAAATGGTTTAATTAACACATATCACAGAAGTAAATGTTCCAGTATATGGGGCGTAGTGTAGTACAGGGTACATGGTGCAAGGGTGACAGGTATGTTAGTTCAGTTCTGTGATGGTGGCTCTGACAGAGGTAGATGAGTTATAGAGTCTTATTGCGGTTGGAATGAACGATTTCCTGTATCGCTCCTTAGAGCAGCGGGGTTGGATGAGCCTGTGGCTGAAGCTGCTCTTTAGCTTGTCCAGTGTTTTGTGGAGGGGGTGAGAGGGATTGTCCATGATTGCCAGCAGTTTTGCCAGCATCCTGTTCTCCACCACCTCCTCCATGGTGACAAGCTTAGAGCCAACCACAGACTCTGCTTTCCTTATGATTTTGTTCAGTCTGTTGGCGTCCTTTGTCTTGATGCCCGCACCCCAGGACACCACAGCAAAGAAGATGGTGCTCGCCACAACAGACTGATAGAACATCTGCGGGCATTTTGTTCCAGACATTGAAGGACCCGAGCCTCCTCAGGAAGTAAAACCGGCTCAGGCCCTCTGTGTGGGTGGACCAGTCCAGTTTATTGTCCAATGTGATACCGAGGTACTTGTATGCAGGTACCACCTCCACATCCGTCCCACTGATGCAGACAGGAGAGGGCAGGGGCTTGTTCCTCCTGAAATCCACCACCATCTCCTTCGTCTTCTCCACGTTGAGCTGCAGGCGGTTCTCCCCACACCACTTCACAAAGCGGTCGACCAGGTCCCTGTACTCAGCCTCCCCCCGCCCTCAATACACCCCACAATGGCCGTGTCATCAGAGAACTTCTGCAGATGACACGACTCAGTGCAGTGCTTAAAATCAGCAGTGTATGTGGTGAAGAGGAAGGGGGACAGTACAGTTCCCTGGGGGGCCCCGATGTTACTGATCAGACGATCAGACACACAATTCTGTAATCTCACAAACTGTGGTCTGCCCGTCAGATAGTCATCGACCCAAGTGATGAGGGGAGCACTCACCCGCGTGCCCTCCAGTTTGGCCTTCAGCAGTCTGGGCTGGATGGTGTTGAAGGCGCTGGAGAAATCAAAAAACATGATCCGGACTGAGGTGTTGGGTCTGTCCAGGGAGGAGTAGGCCTTCTGCAGCAGGTAGATGATTGCATCATCAACCCCAACATGGGGCTGATATGCAAACTGCAGGGGGTCTTGTGATGGGCACACCAGTGGTCTGAGGTGTGCCAATACCAGTCTCTCCATGACCTTCATGATGTGAGAGGTCAGTGCCACCGGCCTGTAGTCCTCCAGTGCAGCAGGACGTCCTTTTTTGGGCACTGGGACCAGGCAGGATGTTTTCCAGAGCACTGGCACTCTCTGAAGGTGTAGGCTCAGGTTGAAGAGGTGCTGGAGAACTCCACAGAGCTGGCTGGAACATGCCTTCAGCACACGAGGGCGGATGCGGTCCGGTCCAGCAGCTTTCCTCTGTTTGAGCCTCTCCAGCTCTCTCCTCACCTGGCTGGCTGTGATGTGTAGTCCAGACTGGAGGGTAGGGGATGTCAGTGGTGGGTTTGAGGGTGGTGCAAAGAGGTGTGTGTTGCAGGAGGTGGTGGTGGTGGGGGACTGTGGGTGATGTGAGGATGTCCTGGGGGTGGGAGGTGTGAAAAAGTCTGTGGTGAAAGCCAGCGGAGGGGTGGGGGGAGATGGTGACGGGTGTGGTGTGGGGCAGAGGATGATGGGGGGAGGTGGGGGGTTGTTGCTCTGAGAAGCAGTAGAGGCAGTCGTAGAGGCAGTGGAGGGTCCGCTGGGGGTGGGGTGGTTGTTGTTGAACCTATTGAAGAACGTGTTCAGCTCGTTCGCACGTTATCAGAGGAGGAATGGGACAAGGTAAATGAAGGACAGTGGAAAACAACATGCTCCCTCTCATGGAGAGAATATGGTTGGAAGAACATTGTAAGATACTTTATTACACCAACACAACAGAAATCTCAAGACACACGACGTTGGAGACTGTGTGGGGAAAATAAGGCCAACCATTTTCATATCTTTTGGGGATGCCCTTGTATTATACCTTTTTGGCAAGAGTTAAAGAAGAGTATGGAAACAATTCTGAAAGTGCAAATTCCACTTTCATTTGAAGTTTTATATTTGGGAAAAGAGAACCAGGAGATTAAATACATATTTGGAATAATGATGGTGGTGGTGGCTAAAAAGGCCATCACCAGAAAATGGCTAAAAAAAGATCCACCAAAAATAGAGGATTGGGTAGATGTAATGCTCGATATATATAGAATGGAGAAGCTGACTTTCTCAGCTAGACTAAAATCAGAAACTTTTAAAAACTACTGGGAAAACTGGATTGATTTTGTGTCTCCATTGAGAGCAGACTTTGTGCAATAAGGACAGTGTGTATTGCAGAGTGTTGACCCCCTTGGTTCAGGCTACAAACTTGTTTATTATTCATTTATTTATTTGATATGTTTACCCCAATCAGGAGACAAGGAACAATGCAGGAGAGGTGTGAAAATAAGGACAAGAGTGAAAAAGCGGTTCATTTTACTTCACATTTACTCTACTGTAACTTTACTTGAGAATTCATGTCCAATTATGTCTCTGCTCTGCGGTGGAAGTATAGGAATGTTTTATACTGTTGTAAAATTATACACATTATGTAAAATATTGATGGAATATTGATATGTGGAATCAATAAAAAAGATAATTGAAAAAAAAAAAAGCTCTGGGTGTTGCAGGTCAAAAGATCAAATTTGGAGCCTTTTGGGTTCAAATGTCTGGTTAGGGTAACTACACATGCTCTTACTGCTGCTGGTGTTAGAATAACTTTTTGAACATAAAAACACAAGAATAAACAAAAATACTGTTCTCTAAGTGCTGCAACTGACCGTAAACATTACAACCATAACATGAATATGCTCTAGTATTAGAATATGAGAAATTTAATGTTGAGGTCGTATTTAAAGAGACCACTTTGGTGAGAGAATGGGCTGTGATTGGTGGGTGACTGACGAGCACCCATAAACCTATCGGTAGCTGAGCACATGACTCTGTGTCCTGCATGAACTAACACAATGCTTCATTAGTCACAATTCAAGTTCAGGATTTCTACAATGACATTCTCACTTTAAACCTCATTTAAAGTATCTTGAATTGAGGCAAATTAAAGCTGACCTTGAATTATGATCAGTCAGAATCAAATTGTCATATATCACAAATCATAAACTGGATTTATTTTCATAATTAATTATGGATAAAATTACAAAGTATGTTGCAGAAATCTGAAATGGATATCTATATCATTGAGCATTGTTCAAGTTACATTGTACAAGTACATGTTCTACTGAATAAGGGATCAGCCACTTGCTATCTGTAAACCCCCAACCCCCAAGTGAATCTCCTAATATTATGCTAGGTGTTGTTTGGGCAAAGAAAAAATTAAAAGAAAAAAAGTCTAATTTCTGCATTTCAGCAGGTGCTCTTAATAAAAATGTTCCCTTTTTAGCACCATGCATCTTATCCACTGAAATATCCACACTTACATCACTGATATAAACATATACCTATTGAGATTTAAATAAAGTAAATGGAGAATTACAGGATTACCTCCACATTTGGTATGGTTTGAGATACTGCTGCTAGTGCGACATCTAGTGGCAGTGAATATCGCTAATGAATATCATATGTACATAAACACTCTCAGAGGTGGGTAGCAGAACCTGCTGTGAACTTCAGCTGACATAAAAACTCAAAAGCTTTAGTTTGCCCAGTTTGGATGCGCTCCTGATGTAAATATAAAGTATTTAAATCTAGCAGGGCCCATTCTGTTCAATCTGTACAATTTTGACGATTGCCCACTGGTGGATTATTTTATATTCAATTCTTGCCAATAGATCACTTTCTCCTAAGTCTTATACACTGGACCTTTTAAGAAAATACTTCATTCAATACATTGTACTCATTTTCTTGTGGACAGTTTTTCATGCTCAGAAATCTTTGCTTTAACCCTCCGTTTAAGTGAATTGTTCTTTACTTTATTTGAAGTAAGAGTAGTTCAGTTAAAGAAGTCAAAGTACATTTCAGAACCTGTACTTTTATACTTTTACTTGGTTAAAGAAGCCGAAACAGTGGTTAAACTTCTTTATTTTTAATACAAGTATCTGTACCTCTACTTGAGTAAAGAATGTGTGTGCTTTTATCACCTCTGCACACACATACACACACACAGTGGATTTTTTTTAACAACAGGGAGACCACAACTTCACAATAACACAACGATACCCACAAGCAACAGTTAAATTCTCGGGTTTTCAATGAAACCTTATTAAACAATTGGACAAATGAAGTCTTATATTTATGTAACCCAGATCTCCTGGGCCTGAGTTCGTAAACACAAAAAAAAATGAATATGATCTCAGAAGAATATTTGAAACGAATCTTATCTTTTGTTTAAATTCCTCTAATTAATATTAAAGACCACCACAACTGTATTTTAAAAGTCAAAACCTTCACAGGTGTTTATTTACAATAGGAAATAAATGAAAAGGCTGTGAATTCCTCTCAGGAAGTAAAATATTTACAAAACAAAATAAATGCACAAAATAAAATACAGGGTCTTTTTAAATTGTTTAAACTGTTCCTTTGACTTCTCAATTTACCCTTTAATTCACTGCATCTATGGGCAGCACTTTTTCTATGAGTGTGTAATTCTGGGTTCAGTATCTTGCCCAAGGACAGTTTGGCATGCAGATAGAACCACCGACCTACTGGTTAGAGGTCCACCTCTCTACCCCCCTGCAGCCACAGCCGCAAATCACATATAAAATATGTATATAATAAAATGTATATAATCTGTGTATTTGTG